>NC_079335.1:96809772-97136272 GCF_029582105.1 Oenanthe melanoleuca | reverse complement strand
TTCCACTCCTGGGAAGCCTGGAGGGGGCAAATAGAAGGCAATTTGTACTGATAAACTGCATGCCATTGGCAATTTTTTTTTTTTTTTTTTTTTTTTTTTTTTTGAGCTGATTGAGTATTAAATCTGACTGACCTATAGAAAGCTGCAACACTTCTGTTTGAAAATTACTTCTACCAAAAATAACTCACTATCAAGAATAAAATTAATAATGCAACATCCCTTTTACTCCTAAACCTAGCTGAAACACCCTGTCTGACATTCAGGCATTTCTGGATAATAGTGCAAGAGCCTCAGGACAGGAGTTATTTTCTTCCATACAGATACTTTAAATAGTGTGGTGATATTTTTAGCTTTACTGTACCCATACTGTTTAAAATTGTATTATTTTAAAATAGCTTCTGCAGTACAAGGTTCCCTGCTGTGGAAAGAAAATTGAGTTAAACTTTCACACTCAATATTTCTATAAATCTGATGCTTTATACAAAACAAACCGTGCATCCAATTATCCCTTTCTCAGATTTATCATTCAATAAAAGTATTTCCTCATAATTTTCAGCTTCTATCCAAAATATGACTTACAATACCTAGTATAAGTCAAAGCAAGCAAGCTAAAATACAATCAGGAGTACAGAAAGGGAAAAAGGATTCTTCCAAAAGCCCATAATGATTTTTGCCAGTACCCAGAATGAGTAATAGAATTTGCTTTCTACAACACTATACTTTTGGTCCCATAAGAAAAGGGATCATGTCATCCGTTGCTGGAATACACTAGAAGATAATGCAAGCAGATGACAACTGATGTCTAGTGACATACAGCCACTCTGGATACTTGGAGCCAGGTCCTGGCTCTGTCAAACTTCCCATACAGCCTTGGGTAAATCAGTCAACCTGCTGTGTCTGTTCCTTAGGTGCAAAAGGAAGACATTGCTTTACCCAGGGAAATGTCACGAAGCAATAAAACAAAAAGGATTGTGAGAATGTCAGGTCAGATTCATGTTATGAGTAGCAGTGATCAGGGAAGTGTTTGGACAGAGAGGATAGACTGAGATGCACAAGAGCACAGAAAATTAACTTTTTGTTTCCAAGGGTATTAAAGTAACCACTGTAATTAGTTTTGTGTGGCAGACTTTGCTTTTCAAGGTCTAAAAATAACAAATTATTTGCAGACTGAAACCAAATTGAAGTCTAAGTCTTTATTATTAAATCAGTGTTGACATAATACAGAAGGAGATTATTATATACTGAAGATTTTTAGTTTCCAGTATTCTTAATGTAAAAATTCATGAAATACTACAGCAAAATTTCTTCATAACCTCTAATATTTCCAAATGTCTTAAAGAAGAAAACAAGTGACAGGCACAAGCTGCAGAATTGCATCTCATTTCTCCAAAGGCAGACCCCTTAATTTAACTCAGTAATTCTGATTTTACTATCTTAAACACCCTTGATTTGAGTTATCCCAGATATGCCCAGCTGTATTAGACAACAAGAAAAGAGGGTACATGAAACTTCTTCTGGGAGAGGTGAAGAATATGAGCTATGCAATCCCTGTTTTTTATTGGAATATTAAAGCTCCTTCAGATAGATCTACAAATCTAAAAAATCTAAAATTTGGATACAAGCAGAAGAGTCACTGATGTAGGGGATCTTCATTCTGAAAGTTTCTAGAGATTTATATTGAGCAGAGGGGACAACTACTTCAACTTCACTGAGGTAGGCAGGTGAAATAATGGGAGAATTTTGCTGTCTTCTGATGAATGTTTAATTATCAGATAGGAGTCATAAGCATGACTGCTTATGAAAAAGCAACATCTCAGTGACTGAGCATTCATTCCCTTTGAAATGTGGGCTTTTCAGGTTTCTTTTTTTAAGTCACAATGTTGATACTTCTGCCCAGCAGTTATTTGTCATTATTATCCATATGGAAAATACAGTCAGAGAGGAGCAGACCAAAGGCCAGCTAGTCAAGTGTGTGCTTTCTGACTATTGTCAGGAGCAGATAACTAAAAAGAACCAAGCAAACAGGATAAATGCCACATGCAGTGCAGATCATTGCACTTCATGACCCAGTGATGCAATTTCATAGATCATTTATGCTTGTATAAAGATGCTGGTCTGTACCATAGGTGTGCTTATTCCCCTTCAAATCAGTCTCTGCAAGGAGATGCCTCCCTCCTGTGTGTACATGGGGCTTGCCATAATTCTCATCTTCCTGTGGACATTCTTATAAGTTTTCATGGAGAATATACAAAAGAAATCCAAGGAGTTACCCAGGGATGCCTTCCTCATATTCCTCTAGAAGCGTACAGAAGAAAACATTTTTAAACAGAACAGCTAAAAAAGAAATAAATGAAAAATCAAATTCTTGTCTTTCTTTTCACTGCTGAATCCCTGTCTCAGAAAAAATGCTGAAGAATTTCTAAAAGGACAAGCTTTACAGCAAAATGATAGACTCAGACTTCCAGAGATCATTTGGAACACATCCACAGATATCTAAAATACTTGGAAGCACTGTTTACTACACAGGAATTATTTTATATACATGCTCTTCCTAAACAGAGCCATTCTGTGTAAACCATTGTTGTCATTACTACCCAATCTGTTATGTCTCATAATACTTTCCTAATCAGGAAGTGTCCTATTTTATGATTAATCCACAGGAGATATTTGGAAGTGTTTTCTCTGAAGTACATTTTTTCTAATCCTTTCTTAAAAGTGCTTTTAAAATTATACCATAAAATAAAGATATGGAAGTGACCTAACTTTAGATTCAAGACTGGCTTTAACAAGGTTAACTTTTTCATGGCTCGACACTAGTTTTACTTTGGGTTAGGGTGTACATTTTTGATTATGCCATGTGATTATTTTAACACTTGCTTTGCAGTTCAATACATATGAAGAGATCTGGTATTAAAGTAGGGAAGTTGGAAGTAGTTAGACAATCTGAAAATTTGCTTTGACCCTAAAGAAAATATCTAAGTTTGGGCTAAGGTTATTGTTCAATGGCTTAATTATTTTACAAAAACTTTTTTTTTTTTAAGTTTATGCAAATAGCCAGGCCAAAAGTACTATGTCTAAACACATGCTGTAAAAGCAAAATAGAAAATATTGACATTTATTGACTAATATTTTCCTGATTATTGATCTTCTTTGTATTATTTCCCTCATTATTTCATTTCATGGCTACAGCTCCTACTTGATATTTCTTGATATTGCATTTAGTGATCATAGTAGAGGATGTCACTGCCATTTCCTACTTTCATATGAATACAATGCTTGCACTTGAGCTGTTCTAGAAAACTGAAATTGAACGAAACGATCAGTTTCTCTCTTTGTAAAGAGAGATATGGCTTGAGATATGGCTGTTGTGCAAAGCCAGTGACAGTAGAATAACTTTGGAAATAGATTATGTCTTATAACAAAATTTGGATGTTATTCTTCAAAGTTCAGAGCAAAACTACAGTTAAAAAATTTTGTTCTGTTTTGGCAATCTTTTTTATCACTGTCTCAAGAGACAATCAAATTGTGTGAGCAAGGAAAGGTTATCTATAAAAGAATACAGTGTTCATATCTTTCCCCAGACTTTGAAAGTCAGAGCTATGGAGCAGCAACAGCCACAGCTCAGGCTGCACTGAGAAAGGTGCTCAAGGGACCTTATTCACTCCTGGAAATCCAGTATACTTTTGTACCAACCTTAGGGAGGGGTCAATAAGCAATCTGTCAACAGATAAAAGTACACTGAAATGCATAGTGGATGCTACTGTCATTGAGTCTTCTGACTCAGCAGTGATACTGCTGGGTGCACTAGAGGTTCCTCTGGTATCTTAGTGCTTAAATGCATCCTTTGTGAAATACTGAATGAGTGTCACTGGGACTCAATTTGAGCAAAATAACAGCTTTGCTGCAGTCCTGCATCTACTCTATTTCCCTCCTGAGCAGTCTCTCCACAGATCCATTCCCTGTAAATATCATAGGTGTTCAGATTGCCCCAAGTGAATAAGTCATGGCTGTAGTGTAGGAATAATTGCCACATGAAAATCCAAAACTACAAGAGTTCTGGAGCACCTACTGAGTTTGGAAACTCAGATGGAAAATGGGGGTGGTCCATTACTGCTGAAAGGTATCATCCTTTCAACTATGAATAAAATTTAAATGGAAAGCCAAAAGCAGAAACTGAGATCTTGGTCAAAACCAGTCCAGAACCCCAATACAGAAAAATGCATGTTAGTCCATGCTCCAATGTAATGGCCTTGAGTTCTGCAAGAAGCAACTTTCAAACAAATTGTACTGAACAGCAAATATGTGATGGAGAGCACAGGCCTTACAACAGCAGGTTGCAGCAAATCCTAGGTGCTGTACACCCTGCCTGTGTTTTCTGACCATGAGTGCTGTTACATAGAGGTATGTCCAGATATACAACAGTCAACTATTTGATCAATCTGGTGTGTGATAGGACAGAAAGAGTATATCCCACAAATAGCTAGTTATGGTTTTAAATCCATTGGAGTATCTGAAGAGTGCTGGTATAGTGAAGGTGTGTGGCAGAACAATGGAGCTCTGTCCCCATTAACAACAAACTCCTTGTTAAGGCCATAGAAGTTAGGTACCTGTCCCAATTTCTTTTCTACTTCCATTTTTTGTAACAGATTAGTATAAATATGCCAGAATTAAAACCTTTAAGAACTTCCAAAGTTTCAGGATTCCTACAAGCAACCAGCATTTCAGTGGACTTTCCTGAAAGTACTTTAAATTACTGATTTTCTTAAAGTGCAAACTTAAGAATCTCCTCTCTTTACAATATCTCAAGGTGAGCACCCTCACATGGGAAAGCCCTGCCATCCCTTTCCCATTACCCTTGCATTTGCACCACCTTTGGTCTGCCTCTGAAGCAGCATTTCTTTTCCTTGGTCACTTTAAAATAACTACTCTACGGTGGCCTGTTCCAAACTTCAACCTGTATAAAGAATAACAAAGAGCTTCAGATTTCCCCTCCTTGAAGTGTTAGGCCTCTTCAACAATATTATACCCACATGTGTCCCAGATTCAAGGTAAAAAGGACAAGCAAAAAGACTAATAAAAGGAAAACAAAAGGAAAATTCATGTCCTTTCACAATTTACTTGAATCTATCCCTCAGGAGATATGCTTCAGAGGGATATGAGCAAAAATCTGTCAGAATTTGTCACCTTCCTGGGAACATGGATATGTAAGTCTCAAATGGGGAAATAACCTACTAATACTATTTAAATAGAATTTAATAGTTTTATCTCTTAGTCATTAGATGGACATTTCAGGGTGAAGGTTGAGAGCAAGGGAGAATAAAGGTGCTTTGGAACACCTGCTATCATGGTGGGGATGGGGTTAGACTTGGAGAAGACAGGCAGTCACATCAAGAACCTGAGTTTTTCTGACAGAATGGCATTAGAGCAATATGCAGGCAGGTGACTTGAGTCCTGCACACCACACAAGTCTGACCACAGGATGCTTTCTCTCCCCAGCATCGTGTTCTGCTGTTCTTCAAACCAAGTAAAACTTTGTCACAGTGCTGTCTGACTTGTGCTGATGCAGGAGTAAGATTTTCTAATCACTTAGACCTTCCTGACACTCTCTCATGAGTCTTTAGCCCTCTTCTCATCATAGTATTTCAGTAGCCATTTTGAGTGAGGTAAGTGAGCTTTTTTTTTTTTTTAAACAAAGTCGAAAGTTTTTTCCAACTGGATAAGCAGGACCAAAATTTGAGAATAGTGTGCTGCCCTGCCCACAGAGCCTTAAGATAATGGATAGTTGTGAAGTGAGGGCAAACAATAGGGTAATGTTTGGTTCACATCTCAGACAGTTAAGTATCCTTCTTGTAAGTGACTCTGCTAAGGGCACATATAATAGCCCTGGTCATGCCGAAAATTGGCAAAGAAGTTGGAACAAAAGCCAAGTAATTCTAATTCTCTAATTCCTCTCAGAGAGATTTAATTTCCCTCAGATAGCATTTTAAGTCAGACAACTGAAAATTGGTGAAAATGTTGCCCCTTCTTGTGAGGTACAAAACAGGTAGATATGTCTCCTCCTCTTCCTTCAGCATGTTCTTTCTATATCTCTAAATTTGGAGATCTGTAGTATTGCAAGATGCCATAAAATTTTGAAAGCAAAGTAAATTTTTTCCCAGTTTAGTGGAGCAAGTCCTTCCTGGACATCAGGGGTATTTCTGGGATAAAGTGAGTGGGATTTAGCCCAGTATATATTTTCTGATCTACAGTAGCTGGAACTGGAAAATATAATAGTAATTGATAACATTTTGGTAAAAACTGTTTCAGATTTGCATTTCTTTTTCAGGTTATAATTATTAGAGAAGCTTCTTTAGAAGTCTTTAAGTTGTCCTAATGACTGTCCACGTGAATAAATTTAAAACTACAATTCATTAACTCTGCTAGTGAAGGATGTGTATCAGACTCCCATCAGTATTTTTTAGCTGTCTCATTACATTATCCAAGGCATAACAAGATATTTTTGCCCTTCTGCTGCTATATTTGATGGAAATGCAATTTCCTTGCACCAGTCACAGTACTGACATGTAGCAATAATGGCTCATAAGAGTACTTTGTAATACATTTGTCATAAGCTACATTATAGGGCACTCAGCTCATTTACACTGACAATTTAAAACCATTCAGTAGGTTCTGTGATTATCAGCTAGGAAAAAAGTGTCTCAAGATTTATTTTTAAAATATTTTACATTGAGTCTGTTTCCATGTCATTCCCAACAACTTAAGATCATGTCTGAAGAGGATGAGATTAAGTTTTCAGGGGGAAAAAAAAAAAAAGAATGAAAGAAAAAAAAAGAAAAAACCCAAACCAACAGAATTTTCTTTTATCTTGCCCTTCCCCCTTTAAAAGGGGACCAGCATACTTGAGCTTACAGTCTGCCACATACTTGGCCTTCCTTACAGAGTTTGGGGACACTGAGAGAGCTCCCATGGCCAGTACTTGATATGCAAGTTAAAAAACCATGGGTGTCAGCACTGCTTTGAAAAACCACAGCAGATAAAGTATCTCTGTGGAACGTGGAGCACAGCTTCGGATTCACCATTCCCCTGCTCAGTTTTGCCCTTCTTAAAGTGTGGCAGTGTGCTCATCAGAGCAACAGGGCTGCCCAGACCTGTCCTTGCTCCGTCCCAGCTCCAAGCCAGAGCAACACAAGCTCTGCCAAGGCCATGCAAGGAGCCTTTGGGATCACAGAGACCTTGCATCAGTTGGTGTGTCCAGGTGGTTTAGAGCACTGCTAAAGCAGCTCTCAGTTTGGCTGTAGAGGACTAAGCAGATGGATTGCCCCCTAGTATAATCTAGTTTAAGCATAGATTTCATTCAGACATAACGTGTCCAGCAGTTGGGCACAATGTTCTTAAGGGTGCTCAATCACAGCAGTGTCCAATATGAATGCAACAGGCAACTTTTGTCCTTATCTCAAGCTGAGGCATTCCAGATTTGGGCAATAGTTTTTAGTATGCTTATGTTACTTTCTTCAAACACTTTCATAATCCACAAAAGCACTTGAATTAATATGCAAACAATAAGTATTATAACAATGCTACTTGAGTATCTCCCCATCCTTCTGGGGTTACTGAAACATTTTTCAAAGGCTAAAACATTTTCAATTAAAAATAATTCACGCCAGCATAAAGATGCACAAGAAGGCAAAGCATTATTCCAGGATACAGTGCAACTGTAGACATTGGGTAGCTATACTAAATGTAGTACAGCTACTATAGACACAGAGTTGAAAGAACAGTGCTCTTTGTGAGGTAAACCCTCTCTTCCCAAAGTCTTACAAGAAGGAAAAATGAGAAGCCAAATATTTCCACAGTCACAGCCTTTCATTTCTGATCTATTTATTCCATCATCAGGAGTGTCTTGATAGTATGCCAAACTTGATTCCCTTTGCCCATACCATCTCAAAATGAACTGGTGCAAACAAAAGCCTGGGGTGTAAAGGGACATGGGTCTCAATCAGTGAGACCTAGAAGAACAGAGAGCTTCTGCCACCACATTCAGAGTTCAGAAAGCCCAAAAGCCTCAGAACCTTTTCATGAAATGCCACAGCTCATCCCCAGCAGTGAAACACTAGACACCAGGCTTCTGCAGAGCCCTGCCCTGGACTGACGGGTGTGGGGACCATGCTATCCTTTACATGGTGGAAAGGCTCCCTCTGAATCATCATAAAAACAAAACATATGCAGCCCTCTTGAAGGTGGGCATGGGATTAGGGGCTCCAGACCACTGCATTAAGTGAAGAATTCATAGAGACCTGAACAGGCAACAGCTTATGCCTGAATAAACCTGGATGCAGCCTTAACACTACAAGTTTTATTGTTCCCTACGGCAGTTCAAGTGAATTTTGCCCACTCACTGCCTACAGAAGGCATACCAACACAAAACAGCCATAAGTAATCTACTTTGACAGGAGCTGCTGTAATGAGTCACAAGTCCTTATCACACCTTTGAGCCACACCATTAGCTCTGTTTTCAGAGCAGTAAGATACAGCCTGCCCTTCTGCAGTCCTTTCTATCTTTTGAAAATAGAGGATGCTTCCCATCCTTCTTTGGAAAGATGATTATTTTAGAAACTGTGTTTATACTTCCATGCAGTCAACTACATGAGTAAGATGTGCAATCTCCAAAATTGATGCTATACCTCCCTTGGATATGTCTATACTTACAATAAATAGGTACTCTGTTGAACTGGCAATAAAACTCAACGTGTAGAGCTCTAATCCTTTGGCCTGTTCCTACAGAAATCCTGCTCCAGCTTCTTGATAGATGTGGTGTATCTTGACTCTGGTGGAATTGGCATTCCATGTTTTTGATTTGCATTAGTTAGCTGAAGAGCAATATCTTACAAAGAGTTTGTTTGCTGCTTTGGGGTTTGTGGGTTTTTGTTGGTTTTTGTTTTTTAAAATATCCTGTGAAATCATCGTACATTAAGCCAAGACTCTACTTTTCAACTATCACTAGTGTTTTTGAATGCCCTCTGTGAGGGATTGAGAGGATCCCTTACACTGAATGCAAAATACAAAAGTCATCTGAAAGAACCACCCACCATCTTAATCACTTGCTGATGATACATCATATGATTTCCTTCTTTAGACAACTTTTATTCTTATCATTCAGATGTAGTGCTATATATTACTGATAGTTTTGCAATGCTACTCCGTTGCCTCTAATAAGTTTTGCAGATATCTCTTTAAGCATAGTAAAAAAAAAAATAAAAATCATTCTTCTTAGCTGCATGGAAAGGTGGGATTAGGCAGTTTCTTTGTTGGCATCACATACATAGCTTGGGTGGAAAAGTCTGGTTTAGATAATCAGATCAGATTCTTTCATCTATTAGCCTACCCTACATTACCTGTGGCAGATTTGTAGCAGCTAAGGAACAGCCCAGTGAATTTTAACAAAATGCTTAATTAACCTGGGACAGATTCATACACCTAGATTTCACCACTGATTAAAAATGTGTAGCAGCAGTTAAGCATTGTGTTTAATGAGCATACAAATGCAAGGTTAAACAAGCACATTAGTTTGACTACCATTTTGTCACTCATTACATCAATCTTGTTTTCTTTTAGAGCACAAGGTTTTGTTTCTGGCCATGTCTAAATATATGCAACCCCAAAAGCATTGTTTCCTGGAGGAGCAGTACAACCATGCAAGCCAGTGGCCTTTTCTGTGGCTTTCACAGCAATGACAGTAGCTGTGAGCTTCCCCATGTTTTTTTTTTCTCAGTAGCTCAAGAACTCTAATTCAGCTTTTAGGTTCAAGAGGTTGATTAACAAAAAGAGAGGGTTTTCATGGACACTTATGCAATTGGTTTCTGGAACTTTTGTGCCAGCAGTTGTTTCATGTGAGAGGAAAAGAGATTTAGTCTGACATTTGCTGTCATGAGGGGAAACTAAGCAATGGGATAGGCTGCTCAAGATATCATTTTTGAAGGAAATCTTGTCCTTTCCTAGTAAGCAGAGAAGCTTAATCACCAGGCTAAGCAGAATAGAAAAAGTCCCTTTTCTGGGCAGGAACAGACAGCTTTTTTCTCTGCAGCATGAACACAGTGTAACCAGAATTTAAACTGCTCCTTACAAAACCCCAAAACCCTTCAAGTTTATTTCTCTACCCTCCAAGGTGCATTTTCCTTTGCTAGGAATAACTTCCTTCATTTTAAACCTCACAATAATAATGCAAATTTAGAGAAGAGTGGCTATTTAGAACAGCAAAGATGGGGAATGACCCAATCATGTGAGGAAAAGACTGCCAATACTATAAGAGCACAAAGTATTTCAAAACCATGAGAAATTTGCTAAGGTGAGAAATCTTAGTGAGAAATCCAGACAAAAGACATAGAAAACTACCGTGACACTCTGTGCATTTTGGACCAGTTCTGCAACTGGCTCATTAATGAAATTAATTATCATTGTTAGCCAAGGATCAGTCCTTTTGGGTTTGGTGGGTTTTTTTTTATTTACATGGAAGGATATCCAGGAAGGGGATTTCAGTTTGGATGGAGGCTGTGAATGCATGATTTGCATACATAGCATTAGAAGCAATGCAAATCAAATCAATTTTCAAGACCACTTTCATATGTAAGTGACATTTGAAAAGGAAAAACCCAAAACAGTTGTTCAGGAGGTGGTTTATATCAGCAGAAGAAATATTTGAGAAATAGGTATCCCATTTAAAGATGAGGTTTTCTGGATCTCACCCTTTTGCTGAAATAATTCCTACTGCATCTCTAGAAGAGAGGTCCACTGCAGTCTTCCACTGGTAGAAGCAATTCTACATCTGGCATCACCCAGGCATGCTGGTGAACAACATTTGTGCTGTTATGATCCTGAAGACAGTCAGACTGAATCAAACCTCCACCTGTATCCTGTTTTTCCAGCACTGGCATTTGCTCAGCAGGGACACAGATAATACCTTGTTGTGAGGTCTAAAGGAAGTCTCTTCCACTGCTTTTCCTGTGCCTTGGTAATCATGTTACCTCCCCTACCTACAGCTGCTCTCACTTGATTGTTCTGCCTTCCCCCTGCTTTTACTTTCCCTAACATATTTCTATTCATTGTTGTTAGCAGGAGTTGCAGTGGGAGTTCTTCCTCTCCATTATTGCCTATTAAGACTCTTGCTTAGAGAAAAAATTAAAAGAAACATTGCAAATACAGAGTAATCCTTTCTCTAGTGTAAATCCTTTCCCTTTTCCCAGGCAGTAAAGAGTCAAAGGACTTCTGGAACTAAAAACATATCTGTATTGACACCATTATGTTCAAAATCAGTAGTGATCTTTTACTCTTTTTCCTTAGCCTTTCTGTGCTTCTGACCTCTACAGCATCCTCTGCTAATGCTTTCTGCCACTTCTCTATGCCCTCCCTGAAGAATGTATTTTTCTTTTCGAAGCCATGCTGCAGCAGAAGAGCCTGATGAGCAGACATTCACTGAAGACTCTCCAATCATCCATAACTAAGACTGTACCACATCCTTTCTTCAGCTTGAAGGAAAACTGAAGATTCTCAAATTGTACCTCCCTTGAACAAAAAGAAATCCTGTAGCAGGATATTTTGAGACTTCCCCCCACCTTTTTCAACAACTGTCTCCTCAGAGGAGTTATGAGATCAGCAGATCTGCCCACAGCCTGTGGGCACACCATAGTTTATCCAATGGCATGATGACATTCGCTGGATTTGCTCACAGCTCCTTTCATACAGATTTCTAACACTTCATTTGATTTTTAACCACTCCTGACACTCCCAGAGAAATCTCCAGAGTAATACCTGAGCAGTAATTACTGGGAACTTACTTTTCTTACATTACATACACTATAGGGATTTCTTGCTCTTATCCCATTTTCTTTCCTATCCCAGAAAGTCCAATACTGACAATATCAGTATTTTTATGCCTGATCATCATCCCCAGCCTGTTTACCTTCAAACCACTGTACTCTAGTGTGGTGTCATTTTGGTGTGCCCTCATGGCATAGGAGGAACCATGAAAAGGGGGCTTAGGAGCAGGTCCAGCTTCCACTGCAAGCTGAATTGCTGCCTCTGTGCAGCGTGGGTAAGCCAGCCAGACAAGAAAATTAATACCCTTTCAGGCTGCTTTCAGCTGCTCTGAGTAGTGCCATCTTCCATCAGTAGTGCTGAAGGCAGCTTAGAGTAATTCAGCTTACAGAAACAGGTGAGGACTTGTCAGTCAAGTCCACATGTGCAAAGCTGTGCCTCTGTAGATTGCAGATCTCATTGTCTGCATAACACACCATGGGACCTCACTGAAATTTTCATGTTCAAAGAATTGTTAAGGGTAGAAAAGGCCCTTAAGATCATCAAGTCGAACTACCAATCCAGCACCACCATGAAACCACATCAGGTTCCATATCCACATGGTTTTTGAGCAATTCCAGGGATAGTGGCTCCACAGCTTCTCTAAGCAGTCTATTCCAGTGCTTTTACAACACTTTCAATGCAAAAATTTTCCTAAGATCTAGTCTAAGCCTCTCTGTTGCAACTTGAGGCCATTTCCTCTCATCCTGTCATTTCTTACCTGGGAGAAGAGACTGACCCCCAACTTGCTACAACCTGCTTTCAGGAACTTGCAGAAAGTGATAAGGTATCTCCTGAGCCTCCTTTTCTCCAGGCTAAACAACCCCAGCTCCCTCAGCCACTCCTCATCAGACTCCAAACCCTTCACAGCTTTGTTGCCCATCTTTTCAGATTAGAGCTTAGTCTTTCAGACAAGCATTCATCCCTGGCTTAAAGGTGCCCAAGAGATTTCACAAGAGGTTAGTATCAGTATTCATAATCAGAATTCATGCAACTTTAGTGTTACTGCTGATATTTCTTATGGTCTTTTTTGCTAGACATGAGTCCTCTAACTCTAGTTTTGTTCAGTGATAACATTGCTAAGCTCAAGAGGCAAAGTTCCAAGACTCTCACCATAAATCTTACTTTCTAGCCCTTCTGTCACTCTCATTGCTCTTTTCCCATCTCCCAGTTTCTCAGCATCCTTTGGAAGGACATCCCATATTTTGACATGCTTGAATGGCAGAAGTACCCTTGCCAGCATAACAGCTGCTCTTGTCTCACTGAGAAGTCCTTGAAAAACAAGGGTCAAAGAACAAAGCAGAAGTTCTTGTGATAACAGCAGCCTGACCTTGCATTCAGCTTTTGAACCTTCCTCATACCCTGCACACCACCAGCTCTTAGGTCTCCATTACTTTCATCAGTTTTTTCAGAGCTCCCCTGGTCAGTGCCTGCTCGCTCAGGTTAGATCAGGGTCATCCAACCCAGTGACCACCCTCTGATGACTGATTCCTGAAAAGAAGCCAGAGACCCTGGCAGGCACACAGCCATATCTTCCTAGGATAATCCCTTCACTTCCACCAACTTCCCATTTAGGGGCTGCCAGAGCCAGCACCTGCTCCTGTCATCTTTGCTGAATACATGGCCAATAGACCCAGTTTTACCTTTTCCACTGGAACAAGCAGGATTTTTATTTTCTGCATTTTAAGACTAATTTACACATCTTTAAATGACATTTTAAGCAATAAAAAGAAATTAATACATGTACTCTGGAGTGATATAGAAAAGGAAATAAATTGCATTTTTAAGTTCTCTTGAGGACAACTCTGCAGCCTTCAAAAAGCAGTTAGATTAACCACAGGAGAACAATCTTCATAAGAGTGCTACTAAAAATGATTAAGTTGCCAATTTGTTTTAATATAAGTCTTACAGTTTAGAAAGACTCCTTCAAAATGTAGCAAAACTTAAACTAGATTTACTATGTAAATTATACTGAAGCACCTGAATAGGCTTTGGATGCTTCTGCATGACATTCCCTTCAGCCTTGGGCATGTATGAAGTCCTAAAGTGGTTCAGTGCTAGGGAAAGAAAACAGTGTGCCAACTTACAGCATCTCTAAATCTGCTGTGTGACCTAAACCTGAACATAGAATTATTGTAAGGGTTACATTATTGACAGTCAGTATATTCAGAAATACCATTTGTTTTATTTAAGAGAATGGATGTCTGACAGAGCCCTCTACAGAGATTTACCAAGTGTAGCTCTTAGCATGCATTATTTAAGACCTGGTGATTGTCTCCAGTTAAAAAGTGTGTGCTGATTTTCATCAGAAAGCCTTATCTACTTTTCTAGTTTTGAACCAGCTATTAGAAAACTAAACCCAAACCAAAATAACAACTGAAAAATAGGAGGTATCCTATTTTGAGGATGTTGTATTATCACAGGTTTCATGAGAACAGGCAGCACTAGGGGAGAAGGACATGTATTAATGATCTCCTAGAGCTTAAAGGCTGTGGCAAGGCAGAGCTCCTGCCTGCAAGGCAGCAGCAGAGCCCAGCAGGAGGAGAGGCTTTGCTTCCAAGTCCAGGTGACTTTAACATGAGTTTCAGGGTGAGGTTCTTCATTACTGCTTCTACTAGTTACTGTATTATATATACAGCTGCCTATATTTTCCACATGACTCAAGAGTTTTGGCTCTCCCACAAGTTTGTTTCCTGGAGTCACAAGGTAGTAGGAAGCACCTTATTCACTCAAAAGTAATGTGAGCTCTTGCTGTTGGAAAGAAACCTATAGATGCAAAACACTAAAAACCAAGTAAAACTCAGTCTAAGTGTGGTAAATAATTTGAGGACCTGAGAAACTGGCAATTTCTTTGTTGTCTTTCAGATTATAAAGAAATCTGCTAAACCATTTTTTTTTCTTAAAAAGAAAAAAAGGAAGCAAATAAACATTTGCATATTTAAAGTTATTTTAGCTTATTTATTGCAGTCTTCATCCCTTTATCCAGATTGGAGTAACCTAGGAAGTAATCTAATTACTTTCTTATCATAAAATATATCTCTTTCAAATTGCAAATATAACCCAAAAGCTCCAGGGACTAGTCCTCTAGGAGATAAACATAAGCACCTTCCCCACTAGTACATTGATAACATTTGGTTTTCATTTAATCTTAACCAAGTAATATAAGATTTTGAGCAGTCACATTGAGCAATTTGTGGCATGCAACCTCTTTATGAACCCTGGCAAGAAACTTTAATAGTAACCACTCCAGAGCAGACATTACCAAGTATTGCCAACCAGTCTGGCAAGTGGTACAAGCTTCTCTGCAGGTTTGTTACTTGCCAGATGTTTGGTAATGCCTTCCCAAAAGCACTTTAGTGTGGTACATTTCAAGTGTTATTTCTCTGTGATTTTTTTCCTAATTAAAAATTTAAATGGGGTCAGAGTTTTAGATTCAGGTATTTTCTTTATAATGTATACATAAATAATTGAAATTATTCAAGTCAGAATGGCTGGAGCCTACAGGTCAACAAGAGGTCTTGGAAACTCAGGCTGTAAACCAAAACAAAGCTCAGCAGGAAGGTGGAAGGACGGCCCAGTACTGCTACACTTCATTTATCAACAAATTTCTTCAGATGCCTTCTAGGACTAAGGACTAACTCTGGTCTGCACCTTCCTTTACTACTGCCTTATTTACTTGTTGGAGTTATAGCTAGTCATACAAGGCTAGTGAAAGTAAAATAAAGGATTTTTTTAAATGCACACCCACGAGAGATATCTCCTTTAAAGCCAGATGTCAGCACAACTTGCATGGCTATGACTCACAATAGTCACTTCTCTCCAGTGTAGTTGTATTTATATACCTTGTCTGTGATGCTGCTTTACCTGTAGTGACAGGGTTCACCAAAAACTCTGCACTGGTAGCACTGGATTATAGGCAGTGAAGGAGCTGTGAGGCTTCCTGGCAACACAAAGCATTTAGGACCCAATCAAACCTGGCACATGAGTGCTCAGCAGCCAAGGCCAGCACTGGCCAGTCATGCAGAGGAGAGCCCAGCTCCATGGGCAGCAGGGAGCCAGCAGCAGTGCAGTGAGAGACTGAGACTGAGGAGACCTGTGCTGCAGCCTCAGCCAGGACTGTGCTTCAGTCACTTCATATGTGGTGCCAAGTTAGTAGCTCTGGGAGCAGGGATGGGAACCCAGACTTCCTTCTCAGTGGGTGTCATATCCAAAAATTAGTCATGACTTCTCATTTGTATTTCCCTACTACAAGTACCTCTCCCTGTCCTATAATAGGGGGATGGGGGGAAAGCAACCTTTAGAAAGAGTTGTGGCTGTGATTATTCAGGGAATGTCAAACAATCAGGATGAGAAGGCCCCCAAGTTGCAGGGCTGAGGGCTCAGCTCTACATTTAACACATCCTACTGGGTACCTGCAGACTGGTGCATTTTGATTTTCCTTAGTCTCAGCTACTGACCTCCTGCAGCACAACCTTTCCTGTTCCTGACACATGCCAGGTCCCATTTCAGGGCTTTGAAATGCATTCCAATATTTTGTGACTCCCCCTCTGCAATGCATGCCACTTGCCCACAGTGGACAAAAGGAATAAGATGTCCTTGTAAGCCCTAGGGAACCATTCCTCCTTAATCCTTCTGCTTGTTATGAAGTCTTCTCAAGCCTTTGAGTTATGCACTGTACATATGCTGCCAACACACAGAAAATTTACTTGTTTTTGCCATCAGAACAGCAATTCCAATAAGAAACTTAATGGAAAACTGCTTCTTTGCTGGTCAAACACAAGTTGCTTCTCAGCCAGGAGCATTCCTGAGACTAGTCCTTAATCCCTGGCCAAAGGAAAACAATATGGTGCATAATTATCAAGCTGGAAGTCAAGGTTGGATAACCTCCTACTGCTCATCTTTGTGGCCAGCACACAAACAGGAGGTGGCAGCCTGCCTGCCTTGCACAGGCAGTAAACCTTGGTCTGTCACAGGAGCTCAGCATCTACCTACCAGGCCAGCAAAGGCTTGTGTGCTCCAGAGGAGGAACAATGTTCCTTTCCCTTGTAAAGGGACATGAATTAAAGATCAAGACTAATATCCTCTGGGTTTTATTTTTTCTGTGAAAAAAAAACAACAAAACATAGTAGGATTCATCAAACTGACTGAAAAGAATCTTATAAAATAATGACCAAAGCCTTTCAATTGTCATAACAGTGAGTGTGGAAAAAGTGTGCAGACTGCATCCCTATTTACTTAGGGCATGAGGCCAGGTTGCTTACAGGAAAAAGTGAGAGAAGAAAAACAAATACATTTGTGTTGCTTACTGCATTTTAGGGATTAAAATTGTCCATTTTTTCAAAAGAAATCCAGAAAGTTTAGTCAGATATCAAAAGACTCGACAGAAAAAGAGTGAGGATTATTGCCTATTTAAATAAAATACAAGATCAAAGTACTTCCAAATGAAACATTCACAATACTGTCATGATTTAAGAATTATGAATCTAATTCTGAAAATTGAGGTAATTATAAATTATCCATACACATGAATTTATTTTAGAGTATTTTTAGCTGCAAATATAACAGGCACTAATGACGGACAGAAGTCTAAGAATAAAAGGCAGGCACCTAGAACACAGTATAAACTTAGGAAATATCTGAATTAACAACTAAAAGAGAAGGAGCAGAAGTGCTTAGGTACATGAAGCACTAGAGGCATTTGAATCATCACTTCTGAAAGCTTGACTTTCCATCCAGACAACATCCATGGCCCAGCAGAGGCAGATGTGTCAAGAGTGCCACCAAGCTCAAAGCCTCTCCTCTGCTCCACAACTGGATGTGACTGGATGGCAGACAGCTCATAAGACATTAATAATAAAGCTTATTATAAAAATAGCTTCTAAACCTCCTTACAGCTTGCATTTAAGTAGATTTAAGATCTATTTAAAAAGCCAAGTGCAACTCCTACATATTGTACTACAAAGGCAGCTGAAAAAAATACACTGCCTTCTTTCAACCCAGATATGAGACTTCTACATTTCTGTGGAATTTCACAGACCCAAAAGTGCAGGAAAGACTCCTGCCCTGAACCATGCAGTCCATATCAAAGCTGATTACTCTGCACAGCTTTCTCATTCTAGACTTGAATCAGTAGATATGAACTTAGATGGGCATTGGGATCTGTGTTCCCAGCTCCCATATTTTTCAATCTTTCATGCTTGTAGTTTTTCTTAAAATTTTAGGTCTTGCTGTGAAAGTATAAGCTATTTTTTTATTTAGGAGAAAATTTTTGCCCTTATTTGCAAGGAAGAAAAGGCAGGACAAGCCAAATGAACATTATTTGGTCTGCAAACAAAATTCAAACAAAAAAAGAGGGAAGTTATGTGTGTTCTTAAACTCACTCATGATTTGTGGCTGACTCAGTTTTCACAAATGCTTCATTTAGCACTGGAATTGAAATATGATTATCAAAGTACTATCTGAGAGGAAGATGGAAAAACTACTGCTGGTGAGACATTTGGTGTTAATTAGATTTCTTGTAAATGTTCCCCTTCCTTCTCAACTCTAGATATTATAGTAGTATTTCATCAGGAAAGAAAAAAAAAGGCACAGATGCAGTTAGCCCATGACTCCTGCTCAGTTTATCATCACAAAGTCCACAGAAGTTTTCAAAGGCTTTTTTAGAATTTATATACCTAAAACTTATTGGACATGAATGAAGATAGAGGGGGGAAAGCACATCTTGTACAAATAAACAGTGGCATATCAGGTGCCAAGTTACTAAGGGTGTTCATGCCTGGTTTAGTTAAACAGGAGCTCAGTTTCAGGTGCTGAGGCCCATCCTGTGAAGCCCTTCACCTGATATAACCATACTAAGGTTCCTGGAGCTCCTTCTCATTTGAAAGTAAAAGCCCCTCCGGAAGAGAAGCAGCAATCACTTTCAAAGGAAAAGCAGTGGGAAAAAAAGAATCTGCACAGAGATTTATAGAAGTCCTTCAGCAGCTTCATCAGCTGCAGCCCCATAGTCCTGTCACTAGCAAATCCAAAATCCTGACCTTGCTTTAAATATAAGTCAGTTCCTTGTCCAAGTCATTCATCCTGTACAACCTAGATGCCACTGCCTCTTGTTTTCAGATCCTTGGTGTCCCTGACATGCTAAAAGAAGAGCAAAGTCTTAACTTGGTCCCAATTTCACTTGACACACCTGAATGACAGGATGCCATCCAGAGGGATCTGGACAGGCTCTTAAGCACACCCATGAGATTCTGGTGAGGTTCAACAGACCAAGTGCCAGGTGCTGCACCTGGGCTGGGGCAACCCCCAGTACCAACACAGGCTGGGGATGAACAGATGGAGAGCAGCCTTGGGAGAAGGACCTGGGGGTGCAGGTGGATGAGAGGCTGGACATGACCCAGCCATGGGCACTCACAGCCAGAGAGACAAACGTGTCCTGGGCTGCCTCCAAGGCAGGGTGAGGGAGGGGATTCTGTCCCTCTGAACCCCACCCAGAGCACTGGGTCCAGCTTTGGAGACCCCAGCACAGAAAGGACATGGAGCTGTTGGAGCAAGTCCAGAGGAGGTCAACAAAATGATCAGAGGGATGAAGCATCTGTCCTATGAGGAAAGGCCAAGAGAATCGAATTTTTTCAGCCTGGAGAAGAAAAGGCTTTGAGGTAACCTAATTTCTGCCCTCCAGTTCCTGAAGGAAACCTAAAAGAAAGATGGAGAGGGACTTTTTACAAGAGCATGTAGTGACAGGACAGGGGGGAATAGATTCAAACTAGAAGAGAGTAGGTTTAGATTAGATATCAGGAATAAATTCTTCCCTAGGAGGGTGTTGAGACACTGGAACAGATTTTTCAGAGAAGCTGTGGATGCCCTATCCCTGGAAGTGTTCAAGGCCAGGTTGGATAGGGCTTTGAGCAACCTGGTCTCGTGGAAGATGTCCCTGCCCATAGCAGGGCTGTTGAAACTAGATGGTCTTTTAGGTTCCTTTCATCTGAGGCCATTCTATGATATTTATAAAATACAAATCTCCTCATTTATAGACAGTATTTGAATGATGGGATTGTGGCCTGTTCATTGCAGGATTATACTACAAATGTTATCTTACAGAGAAAATGCAACCCCACAAGTCCACTTTTACTATGATTAGGAAAATGGGGCAGGGAAAAATTCCTGGACTTGCTCCTGTTTCTCAGTGATGTTAGTGTTCTATTTCTTGTTTTTGTGGAGAAAGAACAATCTATTAATCTTGGGACGGAAGACTGAAGTCAAAACTGTTCTTGGCCATCAGATTTTCTGCATGACCTCAGGCAACTAACTTCTGTCTTTCTGTGCCCAAGTGAACTCATGAGGAAAGTGAGATTTTATTTAAAATCCCTTTCTAAGAAGGGTAGGACCATGCACTCCTAGAAAGTGCTGAGCAGCAGTTAACAGTTCTGAAAAATAAACCAGAAAATGCTTACTTAAACTCTGTGAGTAGAGCTGCCCCCTTATTGTATGTAAAGTTAAAAAGCATCTCAATGCTAGTAACTCTTTGGTAAAATTCAGCTTTTACAATGCACCTGTGGAAAAATGAACTATTTTTTATCTCCTTGCAAAAATAGGGATACATGTTAAATCACTCATGAAAGGTTAGAAAGTAAGGCTATGTAAGATGAGAAAACAATTCCTGTAGGCCAGTCCTGCCTGCAGTGAGGTCTCTAGTGGAGTTCCCACATGTCTCCAGGGCATCAGAACTGATCCTTAAAAGGTTTCAGATTCCATTTCAGTATCCAAATTATGGAGTTTACAACAGCCTGAGCAGTGCTTGGTCTTTGAAAGAATGTGATCTAGAGACACTTAGTGTTTTGCAGTCTCTTCAGAAACTGACATCAGTGCAGAAGGCACTGTTATCTTCTTTTTACGTATGAAATGGAAAATATTTTGAAGTGGTAAAGTGATTTTTTTTTAGAAGCACTCAAGCCTGATTATTTTAGAGTAGTTTTTTATTTGTATCTCCTTTCACTGTATTATATTGAGAAAACCTTGCATTGAATTATCTTTTACAATTGTTATTTCCCAGGTTTGTTCTTAGAGATGGTAGGTTTCTTGACTGAATTCCAAATACAACAGGATAGCCCAGTGTCCCACTTTAATTGTAGTTCTTTTAAATTAGTACTTGTAGCAGAAGAAGCAACAATGAAATTAATAAATCCAGAAATTCATGAAATAACTATAGGCTTTCTGAAAAACAGTGTGAATTATTCATCACTTTAGTTAAACTACTTATCATTAGCTCAAGTGGCAAAAAAAAATGAAGACAGCTGGTGCTTTAAAATCTTAAGAAAAATGCGTAAGATACAGCAGCATTTGGTCTCTTGGGAAAAGAACTTGACTGTAGTGTTCCCTCCCTCAAGA
Organism: Oenanthe melanoleuca; assembly: GCF_029582105.1. Taxonomy (NCBI): domain Eukaryota; kingdom Metazoa; phylum Chordata; class Aves; order Passeriformes; family Muscicapidae; genus Oenanthe; species Oenanthe melanoleuca. The sequence continues at coordinate 97,115,044 of NC_079335.1, read as the reverse complement.
ATTCAGCTTCTAAAAACCCAAGAACAAGAAAACACCTCCTCTTTTGGGAATGTCTCAACTCTGCATCCTTTTAATAAGGCAAAATTTTTGTTTCATTTGGGTTAAATTGGGGAGTTAAAAAACCACACATCACATTTTCACTCTCCTACTTTAAAATGCAGTCTGTAGGTTCAAAGAAAGCAAAGAAATCACTCAAAAATTTTCTAAGACCTTTCATAATAGAATATATTAGAAAGCTACTAAATAGATGCTCGATATCCAAAGCAGCTTAGAGCACAAAAAATGGAGTTTATACAACTCAACTGAGATGCTTATGTTGATTATCACAGCTCTGAAAATAAAGCATTTTTTTTTCCCTAATAATCCTGAGGTAAGCAATCATTACTGTAGCTGTTCTTTCTATTTGGTTCTGGTCAATAGTTTGGGGGATTTGTTCATCCTAGTGCACAACATCCATCCTGGTGTACTAATTCTTCCCATGATTTGGCATCACATTTTGTTATCCTCTTCAAGATTTTATTTATTGAGAGACACTTGACTTCTGAATAAAACAAAAAAGGAGCATTTACACAATTTTATTACATTTTAAAAGCATTATTAAGTTGATAAACTCCTTCCTCCCTGCCTTTGTACCCAAGGAAGACAAAATAAAAGTCTATTTCTACAGAAAATTGAAGTTAAAATGCAAAGAAATAAAGTTTGATTAAGACATCTCAAAAATATGACATCAAGAACTTAAAATGTATAAAACCAACTAATGGGTATTCACTGTCAGCTAAGCACTTCCCATTAAGCATTAGAACTCACTAACTTATTGTTTTTAAGACACTTTCATCTGTATTTATTTGAGTCTAGCAATAAACAAGACATTTACCTTAGCAAGCAGCTCCAGTGAAGTTACACAAACCAGCATTTCCACAAGTTTAGAAGCAGACCAAAGAAGGACCAGAAGCAAACAGTTCATTTGGGCAGTTCTGCTCCACACACTACTCATTCAAAACCCATTTCATCTGGCCACCCCCTTGGCTAGGCTTGGTAATCCACAAAGAGCTTGTAGGAGCTTGCCTCTGAAATTATTATTTGTCTGCTGAGTTTGGTTACATTGGTCACATGTTTCTCAATATTAGGGGAAGAGCTAAATGGAGAGGAGGTGAACACCTGGAGAAACCATGTACTTCAATAACCAGCCCAAAGTCAGAGACAAAGTAAGACTTCAGTAGATTTTTTCTTACATAAATAAGTTGCTTTCTCAAAGAAACTGATAGATGCACTGCACCAAGACATGGAAGTTAAAATGCACACTGTTTACTTACTTAAATACAGACTTGAGGTCAAGCTTAGCAAGCTTCAAAACACATGATTACTTGACCAAATGGTTGCTGAGATATCCACATCAAGCATTCATCTCTGCCAGCATCCTGGTTAACAGCTCACAGGTGCACACAGCCATGGATAAACCCAAGAACCAGATAAGTAAGTGGTCACATATCTCCAGGCTACTAATTCAACTTCCCTGGTCCAGTGAGCAGCAAGAACCAGGCTGATTGATGCAGGAAGATGAGCCTGGAGTTGAGGACAAACATAGTGAGCAAAGACAGCCTGGTGACAGGATGCACCAATAGAAAAGACAAGGCAAAAGTTATTAACTAGTCCAGCATCCAGGAGAAGCAGAGAACAGGGCTTCCATGTAGGTCCTAGGTCTGTGCAGAACAGAGGACCAAAGGCAGGACTGCAGACAAAGTACCAGGAGTATGGAGACAGCCTCCAGCCAGAAACATCACCCTCAGAGCCAGGGGAAATAAAAACTCCCCTGGACAGAGGATTTGTGGGAAGCTCATGTGGGGCTCTCCAGGCCATTTATACTAATCAGTGCCTTCCAGGCCTCTCCTACAGTCAGACCTGAATTGTTCTGTCTGTATGTTGCTTCTTCTTCTTTTTAGAGTATAGATCTTTGTTGTAATTTCTTGTTATTACTAAGGTATCCTAGTCTACCTAATTGTTCTAATTGTGTGTGGTTGTCTTTCTCACTGATGTCTCCAATTCTATATTCTCCTGAGGTGGAGGAAGGAGAGGAGAACTTCACATAACATTCTGAAGACAGATATTACAAATTTCTACAGAACACAGTTATTACCTGGTCTATTGTTCTCCAAACTTTACTGGAGATTCAAAACCATCTGGATTTTGCTGGTCTAGCCACTACTGAGCACTGAGCTTGTATTTTGAAATATCTGCCTATTCAAATCACACCAATATCCTAAATAATAAAGATTTCAGGCCCTTTTTTTTAATGAACAAAATTAGGAGTGTTTTACTTTCCTTTGTATTGAAATTCCTCTGCCTTTCATTGCTGAGCTGGACAGCAGTTTGAGGTCTTTCAGTCTGCCTTCCTAGCTAGTCCTCCTCTTCACTTCCTTGGCTGACTGAAGATCTTTGACAGAATGGGTACCTGGCTATCCATTTCCATTTTCTGACTGTGGGACAGATCTGCCTTTCAGACCACTCAGACTGGGAGGGACCTCATGGTGAACTTGTCTGGCAGGATGTTTGCAAGGAGCCTCCACCAGCAGCAGACCTTGCTCCTAGCCCCACACTGGGCTCTGGGGGACCCCAAAATGCTGAGGCCAGGCAGCAAGGGATGCAGTGGAGACAGGAGTGATGTGAGAGAGCAGATCAGACTGGAGCACACATAAAGGCTGTAGTATCTTTTCCTTTTACTGTGCTAATCCACTCTGTATTGCTTTGTTTTGGTGGAAATGATGTGTCTGGCTGGCAGGCAGAGGTGTGGGATGGAGACATTTTTGAGCTCTGCTATATATAGCACAATCTGAGGAACTGTTGCTGTTAATCTCTATCCCAGCAGCAATTTTTCTGCAGCAAAGGAAAAGAGAAGTTTGGGGTCCATGCAATTCCCAGGATGCAATACATACATGCATATATCATACCTCCCTACTTCAGAACTTTAAGTTTAGCTTAAGCTTTAGGCTTTGCCCTGGAGAAAGCCTGTGCCACATCTCTCATTCTCACCCACCAACCCTTCTCTCCTTTTGTCTATTCCTTTCAATCCTTGTTTCCATGGATCAGTCTCTTTGCTGTGTTATCTACCAGGCATTTACCACTTGTGGCTCACCCTCTCCTCCAGGTACCACTGTGAACACGAGGCCTCCCCTCCCAGTTTTCACATCTCCTCTTGCAGCTGAGGATTTAATCCAGGGATAGTCCACTTCAAAAGCAGTGAAACACCTACAGCCTCAGCTCCCAGCCATTTTTACTGTCCCTGCAGCACTCCAGGCTTCTCAGTGCTATTTTAGGAGTGATTATCATCCCTCCATGGGTTTCCCATATCTTTGAAGGTAGGCACAAGAAAAAGAACAAATCCTTCCATCCCCCCACAGCTCTCATTTGCTCTTGAGTATCTTGGGTTTTCATCCTTTTGCCTGGGTCAGCCTGTTTTCCATGTCAGTCCCAGCAAACAGTCTGCAGAATGCTCTCCTTTTCACCAGAGGTTGCAAAATGCCTGCCCTGCTGAGGACATGCAGTCCCCAACTGGAGTGCAGACAGGAGCCCAAACGCTGTAATTTACAATTTACAGTCAAACACACCACCAAGAAACACACAAAATATCATGTTACACTCCTTGCTTCCCCCAAAAACACTCATCCCTGTGCAAAAGGGAATAATCCTTCCTTACAAGAGGTCCCACCCAAGCTTCTGACTTTGTTGTCTTTCCTGGTAACCGGGATCTTCTCTAGGAAAGCCACCAAACAAAATTATTAATACTACTGCTAAATTGTAAAGCTGCTTACATTGGTGTGGCCATCAGCAGCTAAACACAGGCACACAAAGACCTGGAGTGTTTTTTTCACTCATGTCCAGTGCATTAGAAGTTCAAAGGCCAAAATAATGACACTTTTGTATCTGCCAAGAGCAGCCAAGAAAAAAGAGCCATATGCAGATCTTACCTATGCTTCCTTTCTTTTCATAGTGCAGATGTTCAGACACCAGGGTTTCTTTACTCTCTTAGAAAAGCTACTTCAGTCTTAAGAAATTTACATAATCTCAATCTCCATTATCTTTTATTAATGTATTTTCATTTTTCAAAGTTTTACAACACATACCAGTAAATGAGTATCTTGCATCTAAAAATCTTGAAAGAGCATTATGCTATACAAAATGGTTGCTTTAAAAGGAAAGATTTTAAAATAATTTATTTTCAAAAATATGTTAGGTATTTAAAATTATGTTTTTCTCTTTTGTAAACTGCCTGAAGCTTAAACAACATTTCTCAGGTGAAGAAAGTAACTACTATTACTGCTGCAGGCTTAGGTGAGTTGCAGGATGGGTGGGTGCAGAGGAGAAGAGTGAAAAGTTTAGGAAAGTCTTCATTATTTATTGCAAACCAGTAAGGTGGTACCATTCCTGTGGAGCTTGATGTCCTCTGTGACAGGTGCCTGGGGAGCAGACATGAATTAGCCCTCCACACTTACCTCTGAACAACCTACCAGGTGGTTTATTTCATTGACAGCTCATGCATCAGTTGTGCATTCAGGAGTAAGCTGCCAACACAACCCTCTCACGCTATGAGCCTCACCAAGTCAGAACAGTCTTCTCAAAATGAAAGGGGGAGGAAGTATTTCCTTCATCATCTTGTTTTTGATAAGCACTTTAGTTAAATTGATATTTCATAAAAATTAGTGATGGGCAGAAAATTCTTGCACTTGCAACCCAAGCACCTGCAGGAGGCATCAAATCATGGGGCCACCAAACCACGTGCTAAATTAGGGCTACAATCAGTTGAAAAGCTCTCTAATATTTACAGAAGTACAGATAAGGGTGTTCTGTGGGCCAGTATCAGGAAGCAAAACTTGAGCTTGGACTGCCCAAGATGCTGAGAGGCTTTACTCCTTCTTCAAACCAAGACTGCTGTTTCTTTATTATGAACAAAATCCTACAAGGCAAATGCTCCAAGACATGTGGACCATGTTCATTATCACTGCTGTCCTCTCTCAATTTCTCCCATGTAGTTATTTTGGGGAGTGAGGGAGATGGCATTTCAGGAAAAAGGGCACATTAATGCCCGTGGGGTAAAAAATGTTGTGTAAACTGTCCATCAGGCAAGTCAAAATAAAGCTGTGGATAACCTTGGATCCAAAACTAAAGTTTGTAGCTTATAAAACATAGCAAATTAAAATAAAAGTCGTATTTTTAATGCTTTCCAATTAAACATGTATAGATCTAGAGATGACTTTATGCAGAAATCAAAAAATAACCTCCATTAGATTGTTCTAAAAGTATCTAACCTCTCAAGCTGGTGAAAGATATCCAATGACTAGTAAATATTTACACAGTGCTTAGAAAAAAACTCACATGATTCCTTTGAAATTCTCAAGACTGAAGTGAAACTGACCCTGAAAGTGTTAAAACATAAACAAGCCTCATGATTTAAATGTCAAATGTACAGATAAGACATTTTTGGTTTTTTTGTGATCCAGTAAATTCTTTTGGCCCAAACAATGAATCTTGAATTCAGCCACATTAATTGCAGCACAAACATGCATGTTTACCCTTTGCTTTCAAGATCAAAGCAATACATAGCATAAGACTTTATGAATCTGTCACAGAAGTGAATTTATGCTTATCAGGTGAATGTGTTTCTCTTCAGCCTTTGAGGGAAACAGTGAAGACTTGTTTTCCACTTTTTGTAGGGCTATCTGTTTCAACTAAAGACAGAAACATCTTAGCTTGGGGCTAAATTATACATATAGTATATTATAGTATATTTAATTCAGGAAAAAAAAGATGGACTTGCAATTTTCAGCCTGGATGGCAGGCATTTGTCTTCAATTTTCACCTCCAAAATCAAGTTTGCTATGGAATTCCAAGCAAATGGAATTCCAAGAAAATCACCTAGGCCATGCCTTCATGTCCTACCCTCTAATTCATAACTACACTTGCATCTTCCTATTTGAAGGTGTCCCTGCAATCCTCACTGTAGGGTGTTTTTTGTGCTTTTTGGACTCAGAAAATGCTTTCTAAAAAACACAAAGGATTTAAAGTTCTCTAACAAAAGGCAATAAAATGGGAACTTACTGTTTTCAATTGAAGTTCAATGTATAAATGTTTTATTTGTAACTGTGAGCATGTGCAGTTGCATTCCTCAACCTATTAACCTATGTTATTAATCTAGGCAAGCAATGCCATGGCAACTGGCTGTAAGAACAACTGTGTTCACCAGTAAAACAAGAATGAGTCTGCATGTACATGAATATATGCATTTAATACTGGAGACTGTGTCACCACTGATGGCATATGGGAATATGATAATTAGGTTCTTATTATATATTAAAAATAATAGAGGGTTATACAGTACATACGAAATCAGTAAATTCCAAAGCATAGGGTGTTAGTCATTTCCTCCAAGAAAAGACCCTGTAAAAGTCTCACATTCCCTCTTCAGCAGCACAACAGTTTTCGAGGTAGGAGAATTCCTCTCACAGTGTTTTACTTGGTGACTGATGCACTCCAAACACGACTTCCATCAGTTCCCATGGAGTTTCTGTGTATTTGCAGTTGGCCTTATGCTGTGGCAGAGGTTATCAGGAAAACTGCAGCAAGAAAGGTGTCATGGAAGTGTCTGTGCTGTTCTCCTGAATCTGGAAGTTGGTTTCTGTATGAATATAATCAGTGGGAATGTTGCCATTTTTTGTAAAAAGCAGAGAGGGATTTCTCCTGCCTTCTGGAGTGAGCTTGTTTTTCAGACATCAGCAGTACCCAGAGGCACACGCACCTGCAAAGTGTCTGTGTATTTTGGAGCTGCCACCTACAATTCTATGGCCTGTGCTCTTCACTCTGCTGAGAAAGTTGTGGCCCACACAGAGCCTGAGTGATAAGGGTGAAGACAAGATCATTCAGCAGTGTCCTCTGAATGCCAAGGATTTTCATAACCCACGTAATTTTCTAATCAAAATGCCAGATTAATTTCCATCTTTCTCTCCTGGGAATGATCAGAATACCCACAAAAAGCACATTTTGGAGAATTTTACCACTGGAAACAGGAAGTCTTCAATGTCTCCTGAATTGGTCAGATAACAAATTTTATTAACTCATGACATCATGAGTTCCATTCAAAATGTCAGCCTTCAAGACCAAGCTCTACATTCTGTTATCATTTTTAAAACCCATTAAGTCAAATTTTCAATTTTGTAGATTCAGGTACTTTTAATAAAGAATTTTGAAGATGTTTTTCCCATTCTGCCTCTCATTTCATTGTTCATACTATGCAAAATGCCAGAAAAATGCATGGGTGATAGAAAGAGGCTGAGACAAGGAATAGGGAAGATTCTGAACAGCCATTTCTTGCACAGGGATGAAAAGCAAAGAATTTCTTTCATTTGAGATTACTGTTAAATACATACAACTGCTTTGACTGTTTAATTTCTGTGCAAGGAACAACTGAAACTGGGAGGAAAAAAAAAACAACTTAAAAAAAGCTTAACAAAAGCTGATGAAGAATGGTATTTGTCTGAGAGAAAAGCTCTGAGATAAAACCATTTTCTGTCTGTTGCTACCCAGGCTGTTAAGACCATGAGCTGCAGGTACCAGGCTGCATCCTCATGACCTGAACAAGCAGCCTGCCCTGGCAGAGGTCACTGGAGCTGTGGAGGGAGGTTGGATAGCTGGCTGTTCCCCTGGGGCAGTTCCAGATGCCAGGCTGAGACCCTGGAGGCTGAAGTGTCTACTACTAAACCCTGCTGGTTGTTACCAGACAGTGACTCACGGACTGAAGGAGAGCAGCAGTCTGGCTTTGTGCTTTGGGATTGCACTCCCTGGCCAAGTGGTTTCCTTAACTGCTCCTGCATGGGCTTGACACTCAGCAGACACATGTTATTGTAGCATAAAAGCTCTTGAGTTACATCCAGCTCATTTTCTGAGAATGCACTCAGACACATCTCAACATCTATGTGTTTAACCACTGGCACTACTTTGGTGCACAAACATGAGTTCTCATTAGCAGGGAAGCCGCCCATGCAGAATTTATGAACAGAAAAGTGCTGTGCAGACTATGGTGGGTAAGAGCACATTTACACCAAAAGCATCACAGAACTGGTGAGAAAGTGACAAAAAGGCCACGAACACTTCTCCAAACTGGTTGCTGTCACATGCTCTGTATTTATAGCAGGTTATTTTGGTGACACAGGCTTTCATTTTGCATGATGCATAGGGCTTGTAGGGTTGGACTGTGCACGAATACATATCCACATACAGAGATGCAATGAATACACAAAGCAAGGTATCTTTGTTCTGAGACTATTTGCAAAATTGTGCTTCATTTCACTACACTTTTACAGTATAACAAATGAGAGCTGACAGCAGTTCTCAGCAGCCCACCTTCCAACCATAAATGAGGCAAAATGTATTTCAGGTGCTTTTAAAGGAAAACATTGTCTCTTATTAGTGACTGTGCTCAAAGATGACTGCCACTTTGAGTCACCAGAAAAAAGGAATTATGAGACATTTGCAGGTGGAGGATTTTTTCCTGAAATGAGACTTGTCAAGGTATTAAGCCATACACCTGGTAGCAGCTGATTGCTGGATTAGGTCCTAAAAAAGATGCTAATTTTAGAGTGTCTTTGTCTTGGTTTGAACTAAGAATTGCTGTGAAACCAGGTGTCCAGAAATACCAGCTGGGAGACAAGAAGGAGGAATAAATTGTGTATCAGGTCCAGTTAAAGCCAATAGTGTCAGGCTTTAAAACAAGGATGTAAGTTAGAGGGAAGGCAGATACAACCTTGTAAAATACCAGAACTGGTGCTGCATTTATCTAAATGGAATTCATAGCAGGTTCAGAGAAATTTAGAAAGTTCAACTTTGTAAATATGCCACTGGACTGAGACTTGGGCTAAGACAGTTCTTGGCCTGTAGACTTTCTTTTGTGTACCTGGACAAGCCAGATGTGAGCTCTCTCTCTCTCTCTCTCTCTCTCTCTCTCTCTCTCTCAAAACCACAGCTGTACAACAAGGATGGCACTTCCCTGTTTCACTTTTTAGGGAAGGGGATGGGGATTTTTGCACACATTGGAACTAAAGTTCCAGGGAGAAGGAGCCAGGAGGCAACAACTGGCAGGTCTGAGCTTACATGACTGGGGTTGGTGAAAAGGAACTTGACACTACACTGCATATAAGTGACATGGCTTCCAGGAAAAGGGAGAGGCTTGCCAGAGCTGTATTTAAACAGGTGGTTTAAAAACACCATCTGTGATTTCAACTGCCAGTGCTGAATCAGAGTGAACTGCTTTTGGGGAGGAGTAGATGTAGATGAAAAGCCATTTATGAGTCTCTGGGACTATGATAGCAAAGATGGGCCAAGGTGCTTTTAGACTCTGTTCTCCACATCAGTTGTGTTTTGATGCTGTGTCCCTAAGCTGTGGCACAGGGGAAGGCAGCAATAGTAACACATTGTCATAGCAGCCATCATGGCAAAACTGATGGTCCAAAGTTATAAAAAAGGTGGGGTTTGAAGGAGGCAGTCACACAGTTATTAGTCCAAGTGGCACAGCTGTGGGAGGAGCAAAAACGGGACAAACTTCTGAACCAAAGTCCAGGGCATATGCCATGCCATCCAAGTCCTCAGTGCTGTTAATACTATACAGATTTATGGCAACACACAGACTGCAGCTTCATGGCCACAACAGCAAAATCTAGGACAGCTGGTTTGCATGACCATGGATCTGGTCATTTCTTTAACAGGACATGACCCAAATTGGTGAGAATTGTTTGCTTTGGAAACAAAGGCATTGGCTTCTGTTACAGGGAATGTTGCACTGGGGCATGAGGTTGGGGAAGGAGAGGCTTCATTGAAGCAAATAATGACTTTGCAATGAGTTTAGTAGCTGTGCATGAAACTGATCTAGTAAAATGCATAATCTTTAATTAGATTGTTAGACTCTCATGTGTGTATTCAATGAAAGCCTCCATCATTGTGATTACTAAGGGTGGAATGGATGATCCTGGTGACAGGAGCACTTCAGGCAGGAGAAAGAAGAATTCAGCTGGGCCTAGGAAGAGGGTTTAAACACAACTGTGTTTTGAAAAAAAATTCTAATAGATTGAAAGGTATGATGTGCCAATTGCCTGCTCCTTTTGCAAGGCTTCTTGTAAAATGAAGGGAGGGGAAAACGAAATCACAAAAGACACTACACACCATTAAGGACTGTGCTGCAAACATTGGAAGTGTTATTAACCTGCTAACCAAATGTGTTGGTTTTCATACAAGTGGCTGAGTAAAAGGTACAAAGTAATTTATCTAATTAAAACCTGAAACGGCACTTTTTATTTTCTTGAAAGTCATGAGCACTCACAGCACCTCAGTCTCAGTTTAACTAGCTAAATTGCCTCAGGAAATAAAAAGCTTTTAAAAAGTCTCAGACAGGATAGCTTTGAAATTTCAAGCTGCCTCTATAAAATAAGAACAAAGTGGACATAAAGCATCACAGTTTTTCAGCTTTTAATTTATTTTTTCTGTTCATCTGGCATAATGTTCATCTCTCCTGCTCTGTACAATCCCTTAAAATCTTGAACTGTATGGCATGGAAATTTGTTTCTTCAAGCCTGTTCCTCTATAGAAAGCTTCTAGCATTGCCCAGTAAGGTTGACTGACACTTTACATTACAGGACACTGTTACTTCTGGCTTAGCCAAATGTTATTCATTGGACTAAAACTGCCTCTGCTGAATGTTTGCCTCAGGCTGATTATCTTTAATTAAAGAAGGAAAAATCAGTGAATATGGTTCAACTGTTTCAAAATAAAATATTAGAAAAAATACTGGCTTGGATACTAGAGGAATCTTTATCTTTTTATTTGAAATGCCAAGGTGACTTACTGTTTTGAAAGAGAAAATTGAAGTTTGGCAAAGAAGAGAACCTGGCCAGGTTTCAGGCAAAGAGAAAGTGACATTTCAGAAATTCGAATTGCTAAAAATTTCACCCCTGACTAAGCATGCAATGCCCCAGCACACAGCCAAGCTGCCTGAGTATCATCCTAGAGTGTTTACCAGGGCAAGACTGGTGTTTTTCAAAATGCCAGGTCAGTGAGGTGGCCAGTGGAGGAGCAGAGCCTGGGCAGGCTGCCTCCCTGGGAGCTGAGAGGGGAGCCATCTGCTCCAAATGCAGGTGACAAACCAAGGTGGGAAGCGAGGAGTGCACTAAAATAAGGAGTTAGGTGAAGGCTAGGAAAGCACCAGGGGAAACTGGGCTGTGCAGGGCTACACAGGCTCAGTTCAGAAACACAGCAGAGCTGTGTGGCTGCGGTGCTTTGATGGAGGGAGGAGAAGGAGGTTGGACCAGAAAATGCACTGAAACCTGGGGAAATGGAAATGGGAATGAGAAGTTAGGACTCAAAAAGTCATTGGGTTTCCACTGCTCATAATTTAACTGAATTTGGGTGGATTTTCAGGGACAGTGAAGGATGTGCCACCTCCTGGCAAATCTCACTTCCCTGCTCCAGTAGTAAGGATTGCTGCAGCTGGCTGAAATGCCTGCAGCACCCTCACAGAGTATAGTTTGGGTCTGGTTTTGCTACAGCATCAGCAGTTTATTGCTTTGATAGCACATTAACACTGTGGCTATGCTCCTCCATTTTTAAGGTCTACTATGTTCATATGGTAAATTATTAGAGAAGAGCTATCTTACATTAAATGTTGAGAGCTAAGAATGAAAAGCTTTCAAAGCCATTTTTCTTGCCATACTGCTAATTTTATGGTAAAGAAGTGGCAACAGAGCCACAATTCCAGCCCCTGCTGAACACTGATCACCATAAAGATTTATTGTATCTGGAGTTGTAGCTCAATTTTTCCTTCTTTCAGCACCACTTTCAGAAATTATATGCCCAGTATGTCAGCTTAGATATTCCATATGCCACTTGTATTTCAGTTTGCTGTGCCTTTTAAAGAAGTTTCTTCCCCCTATTCTTTCCCCTATAGCACAATGAACCACAAACCTTGCATTGGAGGAGTCAATGGACTTCTCCAATGAGAACCACTTTCCCCACCCCATATCAACTGTTCTTTAACTACACTTCTCATTCCACAAAACCTTTTACATGTTACTTCTTAAACAGACAAGTGATTCATTCATATTTGATGGCATGTCTACTGAATGCTCTTGATCTGATGGTGGAGAAATATGATTGTCGTTGAAACTATTCCTCTATTTCAGCCACAGCACAAGGTTTTGCTGAAGTCTGATGTAATTATTCATTGCAATGGCAAGTCCAGCCCATTAAAACTATTGTCCCTTCATCTGGGAGAATTAGGAGCCTGTCATATTACATTTATATATAAGTTTAACTCCAGTTAATCCACCTACACAGCAAGCCCATCACTTTTTCCAGTGCAAAAGAATCCACCTTCAAGTTACCATGTTTCCTGAAAAAAAAGGGCCAGACCACTCATGTTTAAAAACCAGAATGTGTGGTCATGCACACAATCTGCACTCATATGGCTGACATATGATGACTTCTGCCACTAGTGCAGAAAAATGTGTTTGGTTTCTTTGTTACTAAAAACTCTGGTACTTTCATTGGAAAAAAAGACAAAAATGTTGTGCCATCTTTGGGCCCCACATCATCACTCTAGAAATTCTGAGATCACCTAACTTGTAGGCTATTTTGTCCCAAGCCCATTCATGTTATGAAATTTTACCCTATTTTGTACTCACTTTGAGGAACTTTACATAATATGACCTTGCTGTCACTGTTTGTTCCCTTCAGAGCATTTGAGGTTTTAATAAAGGCATACTCCAACAAAATGCATCAGATAGAAGCTTGAGGGTACAAATGCTTTAAGGACAGACCAGATTTAAACAAAATCCTCACATTCCATGACTAGCATAGAAGAAAAATGAATGATATTTCACATTTTCAGATAACAGAACTTGGTAGCACAATTCCCAGATATCTTTGGGCAATTTTTCAACTTGGAGAAGATGTAGCTCCCCAGCCAAACATTTCCAGGAAGCTTAAATAAAAGATGCCTCTGATTTATTTTTCTACAAGGGCTCATGTAGAATAAATCTTATTATGCTCTAATCTGCACAAAGAAGCAGGTGGGCTGAGAGTTTCATCCCTGTAGTTCTCGGCACCATGTGTTGCAGTGTTCTGCCAGATTTAACACCTTCCACATCCCTGTCAGACAAAGATTATCTTCTAGGTGACAGTCAACAGCCAGCAGGCATTCAGGTTGTGCTGACAGTATCCATTCCTCATTATCAGCCTCTGAACTGTTGGCCCAGAGGAACATGTATTTTCAAGGCAATTAAATCTTAAAAAAAAAAAAGAAAAAGCATATGAAGAAGTATCAGCATCAGGTTAAAGCTGAAAAAACAAAATTAGCGACATGCTAGGGAGAAAGTGCAAAGTGTGTCTGTCCTTCCCTCCCAGGGAAGTGAGTGCAGGACACAGGAGGGGCAACACAGAGGCTGCAGGTGTCCCATGGCTCCTGATGGGACACAGGGAATAAGATGGCATAATGGGAGGAGAGGAAAGAGAGCTTGAAGGCAGTGAACTCCATGGCTAAGAGAAAATGCTTATTTTTTCAATACAAGCCAATGAAATTTATCTCCTTGTCTTCCCAAGCAAGTGTGAAGTCTACCTGGCCTTCAATGAGGTATTCTTGGAAGGATGCACACCATACATGGATGTGTGGCTCACAGAGGCACAGTGTGTTAGAAATCTCCCTGAGGATCAAAAAATGCTTGCTCTTGTTTTGGTGCTTGCCTCTCATTAGTAACATTGTGCTAAAAGAGCCAGTAGTTTGCCTAAATCCGTCATAAATATCTCAAACTAATCTGAAGTAAGAAAATTCAATCCTTTCAAATCCTCTCGATGCCATTCATAATCAAGAATCAAGTCCTGAGGAGAAATGCTATACAAAATTACCAAAGTCATTTAATCAGATTATCCTGATGCCTCCTTTGTGAACACTTGTCTTTCAATAGCTTTGTTAATTTTATCCTGACTTGTCTCCCTTGTAGATAAAATATTTTTCAGTAATAAAAGCAGAGGATTAGTTATTGACTGGTATCCAAATTTATTTTTGCCTTTCACTTATTTTTGAAAACAGTGCTTCAGCATGCTAATGCAAATTACAAAAGAGTAACTCCCTCCCCTATTAAAGATGACCACAACTTTGAATCTTCTTGGGTAATTTCTGAAGTGAGATAATGATGAGCTCCAGTCAGCAGCATGGAGAGATGACACAGGCTCCCCAGACAGGGCACAAGGCTTTGCTTCAATTGGGTTTACTCTCTAAGAAAAGGTCTTCTGGATGGTCACTCTCAAGCCCATGAAAAATTCTTAACTGCTCTTTACTTCTGCCTGGCAATTCATGCCACCACAATGTGTATAGTCTCTGGTGAAGTATACGCTTCTCATTACAAATATTTTGTTTGAGTTTTCTTAAAACGTTTAAAGGTTTTGGTTACAAATTTGTAGAAGCAGGTCAAAATGACAGTTTTCCAGACCCTTGAGTGAGAGGTCTTTTATTCCTGTGTTACAGTCATCTGCTATAAGGTTTTCAAGGGGCATATTATTAACAACTGCTACACAAAACACAAATTTTGTGGTACTGCACTGTTATACAATAGCACATTAAAGCTGGTGGTACATGCTGTATTTTCATTACACATAGCTAATTGAGCTATTTGGAATCACCTTCTGCCTGACAAAGTTCCTTGTTGCAGGATAATGTGTTAGCAAGGGTAAAAATACAGGAGACATTTGCTTTTGCCTCTCTTACACTCAATGCTCTCTACCTTTCATTACAGTAAAAAGATCCCCATTTTTTTATCTATAAGGGATTAACCAGAGCATAATTTGTTCCTGCAAAAGTATGGGCGTTTAATCTCACTGATCACCTTCCTCCTTGGTGCACATTGTTCCATTCCATCCATGAGGAAAAAACTTAGGACTCCCAAAACAAATGCACACATTTTACACAATTGTGCAGTTTGCCCAAAATAAAGATAAAAATATCCAGTTATACTTATTGCACCCTCCTTATGCTTTGCTAAACAGGGGACCAAAGGCAGAAGATAATCATTAGGGGGAAAGTTTTCTCTGCTTTAGAACAAAATCAAAGAATGCTACTTCCTTTTTATGATTTTTAGATGCTTCCTCGAAATCTCCATGACTCTGCATTGGCATGAGCCCAGTAAGGACATCTACCAACTATCTTAAATCACCAGTGATTTTAAAAATGTGTATTTTTTTTGTCTGACCTTGATTTTTGTGAAGTCTTTCTAAAATATGTATGCTACTATACAGTGATTTAGGAAAAGAAGCACCTCATCTGCAAAGACCATCCAGTTCCTGAAATATTTCACATAAAACTTAGTTCACCTTGCATTGTAATTAGTCCATGAGTTGTGGCACAGCACTGAAGGGAGTAAATGCCTGTAGTTCTTCTTTAGAAGAATTTATAAAGTAAGACTTTTTAGAAGGTCTTACCCAGGTACAATTTTCTACTACAAGTGTCTGACCCACCCTCTGTCTACTTGCAGTGCAGACCTACAATTTTAGTAACTCTGGGACCCATCAGTCTAAAACAGTGCCCAGGTTTTTTACCATCATACAAGTTATTAAGGACGTTGGAAAGCCTCTTGAATTTTTTCCAGTGAGATGCATGACTCTCTGCAGTGAACTTCAACAACCTGAGACAATAGACTTAAAAATAAGGGAACTACCTTCAGCCAAATCTTTTAAGAGTATTCCATGGGGCACAGATTCATCGATATTGATTTATACAACTCCAGCCATGATCAGGTAACATGATAATAGAGAGTATTAATGACAGTGATGCTTCAGCTGCAGAGGAAAATTTATAGAGATGAGCAGTGCAAACAAATGTTGGGAATTACACTTTTGGATTAGAATAGGATTTTGAAATTTTCATTTGATTATTTGTGGAGATAACTTTCAAATTTGACTATTTATGGAGATTCTATGTTTAAATGGGAGAATATTTAAATATTGTATTTAAATTGGAAATGTGTAAGTCACATTGTATTGTGATGGAGTTAGGTGCAGGAGATGATTTAAAAGGAAGCAGAAGTGCTGGAAATACAAGTCTAAATCACTTTGCTTAAAAAATCAGTGGGACCAATGTTTCCTCCTGCTGGGAGCAGAAGTCCTTCTCACAGCTGGTAAGCTTCAGGCACACTTTCTGTGAGCAAACCATGAATCCTATGGTGAAGACAGATGTACCCAAGTAGTGGGCTCGGTAAACACTGCCATCTTTCCTGGCTTTAATGTCTGTAAATAACAGGAATGTTGCCAGGAGTATCGGCAGCCCTGCAGCCACACCTCACCCAACAGAAGCAAAATGTCCCTCCTGGGAGTCACATGTGTGCAAATTTTATGCTGGCTTGTCTAGATGGCCCACTTCTGGTGTCTGAGGAAATGTCCAAATCCAATCTCCATCCCAAAGGGGTTTGTGGGGAAAACATTACTTCTGTGTCAGAAAGGGAGCGGCAGAAAGGAGAGGAACTGCTTCAGCTGTGCTGGGCACAGGCCAGGACCATGGAACTTGGCTGGGGTTAGTGTCATCCTGAAAGTGAACAGAACATCAGGGCTTCTTTTGGCTCCTGCTGTTCAGGACATACAACCAAGGAGAGCTGAGTTCTGGCAGAGGAAGGTGTGGGTAGGGAACAGGGAAGCAGGGGACCTCCTCCCCACCTGTGCCGGCTGCACATGGAAAGGGGGAGCGGGGGAGCTGCCTGAGGGGGAGCAACACAAGGCCGGGGAACAGGAGGGCTGTCCCGCCTCTGGGGGCTTCCCCTGTGAGCCGCAGGGAGCAATCAGAGAGCTGATTTAGTAGTGGACAGCTCGGGAAACCAATTAAAAAGTTATTTCGCTTTCACAAATCACATTGGATTAAGTTAACTAACCCTCTTTTGGCTTCTGGACTGTGGAGGTGCAGTGGTCTGTGGCCGGGGCCCCAGCCCGGCTCCGGGCTCGGCCTGGGGCCCGTCCGCATGGTCCCGGCTCTGCTGGGATTCCCTGGCCCGGCCCTGGCTTGGCTCGGCTGCAGGGCCCCCGGCTGCATGGCTTTGGCATGGCCCCAGCCCCTGCCCTGGCCCTGGTGGCCCCCGGCTCTTTGCTTGGCTCGGCTCAGCTCCCCTCTCCACATGGCGTGGCCGAGCGGGGGGATGAGGGAACCACCAAAGGCTCTCCCTTCATCCCTCCCCACACAGTTCTGAGAGAAGAGGCCTCCAGCTGCCCACGTGGCTTCTTCACGATCTGGATACAATTTTAACTCTTTTTAATGCCTGGATAAGATTCTCAATCTCCTGAGCTCCCCTGAATGAGAAGAAATAAAGCATGGAGTCACAGAAGTCAGCGGAATAAAGGTAAAGTTCCTGATGGGAAGACATGGAAAAGATGCAACTGATAAGCAGCTGAAAAAACCTTTTTTTGTGGGTTAAGGGGACGGTGACTACACTAAAATTCCTTTAAACTGTGAAATACACTTGGGGAGGTTTGGGTGCTTGAGAAGAAGACTTTTTCCCTTGGGGGAATGGAGCTCTCTGTTTTGGGACTGGAATATGAACAGAGACATTTGATAGAGAAGGAGATGAAGAGAATTTTGTTTTTCAGCAGCCTGCCTTTAAAAGTGGTACCCCAAGTGTGTAACATAACCCATAGCACAGCTCTGGAAGGACTGTGAAAATGAGAGGAGAGTCATAGTTTTGTAGGTCCAGGTAGATGCAGACTGTGAAGGTGAAGATACCCCCTAAGCCTAAACCAAACAGGGAACTTTTCTCTCTAGAGTGAACTGAAATTATTATTTAAGTAGATAACTGACTGAAGTGTTCTCTGTATGTTGTTAAGGAATGTGGAATGAAGGGAGGAGGGAATAATCTAGGAATCTTATTCTGAATTCTTCTTGTGTTATTAATAAATTTCTTCTTATACCCTTTTAAGTTTTAAGCCTGCCTTGTCTATACTCCTAAATCCTATCTCTAAAAGAAATATATTAAAATTGACAAAACTCAAGTCACACCATGACACCACCCCATGCTAACACACCTCCCTCCTCCAAAGTGAGCAGAAATCTACAGGGCCACAAGTGCTTGTGGCATAACTTTAGATAAATCATCTAATTCTTCTTCCTTTCCTTCCTCTCCCCTTTTTTCCCCAAATGCTCTAACATCTGTAATTAGAGCAGTTCCAGTGGGAAGTGGAAGGCTCGAATACTATTACTTTGATGCTACAAATCCATAAAAGAATAGCAGCCCTGGGTTATAAAAGAGTGACAAGATTAAGTAAACTCTTAAAACACTGTTTAAAAGCAATCTAGAATAGCCTGATACTCGGGCAGTTTACACTTCTCTGGCATAGCCCTACATTATAAGCAAACTACATCCCAGTTTCATATTAGAGTATGGAGATGCTAAGTTAAATACATTTTTTCAGAAGCACTGATTTACTAGAGTCTACACTCTTCCAGTGCTCTTGTCTCATGCAGCAAGATTTGTGTTACATTTTCTTTAATTATCACTTTGATAATAGGGTTACTGAATGAAAAGTGAAGACAGAAATTCACAAACAGAAGATTCACATTAATATAGTTTATAGAAAAAAAATTAAAATTCTTTATTGACAATATTTTCTCCTGCAGCTTCTAAGAAGTGTAACTATTCAAAGTATGGAATAATGTATATAATATAAAATATAAACAAAGAATACGAAGTATGTAATAAACTGTAAAGAATATAAGGCATATAATAAACTATAAGCCTGAAATATTTTAATCTTCTTTCCCTCATCTCACACAAAAAAGGCCACAACAAGGCAATATAACCTAGCTGGTTTTGTTTTCCAGTCTGTACCCGTCAGAGTTGGGAAAGCAAAGCCTGTTCTCTACTGTCCTGTCAGAACTTGGCCACTGAGCAGATAGAAACATCTGCTGTTGTGAGGCTCTTCAAAAGCACAGAGTTCATGTGCATCTCCCATGATGCAGATGGATGGGTTGGTTCTTCTGTTCATACTTCACATATAAATTTGCCATGACCACACCACATCAAAGACAGCAAAAGAGATGATCAGAGAGCCTCTGGTTTAAGCCAGGCTGGTTTGCTTGAGGCCAGGAGCACAGCTGTGATACACCTAGACACCCTGAGCACTACAGGATGCTCAGTACAGACTATCTTCACAATTTGTCCGAGGAACTCTGTCAATTACAGCTGAAAAATCCCATCTCTACTGTTTGCTGTGCCTAGCACATGATGCACTGTGTGCAATTCATTAACAGCATTTCATTAACACATCCAAAAATGCAGTTTGGATTACAGCTTGTGAAGCAGTAGCTTTAACCTTAGTGCCTGACCCTTTTCTTTAGCCACAGCAAAATGAACAGAGCTGCCTTAGAAAGAGGGCAGAAAATATATTTGTGAGCATAGTAATCAGCTCGTCCCCCGCCTCTCCCCCCACTTCTGCAAACACAGCCTGACTGTGAAGTCTGTCGTGAAATCCATATGTGCTGCATTCTGGGAAAGGAGTGATGGGAGAACATCCTTTTCATTTCCTAAATTAAAAACAGTGATTGAATTAGCCCCCCTTGGCATCACCGCTGCCCTGCATAGCGTGTGACCAAGCTGGGTGCATTTAAACAATAGGCCCATACAGATGATGCACAATAATTCTCTGGATGAGTTGGGATCTGTCTTCTCGGCACCTGCTGCAGCTGAAGCCCCCATCTGTGCTCCCCAGGGAGCTAGGACATGTCAGTACTTAATGTGCTTGGTGTCACTGCTTCCTGAGCTCTTGTTTATTCGAATGAGGCAGAATTTGGAGAGTAGAAGGTTGGTGAGGGGGCAGGGAGAAGGGCTCACAAAAGCTCATGCACACAAAGAGTGTGAGTTTTAATTAAAAACCAGGCTGGGGGGACACCCACACTGTGGGCAAACACTTGGGCAATGCAGAAGTAATTAGGTGCACAAATCTCAGTTGTTAACAGACTCTTCAACACCTATTATCCCTGGTGCTGCACAAAAAAAAAAGCAGATCCCTGTGTGAAAGGGGCTGGAAAGCTTAATTTTCACTTCTTTTTATTCAGGTGGATCAATGAAATGGAGGAAAAGAGAACTGGAAGATACAACCCAGCCAGGGCCTGGGTTCCCCTTCACCCTCCTTGCCCCACTCCCTCTCTCTATTTACCATAGCATCCTTCTTGCCAAATACATTTGTTTGCTTGTCCAAGACTATGAGCTTATTTTGTCCTGGGTCTGTCACCTCTTTTGTTCTGTTTCCTCCCACTACCTCACTTTGTTACTCCAAGTTTCATCACTCTTACTCATTACTGCACCTGTATCCACAGGTTTTGCTGAAAGGTAAGAAGACAAAGCCTACATCATTTTTCATTTCTCTCTGTAGTCACAAAGCCATGTCCTTACTCTCTATATTGAGCTTGTTTGCATACTTGGGCCATATAAGAAGTGATCAGTTTGCACTGGATATGCCAAAAGACAGAAACTCAGAAGCTTCTCTTTGACACCAATTACTTTCTGTTGCTGCTTAAAAGCCCCAGCTTTGCTAATATTTCCATTGCAGGGACTCTAAACAGTTTTACAAAAAAGCAACTGTGAGCATTGTTCTAGTTACAGTAAAGCTTGAAATTGAGGGTAGCTATGAATGTAAGGCATACACACATTAGCACTGAAAAATGGTATGGTGCTAATTATGTTATCAATTACCACATGTCACATTATGCCCCCTTAGTCACAGTGAGTAAGCCAAACCCCCAAATTAGGGTCTTTCATATATTGACTGTTCTGACATGAGACAATACCAGTTTCTATGAGATTGATCATCATGGATTCACATGATTAAATTCCACATCTCTCCCATACTTTAAATATTTTTCTCTCTGTCTTTTTTTTATTATTATTATTATTTTTTACTAAAGAGTATATAAAATCTCCAAGATTTTTTTCTTGAGTTTAACTGATGGAAGTCAAGTGTCTGCATCTGCAGGTAGGCATGAAACTGAGTGTCCTGGTTTCTGTCTTCAGCTTGCACTTTGGAAATAAAAAGATCTGACTGCCTACCCAGGTACTTCATTTGCTGCTCCACCACCCACTAAAACACAAAGGAAGTGCTTCTTTCATATCAGTAAGGCCTGATTCAGCTCCTTTTGGACCAAACTTCAAGCACACAGGTTTGGAAACAACGAGGGTCCCCAAGGGTCACTGAAAGTGTCACTGGAAGAGGCAGGAAAAAAAGCTGAACAGCCTGGTGGTCTTCCAGT
This sequence comes from Oenanthe melanoleuca, assembly GCF_029582105.1. Lineage (NCBI taxonomy): Eukaryota > Metazoa > Chordata > Aves > Passeriformes > Muscicapidae > Oenanthe > Oenanthe melanoleuca. Next base: position 97,093,743 of record NC_079335.1, on the reverse strand, counting down.
TCCTTGCAGAGCAATAGCTTGGTGGGAACAAGTGACAAAACCCTCCCATTTGCATTGTTCTGCTCTTTGCTTTTAAGTTAGTAATTTATTTTGTAAGCAAATTCTTTTTCCTAGGCTAAGAGTGGGGATCCCATAAAAGAAGTAAATAGCATCTGTGTAAGAACTGACTGTAAAAAATGTTCCCCAAACAGCAGAGATCCTTGTGTAGGTGCTGAGGAGAGCTCCTGTGCAATGGCACAGTATGGTACACTAAGGTGTGTGAGTGCTGCACTCAATGACCTTATCACTGTGGTGACCCTGAGCACAGCCCTGCCCCGTGGCCACATTGCAACCCTAACGCCTGTGCTTACCATCCTCAAATGAAGGTGTGGAAGCCAGTAACTTCTGTAAACTGACGGGCTGAGACCTGCCCACAAACACCCATCTCAACACAGCAAATGCCACAATCAGGGCTGAGGGCTCTGACAGCAGCTGTTGCAATGTTGTTGTTGAATGCTGCCTGCTGAGCCTTACACTGCGGCCCATGAGCACCTTCGCCTCAAGTGTGGGGTGCTTTCCCAGCAGGAAATGTTCCTTCTTGATTCACTTGCAGGCTACACTACTGCAATACTAGAAAAGCTGAGCTCATGCTATCAATTACATTCTCAAAGCCACTTTATGTTATTTGAGAGAAGGACTAAGGGCATAATGTGAAACCACAAAAGTGCTTTTTTGGCATTCTTTAACTTAGAAAGAAATGGGTATGCTAATTTAAGGTTGTTGTAACTGTTCTCAGACTGAATTTCATCCCAGGGAAAAGTTACTATGGCCTATGTGTCTTTTGAAAAAGGAGAAAAAAATAAGGCTTTATTAAGAATCTAAGATGACCTTCACTAGGAGTAATAGCCACAGTATCACCATCATGCTACCAATGGCACACACAGAAGGCAGGTGCCCAGGGATAAGAAAATATAAATAGGAAATCTGGACAGTTCAGTCAGTCCTTTGCTCTGCTACTGGCTTACTTGGCCTCAGGCAAGGCCAGGGAATTTAGTGAAGAATTTTCCCTCAGTTGTCTTGGGATGAGGCTCTTAAAAATCTTCTCTGCAAGCTCAGTTGGTCTCTCTGTAACTGAGATACTGATGCTCACAGAAAGCAATTCATTAATCTTTGCAAAACACTTTCTAATATATTGGCATGACTACTTGATTATAAGTGATATGTATGGGTGTAGAGATATCATTATACCTATATATAGGAAGGCATTCTTCTCCCTGTGAAATATTTCCAGACAAATTATTGGTGCATTTTTTAATGGAAAGTATTCTTTTATTAATAAAAAGGAAAACAGTTAAGTATACTTTTACCTATAGGGGCAATGTAAAAGATCCCTCTATAATCTCTCAGTGGATCACTTCCATAACAACTTTAAACTGACTTAATACCAGCTGCTACCTGCAAAAAGAAGTAGTTTCATCCTCTCCTTTACCCTTTTTTTGCATGCATTCTTGTGCTGGCAAGGGTTTCTGCATCCTACACTGAGATGTCTCTAATTTTCCCCCTCCTCTGGATATATTTTCAGCCAGATCTGCTCCTCTGCAAGGTTCTGTGACTGCATGGTGCCTGGAGTGCTTGGAAGGTAATGCTCTACACCAACCCTAAGCCAACCTTTTTCTCAGATGATGGTTTCAGGGCTAGGAAAGTGATTGTGAGCCAGAGCACAGAGGATCTGGAGTCACTGAAATAACACACCAGTCGTGTCCCAGCTCTCCTCTGCTTGCCAGCTTCTGAGCAGCACCAGGTCTGCCTGTCAGCTCAGCAGCAGCCCAGTCTTCATCTCTCTGTGGTGTGTGTGAGCTTTCAGCATTACCATGTGAAATCCATCTCTGAGTACAAATGCCACATGGAGGAGCAGCAACAGGAGCCTAGTGTAAAAGCTGTCAGTGCTGAGAGCCCAAATACACACACACAGGCTTCAACAATACTGATTTTAAAAGTAAAATAAGAAATGGCTCATTTGCCAGAGAAAGAAGAACAGTTACCCTGGCAGCATGTGTTTTATTTATAGTAGCAGGTAATATCTCTGAGGGCTGCCAAATACGCAGCAAAATGCAACCAACTGCAGTGAAACTATTAATAATAAATTTTAACTCTTAGTTGGTCAGTTCACTCAGATTTCTATGCTTCCCCTGTTCAAGGCAGCAGAGCAAAGCATGCTGTCAGTTTCCATAAATAGCAAAGATTTAAATTATTCAACAGCAGGCAAACGGGATGCACATTTATGCTGAATGTAAGCATCTCCCTTGCTAGCTCTTAGAGCCCAAGATAGCTGAAGCATTTCCTTGTAGGCATCAGTCAGCTCCAACATAAAAGGGCAATACAAGAGCACAGAATCAAAGGAGTAGTTTTGTCTGTGGTTTTACACAAGGGACCAAAACTTTCCTGACTCTTAAAGTTGACTTTGGCAGCCACTAAACTTCTTGCTTACACAGTACAAATAACTGTATTTCCCACTTGAAGAGCACTCTGTACTTTGAAAGGTGTCTAAAAGCAAGAAACCTGGCTTTCCAAGGGGGTCTGGGTACTTAGGTACACTGCTGAGATGTCACTGACATTCACAAAGCCACCCCTCGATGACAACTAACCTTGTAGGTGTGTAATGGCACATTATAGTTACATTATATAGGTCCATCATAATACATATAGGTACATTATAATATATATAAGTGCATTATAAATAGCCATATGCTATGTAAGGAAGCCTGGAGCTGGAAGGTGGACAGCAAAGTGGGGATTCCCAGGCCAGCACCTGATGCTTCTCCAGGAGGCCAAAAGGAAGCAGAGTAAAATGCCACAGCAACACATCTGGGCTGTTTCCAACACCACCTTGGTGTACTCAGCAATGGCTCAGATGCCTTCCCATATCCCCACTGCTCAGGTGTTGGCACCACTGCTCAAAGGCCCCCAGCCCCAAGCCACGAGGTATCTGTGGTATCTGGTGCACATCCAGAGCCAAAAGTGACAAAATACCACTGATCTGCTGATCTCATGTGCCAGGCTCAAAGCAGAGGGAGTGCTCTCCATGCACCAATCCCCCTGTGCTCCCAAGGAAGTCTGCAGACAACACTACCATCTCCTTCTGCCCAGTGGTTTAGGATGTTCCCCTGGAAGGCTCCAGGAATCAGTGCAGTGCCTGGGGCTTTGGGAGATTCTAGACAGAGGAGGGTTTCAAACTGAGTTGTCCTGTGCAGGAGGAAGCAGTAGCTAGCAATCTGTTGGCTACAAGGGGAAGGAGCAATGCTGATTCCTCCTCTGGCCAGCTACTGGGGTGAAACTGGCTTAGAGAGCAGACTCCTCACTTATGTTCAAGCAAAATTGGTTGTTTACAGCAAAGAAGAGAAAACAGATGCTACAATCCTAATTTGTACAAGGACCAAAATGTCCTCTGTGGTACACAGTCAAGCAGAACTGTCTTCACATAAAAAAAAAAAAACAGATCCAAGAATTTTAAAAAGTCCCTTATAAATAAGTGAGCCTAATGTGCAAGAATCCAGCATGTCCCTTGAATATATACAAATATCAATGTATCATGTAAGGATCTTGTGAAATGTGACTTTGCTTATGCTTAACAAGAGGGAGATGTTTTTTGTTTCAGGGACTAAATTTTCCTCCTGCAAGCAAATAACACCATGACAATTAATAGAAACCAAAAAGAAATACAGGGTACAAGATTGTTCATTTCAACAAAATAATCCTGGTATCTGAAACAGAATGGCTGAATATTCAAGAAAAATGAGTTGAGCAGAATGTGCAATCACATTGGGAAAATCTATTACTTATTCAGTAGCAAATGCATTAAGGATATCATCACAAGCAGTAGCACTGCCAAGTACTATTAAGAAGCCGTGCATTGAGTCAGGCTGCTCCTCATAATTTATTAAATGAATGCCTCTTTCTTCATTCCAGCAAAGACTGGCTTCTGAGATTGTGATGCTAAGAATGATTGGATGGATTGTTTTCTTCAGGACGGTTTTCCAGAGAGTGATGTTTTCTGTTTGCTTCATGCGCTGTGGAAACCAATGCCTGATGTTGGCAGGAGTCCTGTGGGGCTGGGAGCCCTGGCAGCCCCTCAGCAGTGTGGCCCCAAGCTCCAGTGAGGGCTTGGGAGCATTTGTCCCCTGTAGAGTGCTGCAGGAAAAGCCAGCTGGTGGTCACCTGCTCTGCTAGAACTGAAGGCTGGGGACTGTCAGGGAGCAACACATGAAATCCTGGATGGTTCAGGAGCCTGGCACAGTCCTAAATTCCCACATCAAGCCTAGAAAATATGAGAGTGTATCTCCTAATCTCACTACTCATTTTTTTCTGATATTCTTCAGGCTATTTGTAGCACGTGCCATCCAGAAACCCCAGACAGCACTGGTACAGGAGTCACTACAGCTGCTCTAATATGCACCATATCCTTAGACAGCTGCAACCCACCAAATTTACATTTCCTTTTGCATCAGGGAACCTGTGCAAAAATGTACCTAAGGATCAGATAATAGAGTGACAAGATGACTTTGTATTATTTCCAGTAAGCATATACATTTTCACAAGTTTTGTTATTCACTTTTACAGGAAAATCCCCTTGATGAGAGAAGAAATATGTCCCATAGGAGTGGGAGCAAAACCTCACAACCATAGAATGATTTGGGTCAGAAGGGACCTTTAAAGATCACCTAGTCCAGCCCTCCTGCCATGGCCAGGGATTCCACCCACTAGATCAGATTGCTCAGATTCCCATCCAACCTGTCCTTGAACACTTCCAGGACTGAGGCATTCACAGCATATCTGTACAACCTCTTCCAGTGTTTCACTCCCCTCACTGTAACATATCTCTTCCTTATGTCCAGTCTCATTCAGCTTAAAACATTGCTTCTTGCACTGTCCCTACAGGCCCTGGTAAAAAGTCTCTTGTCATCTTTCTTGTGAACATACCTTATTTATGGAAAGGCCCCATTACAATCTCCCCAGATCCTTTTCTTCTCCAGGCTGAACAATCCCAGGTGCAAAGACCTCTGTCAGCAGCTCTCCCATCTCTCCAGACAGGTTTGGGCTGACTTTTCTGCCATTCTAGGCCAAGTCTTCAAAAAAATGCAAGACCAAAACAAAAATCAGGAACACCCTGAAAATATTTGCATATCCAGAAGCAGGTAACATGTCAATGCCAATCTTTTTAGGACAGCCACACTTAATAATGCCCTGCTGCCTTTTACAACATTCTTTTCAGGCAAAGGCAAATGCTTCATCTCAGGAACTATCTGCATTTTTATTGTTAATAATTCTATTACAGGAAATTATAGCTGTCTAGGGAACTCATTCTGTTTAGCCTCCACACAAATAAACACATAATCCTCAAAAATTTAATATCTACACATATCGTTAATTAATTTGGGGTGTTCAGAGTTTGAAGTCCACTACAAAAACCCTTTGGAAAAAACTTAAATCCTATGGGTTTCCCTTGTGGACTGCCATACCAAATTTTCAAGCAGCTGTAGGAATTGCAATCTGGAATGTCACCATTTTGGCTTAACCTGGCTTCCCTCCTGTCGCCCCTGGAGCATTTGTGATAAGCAGCTCACCTCTGTGACAAATCCTAATGCTTGGCAGTTCTCTCCACAAGCAAAAGGCAGTCCTGCTGATGGACACCCCCAGCTTCCCAGGCCCAGATTGGGATTTCCCTCTGTTGTGCAGCACACACACTGCCATCGATCTGCTCAGCTCCCTTGGAAGCCACCACGAGTGCACCCAGCTGCTTCAGCAACAAGTCAGCCACTTGCAGGGGGTTAAGCTGCAAGGAAGAAGTGATCTCCATTTTTTTCCATGCAGATCTGCTGCTATAACCTGAATGACCACTAATCAGGATGAATGTGAAACAGCAGTATAGAAGACCTCGAATAAATCCCATAATTAGCAGATGTGCACACTTTATTCTGTTTCTCCTTTCAGAAAAATTTTTGCTTTCCCATCATAAAACACAGCACAATAACTATTAAACTAGAGATTTGGATGACCACGCTCTTCCCCATGTGTTTGAAAATCTGAAAACAAATGTTCCAAGAGGAAAATGTCTTTTTCTTTTTTGTCCTTTAGCTTCTTGTTCCCAACATCTTCATCCATTTTACAAAGAATATAAATTTTTCATGCAAACTGTGCAGCTAATTCGCTCAGTTGTTTTGATTTTACATTTCTGAGTTGTCATGATGCTAGTACCTGTGGGAAAATCCAGATAAGGGATAAGAGATCTACGCTGTCAAAATGAAAGAGGGCTGGCTGGAAGCTACATTTTGTTTTTCCTTTTTTCCAGTTTTAAAAAAATAGAATTGAAACCTCAATAGAGAACTAAGACTTGAAAATATTATTGAAACATTGGGGCGGAGCAGAGATGGATGTTCTGTTTCTCATGCATGATATATCTTCAATGAGCAGGATAAGAGTGAGAGGAAGAAGAGGTAAATTATTTCTTTTGGATTATTTCCTCTAGGAAAATAGAGTTTAGTTTAAATTAATATGTTTGGAAACAGCCACAAGACAGATACAGAGACACCACCCTGGATATCTGAAATAAAATGAAAACAACCTGGTTTCCTTTCTCATTCAAGGTGAGAATAGGTGTAAAGTGGATGTTACTATCTCTGTCTTGGGAAACGTGTTTCTAGAAGAAGTGAAATTCACCTCGGCTGTAGGGATCTGTTTCTCTTTCCTTTTTTTTTTCCACTGTGGGACAGAGAGAGTCCCCCCCAAACTCCCAGACATATGTGGTAGCTTCAGGTTGAAAATCACTCATCCAAACACCCTTTCTAGTTTGTTTTCAAAGAGGTCATTGGCAGGAACCTCTCTCAAGCCTCTCTCACGTCTCTTTCTCATTTGAGGCGGTCATCCCACCACATCTTACTCATTCCATGGTCTGCAAACCAGCATCCAGCAGACACTGGCAGAAATGGAGACAAAAGCTGTCATCGGGCAGCATAACCTACAAAATCACAATTAACAGCTTTTTCTGCCCAGAGGTCTGAGGGACTAAGGACAGGCAAAGCTGAAAGCCTGGCAAGTGTGTGCCAGTGTGTGCAGGAAGAGAAGGCAGCTGGAAGCCCGCTGCAGACTGTGCCAGACAGAGCTCCCGTCTCGGGGCACAGCCCTTCTGAGAGACGAGAAGGGGGACTATGTGACCCGGAGCTGTGGCAGCACAATTGTTGCGTTTTCCTATTACATCTGGCAACAGTTTCGTCAATGGCTCAGAAGCTTGCAAGGTTAGTGTGTCAGACCATGCATCTATTTCCCAAATCACCGTGCTGACAAAAGCTCAGTGGGACATGCGCTGCTGCTGTGATGTGCCTCTGTGGAGAACAGCACCTCTCCCTTCTGCCGAGATTTTCTCTCAGTGTGAGCTGCTGCTTCTTGTAAATGTCTCTCAAAATGCTTCAGGTCTCCTGAAGAACTTGCCAGAGCACAGTTTGGCAGCTGTGGATGAGGTGCCTGCATCCCAGCCTGGATGAGAGCAGAAGGAACCTTCCCAGGCTCCACTGCAGCCCCAGTAAGGCTGTGGGATGTGAGTCCAGCTCAGTGGGAAGTGACCTGGGTCTCTACCAACATCATCCTCTGTGTTCATCCTCCCTGTTTCATTCAGCATCCCTTTCTTTGGCTTGCCCATTCCTCATGATTCAACACAAGTTTTCTTATTCCCAGTGCTTGCTTTCCTCACGAGTCTGGCAGTCTTGGTGACCTCCAGTATGTCTGGCAGCTGGCTCAGAACACAATTATACGTGATTTCACTGAAGAAGTTTAGTCTAGTCTAGTCTAGTTTTGAGGGGAAGGTCAGTGGTACAGTAATTAGTTGAAATGTACCAAAGTACAGTGCCTTGTGTAAATGCATCTTTCCTCTGGTTTATCTCAAGCTGGAGAGGTAAAGACCATAAGGTCAACACAAAAGAAGCAGGGAAGGAGACTTCTGGAAGAGAGTGAATTGAGGAAATACAGTTTATTTGGGAAACCTGTTTAATTGCCTGAAGCACTGAGAATACTTGCTTTCAAGATTTTAGTGAATCATATTTCTACTGCAGAGCCAATTTTATCTTTGCCAATTGGTCAGAAATTAACTAAGGAATCTTATACAAGTCTCACTTTTCCACCCCATTCTCTGTTTTAAAAAGTTCTCAGAAGCCTTGCTAGCATAGACAACGTGATGTTTGCCTTCATATACCTAGAATGGGGCAGGGGATGGGGGGTGGTGGTGGGAGAGCTTAACTTCTCTTTATGCCACCTGTCCCATTCCTCACCAACCACACAGTCACAAAATAAACCATGTTTCACCTGCCTTTTAACTGTCTCTGGCAACACTCCTTTATTCATTATCCAACAGTATTACTGGCCTATCTCAGGTCATAGGATAATTGCTTAAAAAATTAACTTCACCGTTTTCCCGAGAGAATCTGGACTACACAGACACAATCTGCTGGGTGCTCAGCTGTCATAAACTGTTCAAAAAAGACTAAGTAGAGACAAATAAAAAAATGAAAAATATGACTGAAATATAAGTGAAATTTTCAAAGCAGCCTATGCTTATGAAGATAAATGCCTTTTTATTTTAAAGTGCTTCCACTGTGGTTTTGGTTTTTTATGATTCCAAAGTATTTTGTTTCATTAATTTCTCTCAACTTCTCCATGCCTTTTCAATTCTGGCTTCCTCCCATGGCTACAGATTTCCTCTAGGATTCCACCCAACATAGCAGTTTCTCTGACTATTAAAAAAATCTGGGAGCTAGACTTGGAGAAGCCACAATCTGACACTGGGTCCAAGGCTGCATGGACACTGCTTCAATCACACTTGCAGGGCAGGGGCTGCTTCTGTACTGGAGTAGAGAGAGGCAAAATGGATGGGTTCTGCTGCTGCCACCCAAATTTTGAAGGGAAGGTTCTACTGACTCCACCTTGCTCATACAATCTTTCTTCTTCTCCAGAGGAAAAAGGATTGCAAACCCAAAAAAGATCCAACTGAAACCAGCTAAGCAGCAAAGTTTGAAGTAGGAGGGAAAAAATATTCCCTGGGAAATTGCATCTCCCATTAACTATAATCATAAACTCACATGTATGGAGGTAAAGAAGGAAAATATGCAATTTTTTGTTTCAGGTTTTGTCCCATAAGAGCCAGAATAACTTTAGAGTCACTCATCACAACTTCGTCACAACCACAGCTCTCAGCTGTGGAATGATTAAATCCCAGAATTAATGCAAGCGTTTCCTAGGCTAAATAAAATTCTGTGAAACCTGATTTCCATAGCTGGATTATGCCTTCTTAGGTTTGAGCAAGACAGCCAAGATTAGCCAAAGTCTTTCAAAATGGAAGTCCACCTAAAATAGCCTTGGCTTCATTATCATGTCTAATTTTACTGAGTTATATCTTTGTCACGAGCCTAAAGAACTTTGCTACACACAGGACAAAATTGTGAGCTCCTTATCTCTACCTCAGAGGAACTCCAGGCAATCAGGAAGCAGTTTCCCAGTCTGTATTAATCTTTGCAGTGCAGAGGCTGCTAAAGTTTTGCATGCAATAGCTCAATATTTACCCAGACCTGTATGTAGGGGCACAACCTTGCCTTTAAACAGGAGCTCACCACTGCTGCTACAGAAGATAAAGAAGGGGAAGATGAGAGCTCATTTTTCCCTGCAGTGTCAGAAGCTGGCCACCTTCCAAACAGCTGGGTGGTTTTCCTAAAACTCACTACCAGTATTCACAGCTACTGCCTCAGGTGTTTAAGAGAGGAAGGGGGAGAAGGCTCAAGGTAGTAACTGAATTTACCTGTGACGTTTGGTTTCATTGGAAACCCTTTATTTTGGCTAAGAGGACGTTCACATGCTCCCTTCAAATACTGCCAGTTTAATTACACCTTCAATAATTCAGTCAGTGGTTGCTCAGTCTTCCCAGTTGAATTATTAATTAGCAGAGTGGAAAACCCCATAACTGAGCATGTGAGGTGGAGCACTCTAGGAATGCAGCTGCGGCTGCGCAGACACAACATCTGGGAGAGTGAGTGCTGGAGCTATTCTCCATCTGAGCCTAATCTCACATCCCCAAGCACACAGGATCTGCCTTCTTCCCTCCCTGCTTCCCTCTCTTTCTGTCTTTTTGTTTTTCTTCCTTAAGAACTCTTTGCATCACCTTTCCTGAACAAAGCTTTTGCGTGGCTTCCCCCAGTAAACTGGGTGGAAATTCCAGGTCCGTCCTAAACACATTTCAAAGCAGGACATTGGAAGGAAGGAAACACTTGTTTTCAGGAGCTAGGGAAGAACATGAGCTACCTCAGACTTCAGTGGGAATGAAGATAAGGGTTTTGCACAATAGCTAACAATGAATTGTTAGGGTTGGAAGTGACCTCTGGAGATCATCTAGTCCACAATCCTTGTAAGAATCCGCAATCCACACCCACAATCCTTGGAAGAAAATATGGGAAGAAGGTGTCCCTGCCCATGGCACAGGGGTTGGAACTAGATGATTTTTAAGGTCCCTCCCAACCCAAACCATTCCATGGTATAACAGATGGGTCAGAGATGTGGCTATAGTGAAACAAACTGGATAGCTTCACTGAGACAAAGGAATGTGGAAAGCAAGAGGGAGAACGGATTTGGGATTATACATGAAATGCCAGAGAGAAAGTAAAAAGGCCCTTTTTAATGACATAATTAACTATCCTTATGGCAGCTTTCTTTCAGTTGCTAAATTTGCATATATGCTTCCCATAGTGATCCATATTTCTAGTTATTAACTTGTGACAAGGTCATCCACTTGAAAAGAATTTATGAACAAGGCAATGAAGTAATTAATTTCTCTGTTAGAGAACTTGTTTAGTCAATAAAAGTTCTTAAAATATTAAGAAATTTTCTGCTACTTGGAAGAATATATGGAATATGTGTGAATAAGTAGCAGGAAAAAAAAACTTTCCCCTCAAGAAAAGTGATGGGCTAATTAAACCACTTCTCATACACAGATACAATATTAAAAATTAATTAATTACAAAACATGGCTTTCTGCTGGCTTCAAGAAAAACCGTGCATAAATTAATTGAAAGGTATAGGAGCCAAATACGCTCCATGGGAAGGGAATCAAAACTGTGATGGTCACTATGGGATATATAATCCATAACTGGTGGTGGTGGTCCATGTGTAACAATCCACGCTGTCTTTGCATGACTCTATGAGATTAATGTGCTTACAGCACAATCTTGGCACTTATGATGAGATTTCTGCTTTCCCTATAGAGCACCAGCACTGAGTGCTCTCCAGCTGTTCAGCCCCCTTTCCCCTCCATATTGCTGCTTTTTTGAAAATCCCCCATGGCCTTGGGACTTCCTCTGTAGCTGAAACAAGATATAAAACCATATTAGTCTCAGCATAACGGGTCAGACCTCTTCTTCTGCATGTTGCCAGCACCTTTGAAGCTGATCAGAGATAGAAAGAAATGGATACACATCTCTGGGTGAGCAAATGAAGGCTCCTTCCCAGCACAGGCTCCTCACCATTGTTAGTGTTTTGTATTGCTGCCACTGGAGCTGTGCAGACACAAAGCCATCTTTTGTAGGGGCTGAATGTCACTGAAGCACAATGTCCTTTTCTTCCTAGGAAAATACCAACTGGAAAGAAGTCAACAAGGTACAGGGAGTCCTCCTTGTTTATTGACTGTCTCAGGGACTGAATGCTGAAAGTAATTTGCACCAAGTTGTTGACCAGTTCTGGAGCTTTGGCTCAGGATTTTGCTTTGCTGGAAAACGCTCTAGGAAGAGACAGGAATTGTGCCAGTCCAGGATTTCAAACCAAAAAATGGAGGAAGTCTGAGCATAGTGCTTTGTTTCTGCCCTGCATTATTGCCCTGCAATCCATTTTTTTGCAAAATCCTGAGGGACTACTGCAGAGCCCAGCAACAGCTGGCTGGAAATACAGGATCATGCTTTTCCCTATGTATGCTGCTTCGATCTGTAGTTCAACAAAGGTGAAATTAGCCCTAAGGCCAAACACAGAAAACAGGAGGAGGACACCAGGAAAGTCCGGCTGTATAAAATGTAAGACCTTCTTTTAAAAAAGGTGCTAAACAGCTAGCACTTTCTTAAAATTTTGAATGGGGAAAATAAGAGATTAGGTTGGGAAATCACAAGACATGCCAAAGGTATGTGTATTTTGGCAGGGCAGTAAGCAGCAAAGGGGAGCCCACCATGGCCAAATTACAAATTACAATGCAAAGGTCTAAATATTCAAGCATTGCAGTAAGAATTGCCTCATGGATGGAGTCTGGGAAAGCAGAGCACAAAGAGGCCATGGAAGACAATAGAAGGCAGTTCTTGAAGCAGCAATAAACCTCAGAGTTGGTGCCTCTGCTCCTCCTGCCTCTTCAGAACCTTAGAAGGTCAGATAGTTGTTATTATTTACCACAACTACTCTGAGACTTAAAGGAAGATGTTGAATGATGAAATTTAGATCCCTATTACCTGACAAACATAACTGTGGATTTCACTCTTGAAGCAGGGGCCTTGTAACTCACATTTTTCTTACAGCTTTTTCTGCTCCCTGCTCTTTTATGAAGAACTACCTGTAGTTATGACTAACAGTGAATGTGTAAGAGAAATTTTCTCGGGATACAAATACAGAATGCACAAAAAGCAACCTGTCTAACAATGCTGTCTACAGCTTTAAATTCAGCAAGGAGCTTTCATCTTTTTATCTTTTTGCCTCCACAGGCTGAGAAACCTCAGAGAAACATATTTAGCCCTGGTCATTGTTTTTTCATTTCAGCTTAACCTGTGCAAACAACAGAGTCTTGTTTAAAATCTCAAATTCTCCTTCATATTTGTGAGACCCAAATGTAACTATAAGGTCTGTCAAAGGTTACGGAGTCTTTCTCTTCCTGCTTCAAGTGCAATATTCCTGACACAGATAGAATTCTTGAAAATCATATTAACAAAGCTGATGTCTATGCTCTTGGGAAGATACAGTCATTGCAACCAGGGTTATTATAACATCAATAAACCAAAAAGAATTAAATTACTTTTGATCAAAACTGACTATTCTCAATTGGTTGCCTGTTGAATTTGTATCAGCCAAATCAGCCAGATGAGGAAGATACACTCTGGTGGCTTGAAAATGAAGTACAACCCTTTGATCAGAAAGAAAAAGGAAGAAATTACTGCAAATTCTTTTCTTTCATATTTTTGCATATGAAGTGTCACACAGGAAAAAAGATTTCTTTGAGAAATTATCTAAACCAATTCTTTGCACATTGGTACTGCTGGTTTTGCTTGTGCATGATCTCTGGATCATATATTCCTGAGGTTTCTCTTCCTAACAATTTAATTGCTTGCATTGTTTGTGTTGCTTTTTTTTTCTTTTCTTTTTCCTATTAGACATAATGTCTTGTTTATAGCAGATAAAGAAGGCACTTATTTTTGGACCAGAAGAGTCTAATCTGTGGAGAAGAAGCCTTTTGCTTCTAGGATTACACTTATTTTCAGATTTATACATTACAAATTCCTGGGGACAGATTCTGCCATTGTGGTCCAGATGAGTCATACTTTTATAAATAACCTCACTGCATGGAATGGCTTTTCTTTCAGTGTAGACACTATTTCTGCAGATGAGAAGTGATTGAGTTTGGTCCTTCAAAGCTTCCTGCAAAAATCTCACTCTTTTTCCTCTTGTTTTATAGTGAAAAGGGAAAAAAAGGGTCAATAAAGAGGGCATGATTTAGTAATAAACCAGATTTCCAGTTTATCTGAAAAGCTCTGGATAATGACCATCATGAGCCTGTGCCCTATCAGATGTTTTCATGGTTGGTATCTTTGCAGTAGTTTACTTGATGAAAACACAAACCAGGCCACATTAATAGTCACCACAAGTGATATTTGCCATTATTCCCTCACCTGTGACAGCAGAGAACACAACAGGCTGAAAATCTGCAAATACCTCCAGTTCCTTCCCCTGCCACCAACTGAGGGAACAATTTTGAGAAATTCACTTGTTCTTTTGGCACTTCAGTTTGCCACCTGTCACGCAGTGATGGTGCCATTTAGCTTCCAACACAACTTGCTACTACTAAAGTGATGTGTGAGGGTGTGGTACTTGCTGTGCACCCGTTTCTGCAGGGCCACACACACGAGCACTTTGCACTTACTCCCTTGCATTTCCTGCAGCAGCCCCTGTTGCACTCCTTGCATTACACAGACACTGAATACCCCTTACTTCTACACACTTGACCTTCTTGGGCTTTAACCCTTCCTCCTCTCCTTTTCTGTAGTGACCCTGTGGCAATCTGCTCTGCACTGCACAAAAATACCTGACAAATACTCATTTGTGGCAAGAGAAATTGAAATGTGTGAGCATTCTCCCAAATTCCTAAAAGATTCCATTCTTTGTTCACAAATGACCTCATCCAAAGGACTGTGGCACACCTGGACCCTTGGGCTCAAGTGATATATCATGAAGGGTGTTGAAAATGGACAGGCTTAATTTTTACTTCCTTGACTTCCATTTTAAAAATCAAAAATTTAAAAATAAAAATTTCATTATCTCATTAATTGACTTTGTAACCAACAGCTTCTTTTTTTCCTAGCAAGCCTGTCAGTCACTTGGAAATTACAACTTCATTTAAAAGAAATCCTGTAGAAATCAACAGCTTCTTGAAGATCAAGATATCATTTATCCTGTTTAAGAGAGACAGAATTATGTAAGATATCTAAAATTGGACAGACTCCTGATGTTTTTCAAAACACCTTAGATGCTCTACTTGATCTGACTATGACTGAGTAGGAGCTGTCAAAAGATGAATGAGTAGGAACTTCCAAACCCAGTATATTTAGAACAAACCTTTCATATTGGACTGGCCTGTCAATTTTGAGCCTTAAGCTATTCAGTATACCCTTAGAAAACTTCTATTATTTGTATTTAATAGTAATCCCAGATTATAAAATGAAATATGTATCTTCCCAACAGCCTGTTCAAAATCCTTAGTTCTGCTGAGAGAGTGTCACATAATGTGCTCCAGAGCTACAGCATAATGGAAAGCAGAGCTGTAAGCCATATTGATAGACAAACTGGTGAGCTGTGTGATGGGGCTGGGAGCAGAAACAGCTTTAGTCTACCTTGGCAATGGATGCAAAAGCTGGCAGCCCCATAAGTAGGGGCTCATTGTCCTTCCTACACCATGACACATGCTGCATTTATAGTGCCTATCCCTCTTGTGCCTTGTGAACTGATTCCAAATTTAGGGCACATAAAGTGTTATCCCACCTTACAACCAGGACATGTCAGAACACTCCTGTGTGATTGTTTTGTGAGAACAGCTCCATCAGAAGAAACATCTCATACAGAGAAGAGTCTGTACCCTTTGAAAAAACCAAAGGAAATAGATACCTATGTATTTGGATAAGTATATCCCAAGTTTTCAAAATCTTAGGATTAGTTTAAAAGGTAGAACATGCTAGAAAATGATAAGCTAGGGCTGGATTTCTGCTGAGTGCTTTTCCAAATATTTTCTTCTTCATTTTTGATGCATCATCTTAGAACCAAGAAATTTCCTTTATTTAAAAAAAACCAAAAAAACAAACAAAACAAAAAAAAAATTTAAACCACATTTAGCAATGGCACTCCAGAGAACTCCCTGCCATATTTTGTATGTTGACAATTCCCCAAAGGCTTTGTTTTGGGTCTTCTGCTCCAGTTTCAGGTTTCTTTTTCATAGATTTGTCCAGCACTTTAAATATTAAATGAATCTTATAACCTTTCTTCTTCTAAGTATGTGTATTGTCCTCAGCTAGTGAGGAAAATATAGGAACTGAAACTGACATATAGGATGTTTGAAAGACATCAACTGATTAGACTCATTTTACTACATTCATCACAGGCAATTTTAGTTTTCAGCTGTCAACCAAATCTGTTTGGTGCCCAGCAATAGTTTCCCAGGTACATGCTCAGCATTAAATACATGTACTTGCATACATCCAAATGCCCACGTTTCAGTACATTGGACCAAATTCTCCCTTCAGTTATACACCACTGACTTCAACAGAATCTCCTACAAATATACATGAGAGTAAGCAAAACTGGATCCATCACTGCTGCATAGACTGCTTTCTTTGCATTCATTTCATGGGTTTTCCTTCCATATGGCCTCATTCTTGAGTCTTCAGCATGTTAAGAGTGAGGTAAATTATTTGGAAACATGTCATATTTATTGGTTCACCTTCACAGCATAAATTACACAATGGAATCATGTGAGATGAAAGAAGGAATTTTGTTAATATCTTACTTAATTTGCAAGTTTTAAAGACACAGGGACCTTTATCACTGCTGTGCTTCTAAAACATTTCAAAGCTTTGATGGGGCACAAAATCTTCTATTTCCTTCTGAGCATCTAATATTTTTTAAAACACAACACTGGTTCCCTTTTCTTTCGAGTTTCTGTCTCCTGTTTACAAATAAATCCTTGTGGTTCCATGAATTCAAGACAATTATACCTTGAAACTCACAGGAATGCCATCAGACCTATTATTTTTGGGACTTTCTAGCTGCATAAATTAGATGTCAACTATGTGAATACATAGGCATAGAAAGATATAGATAGTATTTTCTATAGGCATAGAAAGCAACATGAAAAGTTATCTGTAATTAAGGAGAAATTATAGGTAAAACTTCAGCTTCAAATAATTTACCTAGCAAATAATAGAAGTGCATAAATATAAACAAAAATGTATTAGTTCACCATATAGATTGGATTAAATCTAGTTGGAACAACTAATTACAATACATTAATTTCTATTTCATAACAATTATCATATTTTTCCTCGTGTTCATCAAATTGAGTATTTCACAGAAGTTCTGCTTACACAGGTGCAAATTCTTTGAATCTGTTTCCTATTGCACTTGAGATCTCAGGCTTTGTTTTGCACTTGCCTGAAATCTGCACTGCTCTGCCACCTAGTGCTTTGAAGGAAGGCATCTTATATCAAACACCAGCACAGGATGTTCAACAGAATAGATGTTTCTGTACAGAAATATTTTATTAACATTTCCTCACTAAATGGGTGATTTAGGAGGAACTTGGTTTATCAGCCTCTGAGGATATCATAATTGACCATTGCCAGAGATCATAGTAATATACAAAATTGTTTAGCAACAGGCATCTTTGTATTTTAGGATATTACGTCATCTTTACAGATCTTTCTAAAATGTAAATTAAATTAATTTTTACAAAAAATCCTCATAGAAGAAAAAACATAATCAAATATCACCTGTATTTAATCATATGAAATTTTTAGACAAAAAAATGTCTATTTCAACTTCTAGCAGGTACCCAAAGAATCAAAATGAAATTACTGATGCATAAAAGCTTTGTTTGTAAATGTATTCCAAACCACAGAATTTGCAACAATGATCTTCCCTCTTGTTAATTTTAATTTACACTGTATCCAAATGTGTGTTTTTATATTAGCACTATTGTGCTTTATATTTTTCTAAAATTACATTTAAACAGGGCTTATTTCAAGTAACAGACCACTTAAGAGGAATTTTTATATTTTACAATTTTATTTTTATTAATGGAGCTTGACATTGGCAGAATTAACAGGACAAAGCTATGAAAGTGAGCTTTTCTCTTCTTTTGAAGGAAAAGTCATTCAAACAAGACTGCTCTGAGTCTCATTGAAGATAATTTCTTTTATGGAAAATTAACTGGTACAACATCATATACAAATTTTCAATATTTATCAGTCGGTTCTAATTTTTCTTTTAGATACCATGAATACGAAATGATTTTCCCCTCACATTATTCAGAACCTACTTTGAAACATTGTCAAGCATCTCTTGTCTGGATTTCATAAATGCAGAATAAACACAAGCCAACATAAACTGTATGACCATGAGATTAACCACAGAATGGCTGGGGTTGGAAGGGACCTCTGGAGATCACCTAGCTCAAATCCCATCATCTTTCCAGGGACTGAGGTTAACTGGCTAGTAGCTCCCTGGATCCTGTCCTACTTCTTGCTGTTCTTTGAAGTTTGGGTTCTCATGTACCTCTCCATGATTTTACAAATAACCCTTGGCATTTGAGAGTGCATCCCATCAAGGCCCATGAATTTGTGGGTGTTAAGTTTGCCTTGACACCCAAAATGCTAATCTGATACTGATTGTACACCAAATATTTTCTCCAGACTTTTTTGCTTGCCTACAGAGTCAGAGATTCCAGAGGGCTGCCTGAGCAGTAAAGACTGAAGCAAAAAGAGATCTTCCATAACTCCACCTTCTCTCTATCCTTTGTCACCACCAGCAGTGAGCCCATGTTTTCCCAACGCTTCCTGTTGCTACTGATGTACTAGAGAGAGCCCCTGTTGTTGTCCTGGATATCCCTTGCCAGATTTAATTCCAAATGGATCTGAGGCTTACAGATCTCATTCCTGTATACTCTGAAAACATTCCTATATCCCTCCCAAGTGCCCAAGAACCCTGCCCCTTTTTTCACAAGCTTCCATAAACTTCCTCATTCTATTCATGCTTGGCCAGAAGCTCCCTGCTCATCTGTGCAAGTGTTTTGCCCCTTTGCTTGATTTCTTACCTGTAAGGATTCTCTGATCTTGATCTTGATCTTGATCTTGATCTTGATCTTGATCTTGATCTTGGAGGAAGTGATGCCTATTTGGCTTTTTTCCTACAGAACTGTCAAATACCAATATCTAAAAAGCAACTGAGTGCGATTGGTGAGGTGTAATTGGTCCTATACATGGACAAATCAAAGGACTCACTTCTCTCTAAAATACACTGCCCTGTGGGAAAGGTGTGTGTATCTACCTTACTGCTTGGCTAATCTCACCTCTAATGTGTCAGTCTCATCCCATGCAGCTCTGTCAAAAGTTAGCTTTTCACTCCACATCCTGCTGGACACCTTTTATCAGCTTCACTTCTGAACAAGCAAAAAATAGACACGACTGGACTAAATCCTGTTTGGACAAATCAAAAGGACTTATGTTGTTTGCTTGGATACTGCCAACTGAATGGCATCAATTTACACTTATCAGCTTTCATTATGACCTTGCCTTATGGAGGAAATGTAATATCTCCACTAACATCTGTTACTACCAGTTATGCTTCAAAGCATGGGATCCAGAGCAAGAAAAGTAGAAGTGAAACATTCCAGCACACACCAGCCCACTCCTTAAGCAGGCATAAGGAGTTCAGCCAACTACAAATGAAGGCTATTGTAGAACGTGTGGTCCTGTGTCCTCTACATTCATATTCCTACAGTCCATATTGCCACTTTTCTGATCCTGACAGAAGATCCCTACGGGGACATCCCCACGAAAAAAAGCCATGATGTAGAAAACAAGGGAACAGTTCTAAGTCAGCACAGCACCCTGAACCAAGAAGAAAAGGAGCACATGCACTCAAGTGCCAAGGAAATGGAGGGACAGCCTAGACACAGGTAGTGTTCTGCTGAAGGGAGCAGTCCCTTTGGTGACAGAGAAAAACAATGAAAGGAATAGGAGAGCCCATATTCCCAACAAGTGGCTCCAGGGTTAGTGTCATCAGCAAAATTTTGGGTTCTTTGATCATGTGGCAACTTTTATGGCACCTGGCCTGCAGGAACTGGATGGGCTCCATCTCTCTGTTAAGGGCAGAAGGATTTTAGCTCAAACTGGCAGAACCCATTGAGAGGGCTTTATACTATGTTTGAAAGGAGAAGGGGATGCAGTTGGGCTGTCTGAAAGCAGACCCAAGGGTGGTAAGCCTGAGCTAGGGGTGAAATCAGTGGCCCAGCTGAGGTGCATGTATACCAATACACACAGCATGAGTAACAAACAAAGAGCTGGAAGCCATGGTGCAACAGCAGAGCTTTGATGTAGTCGCTTTCACGGAAACGTGGTGGCATGACTCACATAGCTGGAGCACTGCACTGGATGGCTACAAGCTCTTCAGAAGAGATAGGAAAGGAAGGAGAGGTGGAGGGGTAGCCCTTTATATTAGGGAGGCTTTTGATGCCATGGATGTTGAAACTAAGATGATGAAGTTGAATGCCTACGGGTAAGAAAGGCCAACAAGGCTAACATGCTACTGGGACTTTGTTATCCTCCACCCAATCAGGGAGAAGTGGACAATTTATTCTATGAGGAGCTGGAGATCGTTTCAGGATCACCAGCCCTTTTTCTTGTAGGAGACAAGACAAGACATCTGCTGGGAACTTATTACAGCAGAAAAAAGGCAGTCCATGAAGTTTTTAGATTGTGTGGAGGATAACTTTTGTTGCAGCTGGCAAGTGAGACCACCAGGGGAGAGACTATGTTAGGCCTGTTTGCAAATAGAGATCGGCTGGTGGGAGATGTGGTGGCTGGAGGTGCTTGGGGCACCGTGATAATGAAATTATAGAATTCTTAGTATTTGGAGAAATCAGGAGGAAGATCAATTAGACTTTTACATAGGATTTCTGGAGGGCAGACTTTGGCTTGTTTAGGAGACTTATTCAGAGAGTTCCTTGGGAAGCAGCCCTTAAAAACAAAGGAGTTCAGGAAAGACGGGTGTGCATCAAAACAGAGTTCAAAACAGAGATCTTGAGGGCACAGGAACAGACTGTCCCTGTGTGCTGAAAGATGTGTCAATGAGGCAAACGTCCAGCCTGGATAGGCAATGAGGTTCAGAAGTAACTTATGAATAAAATATCATCTTTGGAAGGAGGGTCAGATCTCCCAGGAAGTATTTAAGGGGGCAGCTAGGGCATGTAGGGAAAAAAAAATTAGGGAGGCCAAAGCTCAGTTCTAACTTAATTTAGCAACTTTTGTAAAGGATAACAAAAAATGTTTTTACAAATGTATTAATGGTAAAAGGAAGGGTAAGACCAATCTATGTTCTCTATCACATGAGGGAGGGAACTTAGTAACTGTGGATGAGGAGAAGGCAAAAGTGCTTAAAGCCTTCTCTGCCTCTTTAGTGGGAAGATGGCTTGTCCTCAGGACAACTGTCCTCCTGGGTTGGTAGATGTGTCAGGGAGCAGAATGGTTCCCCTGTTATCCAGGAGGAGGCAGTTAGAGAATTACTGAGCCGCTTGGATGTTCATAAATCTATGGGACCAGATGGGATCCATCCCAGGGTGATCAGGGAGCTGGCTGATGAGCTTGCAAAGCTGCTCTCCATCATTTACCAGCAGTCCTGGCTACCTGGTGAGGTTCCAGGAAGCTGGCCAATGGAAGCTGGCCAATGTGATGCCCATTCACAAAAAGGGTAGGAAGGAGGATCCTGGTAATTATAGGCCAGTCAGCCTGACCTCAGTACCAGGTAAGGTAATGGAACAGTTTATACTGAGTGTCATTAGGCAGCACTTACAGGATGACCAGGGTATCAGACCCAGCCAGCTTGGGTATGAGAGGGGTAGGTCGTGTTTGACCAACCTGGTCTCCTTTTATGACCAGGTGACCTGCCTGGTGGATGCAGGAAGGGCTGTGGATGTTGTGTGCCTGGACTTCAGCGAGGCCTTTGGCACTGTCTCCCACAGCACACTCATGGAAAAGCTGGCAGCCCGTGGCTTGGACAGGAGCACTTTGTGCTGGGTTAAGAAGTGGCTGGATGGTCAGCCCAGAGAGTGATGGTGAATGGTGCTGCACCCAGTTGGTGGCTGCCCACCAGTGGTGTCCCTCAGGGGTCTGTGCTGGGGCCAGTCCTGTTCAATATTTGTATTGATTACATGGATGAGGGTATTTGTGGGATACTGGTGAAAGCCAGGGAAAAAGCAGCTTGGATTTTCTCAGGCTGCTCAAAGGAAAACATAAGAGAAAGAATTAATAATAAAGATTAAGCACCTGCAGGGTGCATGAGAGACATGAATAGGTGTGTTACCTTCCTTGCACCAATGAAATCAAGTCTATCCTCAGTTCTGCGATCTAGTCTATAAAAGTGTTCTTGCTTTAATAAAGGCTTTTGCTTCTTTTCTGCCTTGGAAGGAAGTCATGCTGCTGTATTTTTTCGCTGCATCCTAGACCGATAGCAACAGGTATTGAGTCTTTCATTGGTAAATTTGCAGATGACACTAAGCTGAGAGTGCGCGTCGATCTGTTGGAAGGTAGGAGGGCTCTGCAGAGAAACCTGGAATGGTTGGATGGATGGGCAGAGTCCAATAGGGTGAAGTTTAACATGCCCAAGCGCCAAGTCCTGCATTTTGGCTACAATAATCCCCTGCAGTGTTACAGGCTGGGGACAGTGTGGCTGGACAGTGCCCAGGCAGAAAGGGACCTGAGGGTGCTGGTTGACAGCCAGCTGAACAGGAGCCAGCAGTGTGCCCTGGTGGCCAAGAAGGCCAATAACATCCTGGCCTGTATCAGGAATAGTGTGGCCAGCAGGAGCAGGGAGGTCATTCTTCCCCTGTACTGGCACTAGTGAGGCCACAACTCGAGTGCTGTGTCCAGTTCTGTCCCCTCAGTTTAGGAAGGACATTGAGACGCTTGAGCATGTCCAGAGGAGGCAACAAGCCTGGTGAGGGGTTCGGAACACAAACCCTGTGAGGAACAACTGAGGGAGCTGGGGTTGCTTAGCCTGGAGAAAAGGAGACTCAGGGGTGACCTTGTCACTCTCTACAATTTCCTGAAAGGTGGCTGTAGTCAAGTGGGAGTTGGTCTCTTACCAGGCAGCAACTGACAGAACCAGAGGGTGCAGTCTTAAGCTATGCCAAGGGGAATATAGGCTGGATATTAGGAAAAAGTTATTTATGGCAAGAGTGATAAAGTATTGGAATCGTTCCCCTGGGGAGGTGGTGGAGTCACCATCCCTGGATGTGTTTAAAAGAAGATTGGGTGTGACACTTGGTGCCATGATTTAGTTGGAGGTGTTAGGGCATGGGTTGGACTCGATGATCTTGAAGATCTCTTCCAACCCAGTGATTCTGTGATAGGGTTGGAGTGGGTTTGCATTTTTTTGGCAGCAAATAGCTACTAGGGTAGCTGAGCCACAATACCAGAGAGTATTGTGCGTATACTGAAATCCCAAACAAAAACTGAAGACAGACTTAAACCCCTAATGCAGTGGTGCTGCTGTGTGCCTAAAAGCAAAGTGAAAATCCAGGCAGCTGCTGCAACTGCACCTCTGAAGGGCACCAGTGGAGAGTGGAGGCAGAGCTGCCTCCTCTCTGCCCAGGACTCCAGCCGAAGGCACCGTGGCTGTGAACAGTTTTCCAAGCGCACACTGACCCACCCAGACTACTGAACAGCTGCAGAGAGACAGCTTTGACCCCTGCCACCCACAGATTTCCAGTTTGGTTTTTCATTCAAGTGTAAGCTGAAGGGGAAAAAACACACCTTCCACATCCCTTTAAGATAGAAAATTATCTTGTATACTGACAATAGCAAGGAACGTTCAGCCTTCATCCAGTGCAAAGAAAAAAAATGCAATTACTACATGGCAACCACTGTTTTGCTCAAACCTACAACTATCACCAATTATCTCAAAAAGCAGCATTGTGGAGAGATACACACAAAGGAAATAATCAAATAACTGCATCTTTCCTCGCAAATAACCTTTGTTTTTAATCAATATTACTTTTAAACATTTTTTTCCCCTCCAAAAGAGCAGCAGCCAAAATCAGAAAGCAAATTTCCCTGGGCCACTTACCAAACTTTTTTTTTACCAAACTTTTTACATTGATGAATTTAAAAGATGTTATTTACAAAACCAGCATAGAACATTAGCATACAAATTATTCAGGGTACAGTATGCAGATAGCCAAATCCAAGGCAGATCCTGATTTCTCTCTGTTGACTGCTGTATCACTGAGTAGCATTTCCCACTGCATGCTAGAAAAACAACACCTGACTGTAAAATCACATGGCACAACACAAAATTCAAGCTTCCCAAAAGTTCAGAGAAGTTCTGTTCACACTGAAGGAATGAGGAAAACATTCTTGAAAATCATGAACTCTCTTCCTGCAGCAACTTTTTGCTACCATTAATTCTACAGCATCAATTTTGAACAAACCAAGATGGACGCTTCCTGGCTCTTTCAATGATCCGCTTGCCTTCATCTTTTTCTGTGGGTTTTTCTCCTTCATAAAGGACAACAGTCTCTACAGTTGGAGTATTAAATGGTCCTCCTTCCTTCTTGTATATTTCCATCCGTATCAGTCGAGTTTCTTCTTTGACCTTTGCATAACAATAGCCACAAAGGACATGTTTCTGCTTCAAGTTTCCACATTCAGGGCAAACATCTATGTTCCTCTGAAATGACAGCGGAAAACACGGAATTCTGTAATTTGAACAGCAACAAAAAAAGAAACAGGGAACTACTACAAATAAAAATATTAAATTAGAGAAATTAATCTACCATTTCAAAATGTATTCTACACAACTTTTCTGTAATGTGTTGCTATGTCAAATGCTTACTACAAAAAATAGCCTATAAATTCAGCATCTAAGTCATTATGCCTAATTATGTCTGGAAGACCTATGGACTCAATTAGATGCACAGAAAATGTAGGCTTTTCCCATTTACACTATCTCTTAATCAAAAATTCACATTTTGTTGGCTTGCACCTCAAGTGTCACTGTCTATTTAACCTCAGACTACTGTCACACATGATGAATGTACCCGCTACAAAGGATTTTTAAAGACTACAGTACCTTTTAAGCTTATTAATTTATAAACAAAGTCCAGAGAGCTTTTCCAGTCGGTACCTCCCTCTGCAACGACTCCCCAGAGCAAGGGCTCTGCTGCCTACCTTTATCTCGATGAGCTTGTTGGGATTCCTCCGGCGGCAGCGGTTCACCTCGATGGTGCGTCTCTGCTTGGGCGCCGCCATCCACAGCACGCTCTCCAGCGGGCTCGGCGCCTCGGCATCCTTCACCCCTTGTGGAACAAGGGCTGGGCCCTGCACAGCTAGTGCTGGTCCTGCAGGAGAAAGGGAAAGAGAGCAGTGATTGTCCCACTCTATCTGCAGTGGTGCAGCTTTCCCTTGATTATGGCGTGCAGTTTGGGCACCACAACATAAGAAGCTCTTATACAGCATTCAAAGGAGGGCCTCGAGGATGGTGAAGGGCCTGGAGGAGAAGCCATACAAGAAGCAGGTGAGGTTATTTCTATTCAGCCTGGAGAAGATTGAGAGGAGACCTCATCACAGTCTACCACTTCCTCATGAGGGGAAGCATCGATCTTTTATCTGTGGCGACGGGACTCGAGAAAATGACACGAAACTGAGTCAAGAGAGATTTAGGTCAGACATTAAGAAAAAAGTTCTCCCCCCAGAGGGTGGCTGGACACTGGAAGAGGCTCCTCAGGGAAGTGGCCACAGCTCCAAGCCTGACAGAGTTCAGCAAGCGTCTGGACAACGCTCATGGTGTGACTCTTGGGACTTACTGACCCTTGTGTGTCCCTTCCAGCTCCCCATAATCTGTGATTCTGCGAGAAAGAAATTGCTTACAGCCAAGCCCCATTTCCGTGCGGCCGAGGAAACACAAGGATGCCGCCGTCGCTCCGAACAAGGCCAGCCCGGCGCCCCGCCCCGCTCCCTCACGGATCCCAGCACCCTCGCTCCCTCCGCCCTTCAGAAGCACAAGTCCCTCAGCCCTCTCATAGAATCACAGAATTGATGGCGTTGGAAGGCACCTCTGAGATCATCAAACCCTTCCCAAGATAGATGACACAGGAACGCGACCAGTTCCTTCAGCTGGGTGGAGAAGAGGCCGGGACCTACCCCAGGGCGGGCTCTGGCCCCCGAAGACACCCGGCCAGAGGCCGCGCTCCAGCCGCCCCCAGCAGCGCTGGAGCAGAGCGCGAAGCCGCGGCAGCGGAGAGCGGACCAGCACCAGCACCGCCATAACCCCACACGGCCCCGCCAGCCCTCGAGGGAGGTGCCCCTGTTCCTGAGCCTTCTGGGAAACCGAGTGCCCTCGGCCTGTCACGACATTGCAGGGAGACAGGACCAGGACTCCACATCCCAGCACTGCCCTCGCTACCTGGAGGGCGGGGCGGTGGGAGGAGGATGGAGGACTCAAACTCCCAGTATGCCTCACGGCTCGCCTCCCCGCCAACCGTATCCCGGCACGCTCAGGCACCGGCCACCAGCCGCCAATCAGCGCGCTCGCCGTGCCTTCGCTCTGGGAGCGGGAGCGGCATCCGCGCCTGCGCCGAGGAGCCGGCGCGGGGAGCGCAGGGCTGGTGCCAAAATGGCGGAGCGCGGCTACAGCTTCTCCCTGACCACCTTCAGGTGCCGGGGAAAGGGCGGCTGTGGGCTCGGGGGCAGAGGCTGGCGGACTGCCGGGCCAGCGGGAGAAGGGCGCGCAGCCCGAGCGGGGCTGCCTGCCGGCGGCGGCGAGGCGGGACCGAGGGGGCGCTTTGCAGAGTCATCGGGCCTGCGAGCGCTTGGAGGCAGCGGGGGCTGGACCTGGGTGGGAGAGCGGAGGGGGTCAGGCGGCCGAGGGGACTCTCCAGAGGCTTCCTGAAGGGCGGCGGGGAGCGCCCTGCATCCCACCCGGTGTCTGTCGCTGACCTCGGCCCCAGCGCGGGCGCCGCTTGTGTCCCTCCTTGCTGAGAGACAGAGCTGCTGTAGGACCGCGTTGAGATCTGTCTCGACACGGGTAGTACCTTACAGCGAGTGCTTTACCCAGCAAACTCGGGATCAGCACACACTCTATAGGCTGGGGGATACCTCTGTGATTCTGAGCGAACTGGAAATGGGTGATGACAGCTGAGCTGTGGTGTCCTGAGGGCTTGCTTCAGAACAAGCTTTGCAGATATGGGAATGAGTGAAGCAGATGAGTTTTAAAATAGTTCGTATTCCTTCCTGCTACACTTGGCAGTCACTGCTCTCCTTGCACTTGGTGTCGTGCGCAGCCTGAATGTGGAATGATGGCATGCACAGAGTGAATATGCTATTGGAGCGGTGTCTGTTGGGGTGTTGCTCTAATACCTAGACTGAAGATTAATTCAGAATAAAGGAAATTATCTTCCATTCATTTTTGAAACTATTAAGGTATTCAGACTTACGTTGCATATAGAAAAAAGAAAAACTGGACACAAGATCTTTATGCTGCTCGTGGTGAAGTGTCTCCTTAATCTCATCCGAGAGTCACACTATGTAATTGCAAAAAGAATTGCTAAAAGCTTGTTCAGTTGAGCAAATGAAGCAGTTTGCCACCTAAAATGATGAAAAGAATGCTCTTAATGGATGGAAGCAGCCCAACATGCTTGCTCTGCTCAAGTAGATTGAATTCTTTATTAGTTGTCAGAAATGGTTTCCTAAGGGAGTTACAAACTTTTTGTATTTTACAGAAGCACTATGTGCTTGGAATGATTGTTCTGATTTGTTGCGCTTTGTAGTGGAAAAGCCAGAATTACTACTTTGTCGCCCTTATTCCCTGTTTCCTCAGTGTATAAATGACTACACTGATTGATTATTGCTTGCTTTGTTTTCATCATCTAAGCACTGAGTTACATAATATCCCATTTTAATTCTGCAGCTATTAAAGCAGTAGTGTTTGAAATACAGCCTAGAGAACAGATACACTTGAAAAATCACTTGTCCAGTGAGTGGCTCTCTGGTGTCCTTTTTCCTGGGGATGGAGAATTGACCCCTCCACCCTGTCCTTCTGAACAAGTTACTTTGTAACTTACTTCGCTTGACACCTGCAGCTCTTTTCCATGATTCTGCATCCATTACCAGAGTAACAGGGATTGTTAAAACAAAATGCAGGAATACCCGGGAATGGAATGGATATTCCGTCAAAAAGCATAGCTGCATTTTGCTGGTTCCTTTCAGCAGTGAACATCAGTGTCTTGAGAGCTTTTGGAAACCACACAAAAAATTTGGAAATTACAATTTAATTTCTGTAGAAAGTCATGACATGCCCTGAAGATTTTTCCTACTGAGTGGAAAACTTTATTTTGCATTTTCCTTTTTAGTCCTTCTGGAAAGCTTGTTCAGATTGAATATGCTTTGGCTGCAGTAGCTGCAGGAGCTCCATCAGTTGGAATTAAAGGTATGTCCTGAAAATACTTTATTGACAGATTTGGGATTTTGACTATTTTTTGAGAGAACTAAACCAGTTTGGATCATGTACTGAGTCCTTTGTATTGGATTCTTCTTTATCTTTCTTTCTATTACATATTTTGTTACTCTTTCAGTGGATTTTTTACGTGTTTTAATGGGTTTAATGTTCCTGGGGTTCTTTTTTTGTGTGATTTTGGAGACATTCAGCTGGTAGATGTTCGGTTTTGGCATTTTTTTGAGTGTTCCTTTCCATATATAGAGAAATAACACAAAAAAAAAAGTTACTTAGATTGCTTAATTATTAATGTTACACAAAATCTTTAGAATGGGATTATGGGAGCGGTATGGTTATATAAAAAAAGAAACAATGTGTTGCGTGTATTCATCAAAGTATCCCTCTTTAACCTAATTGTAAGCTTGAACAGCTTTTAAAAAGAGAGGATGAAATTTACAGTTTAATAAGCTTATTCTGTGTTTTGATTGCTAATTTTAATTTAATTTTTAAAGAAATTTTTTGTTCTTTTTCAGCTGCAAATGGAGTGGTGTTGGCAACTGAGAAGAAGCAGAAATCCATTCTGTATGATGAAAGGAGTGTCCACAAAGTAGAACCAATTACCAAACATATAGGTTTAGTGTACAGTGGTATGGGTCCAGATTACAGGTATTAAAACATTTTGTTTGCTCACCATTTAGATGCATATTCATACAGGAAGTTTAAGTAAAAGGTGGCAATTAGCTGTTTCTTTCTAAGTGCGTGTCATAAACTATATTGCACTGTAAATGACATTCACTTGAAGTTTTTCTTAATATATTCATTCACTTGTCAAATAACTTTGTATCCAAAGAATGAAAGCAGTGTAATTCAGCCTTACTTTTACTTCTAATATTTCAGCAATTACTTGGTTGATAAAGATAGCTCAGCACGGCCTTATGTTCTTACACTGATGTTATGTCAGATATACAACTCCTGAATAGATATTTACTATTATGACTTTCCAGTTCTAGTTGAAATATTCTTGACATAGTTCTTTGGTCTCTGTTTTCAGAGTACTTGTGCACAGAGCTCGGAAGCTGGCCCAGCAGTATTACTTGGTTTATCATGAGCCCATTCCAACAGCTCAGCTAGTACAGAGAATTGCTTCTGTGATGCAGGAGTACACGCAGTCTGGGTACGTGCTGGAATTGAAGAATTGCTTAGAAAGATTGTGTTGTTTAAATGTAATGAGTAACAGCTACCCAGTGATAGGAATTTTTGTGGAAAAGTGTCCCAAGGGGAGGAGCAGTGACTGGCAGTGTGTGAGAATGGGTCTCCACATCTTGCACACAAACATGTCAGCCAAGGCAGGACACTTTGGTTTTGTTCAGTTGGTTGACTTGTTCTCATTACAGCCCTGGTCTGGGGAGAAGACAAACACCCAAAATAATTAGTCACCTTTGACTTTCACTGGTTAATTTATTATGTTTTATGTTCCTGTAGTGGTGTTCGTCCCTTTGGTGTATCACTGCTAATATGTGGCTGGAATGAAGGGCGGCCGTATTTATTTCAGTCAGATCCATCTGTAAGTATCTTACACTTGCAAGTTCTGCTGCTCTGATAAAACATATGAAACTTTGCAGGTGCTCATGAAATACTTTCTGTGATGAGAATAATAATACAGAGCTAGAATGAAAGATAGCTTCAGAAGTCAAAATGGGTCATTTCAGTAGGTTCTTGGAGCAAGCCTTCATCATTCTGTGCTTACATATTCTTATACTGCTTGAGGGATGGCAGCTGTTTCTGAGGAAGATCATCCATTTTCATACCTTCCCACGTAGTTGATAGTGCCAGCAAAAATGGTGTTCTGCAACAGATACTAGGAAAAAGAAATTTACTGTTTATAATGCTCCAAACTGAATGGAAGTTAAGCCAAAACCTGTTGTATTGTAAATGTAAAGCACATGCTTTGGTATTTAATGACAGTGGTTAATTTAAATAGTTTATTTGCTGAGTTTGCACTGCACTTCAGAAAAACTACTCTTTGATGCATGTAAGAGGTGCAATGCTTCAGATGAAAAAATGAGGTCATTGTAGTGATCATTGCAACTGCCAGTGGTTTGAATTGCCTGATGCTCCATTGTAAAAAGCAAAATACAGATGCCTTGTTTCAGTTAGTTTGATTGAGGCTGATGGTCTTCATGCCAGAGGAGATAAGACAATCCATGACTAAATATCTTGGTAGTAGTGAGCATAAGTCAGATGGTTGATTTGCAACAAGTCACTTTATCTTCAGAAGAATATGTGGGGTGAGCCTCAGTAAGGATTTGGGTGTACACTTTCTCAAAGGCCAACATACCATTTCCATTTAAGGAATCCCAAATCCATGCTAATGACATACTAAATGCATCTTTCAAAGTAGCAGGAGGGTGAAATTAGGTGGGGCCCAGTACACACTTTGTACAGTTTCACAGAATATGTTCCCATATAAAATTTCTCTCAGTATGATCCAGAATTCTCTCCTGTGGTCTCAGAACACTCAGTATTTTAAGAATTGCTTCTGTACTTTTTTACCAAGTAATTGAATACATAATGTTTCACTAAGTTACAAAAAGCAATTCAATCAACGTATTGTTGCTTTTACAGGGAGCTTATTTTGCCTGGAAAGCAACAGCAATGGGAAAAAATTACGTAAATGGGAAAACATTTCTTGAGAAAAGGTAATGTATTTGATGTTCTCTGAAAGGATACTGTGTTTTGTTCAGGTTCCATATAAAATAGCCAGATCTAAAAAAGTGCACACTTTTTAAATTGTAAGAACAAAGTTTTAAAATGCTTAAGGTGTGATGCTTCTGGTGTACTTGTTTATGCATGCACAGGAAGTTTGATTTATTTAAAATCCAACTTATGTGTTTAAGTAGAATTATTTGAGTGGAATAAACATTTTATTCAGTGTATTTGCAGCAGTAGAAAAAGGGATTTTTTTAAAACAAATAATAACTTCTGTTATTAATGCCACTATGTTTACAATTAATATTTGTATGAGAAACAGAAAGATTTTAATAGTTTTGGGGATTTTAGAGACTCCAGGGTTATTAAAATTTGTAAAGGTTTTTGTCCTGTGCTGAAATAAATGAATGTCTGTTCACAGATACAATGAAGATTTGGAGCTTGAAGATGCCATTCATACAGCTATCTTAACACTAAAGGTTAGCAAAGTATTTAGGAAAGAAGTTTCTTATGTCTTCACTGATACGATTTACTGAACTGTCGTTTGTTGTTTTTTTTTTAATAGGAGAGCTTTGAAGGACAAATGACAGAAGACAACATTGAAGTTGGCATCTGTAATGAAGCTGGTTTTAGGAGGCTCACTCCAACTGAGGTTAAGGACTACTTGGCTGCAATAGCCTAGTAGAAACCGAGCTAGACTGTGTGTTTCACACAAAGGTCTTTTTAATTTTGGCTACTTAAATGTTTTTCTTTGCAGTTTTTGCATACTTATTTCTACATGGTTTGTCTGAGAGATTTTTTAAACATCATGGGTGCAAATACAACGGTCCTTGATAATTGTAATACATGGAATCTTGTTAAAGATAATTCTTTCCCTTGATACACAAAATACTGTACAAAATGTAAAGTTATAGTGACAGCTTGAAAAAGGCTAAAGAATAAAATCAAAGACCATTGTTTTGGGGGAAGGTGTCTGCGTGTCTTTTCAATCCCAGATTGTTTATCTACATAAAGCTTAGGTTTCAGTATCCTTATTTTTGAGGAAACAGTTTTTCACATACAGCTAACTTACATTCAGCCTTCTTTTAAAAAATTTAAATGTTAAGTGACAGGATAATTTTTTCACTTTGAAATATTGTTTAAATGTTAATTAGCCTCCAGAAATAGTTTTATGTGGTGCAAAAGATCATGTACTTTCACAAATGGACAGGAAAGTCTTCCATTCCAGGTGTGTACCGTGTTCTAATTAAACCTCTGCTTTTGACCATCCTAGCCTTTATGTCACAAGAACTTGTTTTACTTGAGTTATTTTCTTGGCCCTAGAAATTGCACCTTTTCAATCTTGAAATATTGCTAGGAGAAGTAGAAGTAGTAACTCTTACTGAAAACTAAATGCATTTATCACCATCAATAAAAATCAATGGGATTTACAAAACAGAATGAGAGTATGTAATGTAATTACTTTATCCCTTGAATTGTGCTAAAGCATTTTCCAACTTGCAAGATAATTTTAAAGATGTAATGAAAGGAGCATTTCATTTGTGCACCATGACTTTTACAGATATCATTGTGTGGATGTATCAATACATTTGTTACATGTGTAGAGTTGTTCAAGTCATGAAAACCTACATTTACTACAAAAGAAACAGGATAAATATACATTTGCCATTTACATCACTGCTTTCAGATCTTCTATTTTTTAAAGCAATCTGATTGTTAAAATGTTGATAATGAACTGGGAGTGTAGCTGGGTCAGTCTGCTTGTATGTAAGGCTAAGGTTGTAGGGGAGCAGCCTGGCAGGTCCCACTTCAGCCAGCCATAACTAACAGAGAAAATACAGAATATGAGTAGGAAGTAGTGTATAAGCTGATTGACCTGTCTTCTGATGGTTTATGTTATCATCAGGTGAATAAGAATTTCTGAAGCATGCCATAAATGAAGTTTTATTTCCTAATGTCAGAAATAAAAGCTCTGTCTAACTGGTTCATTAAGAGTTCTGCTAGATCACTTTTTGAGTATTTTACTCTGAAAACCAGGACGTACTCTGATTCTTATTCTAGAGAAAATAAAACAACTCAGATCTGAAACTGAAAGCCTTATATTTCTGCATCTTTGGTTTAGAATTATTTACGCATACTTAGGTTTTTAATGCTGTATAAATATTCAAGAGTTTTCCATATGCAAAAATGTGTGTAGGTACTTCAGAAATTGACTGCAGTGATTTATTTGTCTCTGCTAATAGAAACAGTTGATGAGCATAGAACCCCCTATGAAGGGTAGCTGAAACCAAAGCAAGTTTCAAACCATGGTAAACTACTCCTTGTTTTGTGTTAAAGGATGGGAGTAGGTCTCGGTAGTCTACTGCCGGTGGTTTTCACTTTGATGAGCCAAGCTGGTGACTCTTCTCACACCCTTAAGAACTGAGTCCCAAAGCTCCCTGGTAATACTTAAACCCTGCAGTGAATCAGAGATCATGGCACTTGGTGTAATTTGGAAGCAATATGCATAATATTTTGAACTTGGGCTTTATTTAGAGTATTAGATAATCTTCTTAGTTGTAGTCAGATAGACCTTGATACTATGCTGCTCTGATGGGGAAGGTGGCGTAGGGTGTGGTTTTCTTTTAAGTGTGGGGTTCTTTTTTTAACTGCATATCTAGAATAGTAGCTAAATTTTATCTGCTATTTAAAGGTAAATCTTTAAACTGCAGAGAACTAAGTAACATATTTTTCCATTTAAAATCTTTAAGGAGTTAAGTATTTTTAACTTGATGTATTTCTCAAATCACTTCAGGAGTGAGCAATATTAGTGCAGTG
This sequence comes from Oenanthe melanoleuca, assembly GCF_029582105.1. Lineage (NCBI taxonomy): Eukaryota > Metazoa > Chordata > Aves > Passeriformes > Muscicapidae > Oenanthe > Oenanthe melanoleuca. Next base: position 97,060,215 of record NC_079335.1, on the reverse strand, counting down.
GATTAACAAGTTTATGGTGATTGTGGTAATTTTCAAGAAGCACACCGTTTAGTTACATGAGATTAGCTTTTTTTATATATATTTTGTAGAAACTGCATGAAGGGGTCAAGATGCAATAAGACAGACAAACACTGTTTCTTTGTGAGACATGACAAATTGCAGGCTTGATTACTTCACCGCACTATGAATTATAACTTTGTGTCATTTAACTTGTTCTTATTAATGCAGTCATCTGAAAGGAGAAAAAGAAGACACTCGTCACTTGAAGCATGTAATGTTGATTTTCTTATCCTGGAAGAGGATCTGCTCCAAGGTTCTCAGGATATGTGACACCTGTGAGAATTGGGCTTTATATAACAAGTGGGATTGGGATCTGAGAACAGTAAATTTATTTAAAGAAGTTATTACTTTAAGTCACAGAATCATCAGGGTAATATCTGGTCCAACCTCCCTGCTCAAGCAGGATCATCTTAGAGCAGAGGGCACAGGATTGTGTCTAGATGGTTCTTGAATAGTTCCAGTGAGGGAGACTCCATAACCTCTCCAGGCAGCCTCTTCTAGTGTGCCATCACCTACAGGAAAGGACATACAAGTGCAGTAAGCCTCTTACAACTTGCTTTGGCTTTCTGTTGCTTTCCAGATCCTGTGAAATCATTCAGACAAGTAGAGATCATCTCCCTGCAAGAAGTGGCAAGTCTCTCCCACGCTGTAAGGGAATGTTGCTGCAGGGAGAGGAGTGGGACCATGGCTGTGTCTGCTGCATGGAGGCAGGCTGCAGCTTGGGGCAAATATTGGGGACACTTGCTCACACATTCACAGAATGGTTTAGTACAGCCCATTTTTGTCCAAACGTAAGGGACCCAGCGTGCACAGATCCAACATGCATGGAGCTGCTGCTTCTCCAGTGAAGTTAGAAGTACAAGGCTAACTTGCCTCTGGCCTGTTTGTTCCCATTACTCTGTGCTATTTCAGCCTCGCATTGAATATTGTGTGCTGTTTTGGGCACCACACTCAAATTTAGCTACTAGAGAGCGTCCAAGGGGGAGCAACAAAGATAGTGAAGGGCTTGAGGGGAAGCCCTGAAAGGGGTGGCTGAGGTCACTTGGTCTGTTCAGCCTGGAGGAGGCTGAGGGGAGAACTCATCGCGGTTACAACTTCCTCATGAGGGGCAGAGGAGGGGCAGGCGCTGATCTCTGTAGTGAGAGACCGAGGGACTGGCCTAGAGCTGTGTTTAGGGAGGTTTAGGTTGGTATTAGAAAGAAATTCATCGCACACAGGGTGGTTGGGCACTGGAACAGGCTCCCCAGCACCAAGCCTGACACAGTTCAAGTGTTTTTTTAGACAATATTCAAAATTGGACGCAACGATCCTTGTGAGCTCCTTGCAACTCAGAATAGTCTGAGACTGCGTCTGACCTGCTGTAATGCATTTCGCCCTGGCAGGGCTTTTGCGATAACCCGCGGGCAGGCCGGGGAGCAGAGCCAGGCCGGGCGGGCTGGGGCCGGCGAGCGAGGCGGGTGGTGCGGCTGTCCCCGCCCGGCGGCCCGGGGGAGGTGCCGCGCTGGGCCGGGCGCGACACGCCACGCCAGCCCGGGGCGAGGGCTGCGGCCGCCGGGCTGTGAGTACGGACTGCGGGGGCTGGCGAGAGGGGGAGGGAGCGGGGCCGGGAGCCTCCAGAGAGGCGAGGCGGGCCGAGCATGTTCCGTCCCGGCAGTGGCTGGGGGACAGGAGGGACAAGGGCCGGCGTCCCGCTCCGTGCGCTCCGCTGGGGCCGACGTGTGGGCCGAGGGCACGGCCGGGGCCAGCCGGGGGAGGGCCGAGCCGGGCCGGGCGAGCGCTGAGGGCGCCGTGCCCTCAACCAAGATGGCGGCGCGGCCTCCCCGGCGCGGAGCACACGTGATGGCGGAGCGGCCGGGCCGCGGGCGGGGGAGAGGAGAGGAGGAGAAGAGAGGCCAGGCCGCGGGCGGGGGAGAGGAGAGGAGGGGAAGAGAGGCCAGGCCGCGGGCGGGGGAGAGGAGAGGAGGGGAAGAGAGGCCAGGCCGCGGGCGGGGGAGAGGAGAGGAGAGGAGGGGAGGGGAGGGCCGCCAGTCCCTGCCCAGGGCAGATCGGCCCGTAGAGCGAGGGACTCTGTGTGACTCTGGTTGATAGCGGCGCCACCGCGCAGTTGTGCAGAAAAAGTAGTTGCCTCTGTGGTCTTACTGTCACTGCAGCTCTTGATTTACGTTCTGTCTTGAAGCGTGTGTGTTGGAGTTGTAGCTGCTGTGGGGAGAGGTGCGCAGTTACTAGTCGTGAGATTTTACTCGTTGCATTACGTGCAAGGGTGAGCTTGTGGCAGTGGCAGAGATTTGGAGGGACAAAGGCTGATTTTTGTGGCGTCCTGGGACCCGAAGAGAGTTAGTAAGTCGTGTCGGAAGGCGTCAGGATTCTTGGCCGTGAAGAGGCAGGAGGAGATGTTGCTGATGCTGGATACAGACCTGGCCAGTAGCAGTTAATGCTGGCAGTGTCCACTTGGACAGAGGGTCAGAGAGGTTCCCTGTTTGAAGGCAGGCCACTGAGTTGTAGGACCAGGCCATGTCCTGTTGCTCCTTTTCAGCTGGAATTTCATTTGTCTTGTCCTTTAACACCAGTATAGTTTACTTCAACATGCATATTAGATAAGAGTTATAGGAAGAATCACAGTGTTTATACTTGTAGACAGGAGTCAAAATTTATTAATTTCATTATTCATAGTGGTTATTGTCTTAAATATGCTATTGTTTGGTGTAGTAGGAATCCTACATTTTCAAAGACAGCACATATTCAGTAAAGGAATTCCAATCATACTTTCCTCAAGGAAGGCCTACTAAAGTAATACAGATTGAAAGAATAGATTTATCAGAAGCAACTCAACAAATCTCTTAGTAGAATTAGAAAACATAGCAATTTTAGCATAGAGATTCTGTTGATACTAGAATTACAAATCATAGTCTGTTCTGAGGCTGTGTAATAGAAACATACAATGGTTTGGGTTGGAAGGGACATTAAAGATCATCTAGTTCCAACCACTCTGCTGTGGGCTGGGACACCTTTTACTGTGGTGCCTTTTACTAGACCAGGTAGCTCCAAGCCCCATCCAACCTGACTGTGACCTTGACCACTTCAGGGATGAGGCATCCACAACCTCTCTGGGCAGCCTGTCCCAGTGCTTCACCACTCTCTGAGGGGTTCATGTACTGAGTTGAGCAATGCAGGTTGAAAGCTGGGTATGTGTAAGCATGGTGAGTAGCTTTTAATTTTAGTGGTAAGTGTGATGATAGGGAGAGGCAAGATTTGCTTATGGCATTAACATTAACATAGGAATGCTTATGGCATTCTAATTTTGCTCTAGATGGCAGCTTTTGCAAATGAACTGTGAGAGTTAACATCCCTCTGACTGGCTGACTGAAGGTCTCTTACATGGCAGGTGGAGGGAAACCACAAGCTTGCAAGCTCTGTGTGTAGACTTAAGTGCTGCCTAGCTGAGAACTGGGGTCTTCTGAGGCTGCAGGTTGGATCTCTAAAGGTGAAGGAAAGGGATTGAACTCATCACCAGGACTTTGCGTTGAGGTTCTAGTTGCTTGTGCTTTACAATAGCTATTGCACTAAAATCTACAGCAAGACTGGAGTGTATACTGTTAGAAAGAACTCTTTTGACTGTCTTTATTCTTGGCCATACATTAACAATCTTCTCCTTTGTTCTCACTTGACAGAAATAATGTTTCCAACATGTCTGTGCAGTCACTGCTTTGTGAAAGAATTGCTGTTGCCAAAGACTTGATTAAGAGAGCAGAAGCCCTTTCCAAGTCCCAGAAGAGGAGAATAGAAGGTGGGGCAAAGCTATGTGGGAAGCTGAAGGCTGAGCTGAATTTCTTACACAAGGTAGAGGCAGGGAAAGTGGCAATTAAAGAAACCCATCTGCAGAGTACAAACCTTACCCACCTCCAAGCCATTATTCAGTCAGCAGAGAACCTGGAGGATGTTGTCAGCGTGCTCCATGTCTTTGCTTATGAGGACAGGTTTGGAGACAAACAGACGCTGGTGGTGGATGTCGTCGCAAACGGGGGTCACACGTGGGTGAAGGCCATCGGTCGTAAAGCTGAGGCCCTGCATAACATCTGGCTGGGAAGAGGCCAGTATGGTGACAAAAGTGTCATTGAGCAGGCAGAGGACTTCCTGCAAGCGAGCCGTCAGCAGCCAGTGGAGTACAGCAATCCCCACATCATCTTTGCATTCTACAACAGCGTGTCCAGTCCCATGGCAGAGAGGCTCAAGGAGATGGGAATATCTGTGAGAGGAGATGTTGTGGCTGTGAACTCACTGGTAGAACCATCTGCAGAAAACGAGCATCTTAACTCCAGTGAATCAGATGAAGAAGGCCCTGAACTCCTGCAGGTGACGAGAGTGGACCGGGACAATTTAGTGGCCAGCATTGCTTTCCCTACCCAGATCAAAGTAGACGTCTGCAACAGAGTTAATTTGGACATCACTACCTTAATCACCTACGTCTCTGCGCTGAGCTATGGTGGCTGCTACTTTGTCTTCAAAGAAAAAGTGCTGACAGAGCAAGCAGCCCAAGAAAGAAGGGAGAGAGTCCTGCCTCAGCTGAAGGAGTTCATGGAAGGAAAAGAGCTCTTTGCCTGTGAATCTGCTGTCAGAGATTTTCAGTCCATCTTGGAAACGCTGGGAGGACCTGGGGAGAAAGAGCGAGCTGCATTGCTTGTTAAAAGAATTAACGTGGTGCCAGATCAGCCCTCTGACCGTGCCTTAGGACTAGTGGCTAGTTCAAAAATCAACAGCCGCTCTCTAGCCATTTTTGGGACAGGAGACACTTTAAAAGCCATCACCATGACTGCAAATAGTGGGTTTGTGAGGGCAGCGGCAAACCAAGGTGTCAGGTTCAGTGTTTTTGTCCATCAGCCACGAGCATTGACAGAAAGCAAAGAATCTTTTGCCACACCTCTACCAAAGCGCTGCCCATCTGATAATGGAGTGTAAGACATTAAATGAGTTAGTAATGGAAATACTGCAGGTACTGCAGTAGAGGCATTTGGAGTAACAGAAGCACCATAGCAATGCAGTCCTGGGTGTGTATTAATGATGACAGCAACTAGCAGTGGAAGAGCTCCTCAAGGGATTTGTAATATCTTTACTCCTTCCTTGAGGTTATTTTTTTGTCCAGCTGACCATTAATTTATTCACTAAAGTAATAAGAATTCAATGAAAATTGTTAACTGGCTTACAATGTATTGATTGTATCCATCCCCATTAAAAACTTCAGTTAAAGCACAGTTACTGAGGTGCCCTTGTTATTTTTGTCCTCTTCAGAGAGGTAAAATTCATCATCTTAGATGAACTTTGGGCTTGGCTTCCATGGAACTTAAATCTTTCTTTCCTCTACTCTGTTCAACCTTATTTTTGGTTGATTCACAGGGACCTTGTGCAGAGACCTGTGCGTTTTTGGGAGTGTGATGTTCTGTGAAGATGTGACTAGTAGCCATGAATAGAAACCAACTTAAGCCTTCCTTGTCTTACTGAAAGGAACCTCTATGTGTATACCATGGTCACACTGAATTGGGCAACAGCTTTAAAATTCCAGGAAAAATGAGTTGAAATTGGAGTTTATTTTGCATTAATATGTTGTGATTCTTGGGCTAAACAGGACAGCCAGTGGTAGCAGACCAAGGAGGCATGTCTACTTCATTTTCTCTTTGCCTATGTCCAAATGCAAAGTCTTGCTGGTTGTAAAGTCCAACTCAAAGCTTCAGATAACAGAATCCTAAACTGAGCTAGCACCCAGGTAGTTTTTGATATTAGCATGCTCTTTGCTGAGGACTCATGTTGAACTTGAATCTGGCTTTGTTACATGTGGATTACCTTAAACAAAGCCTCAGTGAGGTCTTTCAGTGTTGGAGTGATGGAGGAGACTTGCAGAGTATGTTCTTAAATCCTAGTTTGCTCTGTTGTAAAGAGAAGCCTTTTTGCTTGTGGTATAATTGCTCTTTTGATTCAAAGTGTAGAAGAAACAACTGTTTCTTCTGCTGTATTTTTTTTCTTTTACTTTTCTTGGGAGAGATTTGCTGTTGTAGAAGTCTTTATCATAGTTTTTTTTCTGAATGCTATAATGACAGCACTTGCTGTTTGGTATTAATTTTCATCAGTTTTCTAGTGGAAAATTTTGAGATGTCAGAGTGAAGCTCTGAGCCCCAAGCTATACATTTTTATCAGGTCAGTGAAAGAGATACCCACTGAATATTTTATAGGGTGGTGTTTAACACAGTTTCATGATTATGCAGCTTAATAGTTCAGGCAAAGAACATCCTCTTGCCCCTCCACTCTAAATTTTTTCTTACAGTACAGTGTATCTGTTGTGCTGTCCTTAGCCTTAGGTTCAAACCATATTTTTCTGGTCCCCAGCAGTGACACAATCATGCTGGAATGCAAGCAAGACCACTCTGCATGCCTTGTTCAGCTGAGTAAGATGAACTCCCAGGTGGCAGAAGTGTACTTCTTGTGGTGGGATTCTTGGTCTGCTCTTACAGTGCCTGGAGAGTAAAATGGTAGGAGTTCTCACCAGTAACCACATGCTGCATAGCTTTACCTGAAGCTTTTAGCAATGTGGAGGGCAGTCTGCTCTCTATGCTCCCCAATTTCTGTAGGTCCCTGAAATAGTTAATGAAGTTTAAGATGGGTGGAGCTGGATTTTGGGTTTTGCTGCTTCAGCATCCAGTGTAGTATCTGCAAGTTTCTCAGTTCCATATTAGTGAGTTCTAACAAAGCATCTAGCTTGTTCCTACAGTCAAACACAGTGTAATGAAACCATGGCAGGATTCATCTCCCACTGTATCCATTAATTTTCTTGAAAGTTCTTCTGAAGGGAAAGTAGAACCAACATAATGAAGCAATAATATGTTGGCTGTGCTGCAGAAATGCAAGTCTGCCTTAGTAGTTAACAGCAGAAGCTTCACCATGAGGGAGCTTAGAGAGGTAGTAATCTATCATGGTGTGATGGATTTACCATACACAGAGATGTCTGTGAAGTGTTACAAACAGCTTGAAGGAAAGTTCCTTTAATTTCTGTCATGAGAGCTCTTACTCTGGACACCTGTGTGATGTCTTTCCTCTGCAGCAGGTGTGGGAATAGGGCTTGGGGAGATCATCTGTCTAAGAGAAAAAGAACTGTGTGTTTTAGAACCTGTGTTTCTGTTTTGTGTCACGTGTCCTGAAAAAGGGTACGGGAAACCTTCTAGTTAATAATTTATTAACAAATAACCTGGGAGATAGGGATTCTTTTTGTCTGTAGCTCAGAGCTGTAAAAGTTGAGATTCCAAAAGACAGTGTAATATTTCATAGATTAACAAAATGTTAATGGGTTGGAATGGACCTTAAAGATCATCTAGAACAAGCCCCACCTGCCATGGGCAGGGACACTTTCTACTAGACCAGGTTGTTTAAGGCCTTTCTCATCCTGGCCTTGAATACTGCCAGGCATGGTGTATCCACAGCCTCCCTGGGCAGTCTGTTCCAGTGTCTCACCACACTTGCAGTAAAAAGAATCCTTCCTAATATATAACCTAAATTTTATGTCTTTCAATATGTACCCATTACTCCTTGTCCTGTCATTGCAGTTTCTGATGAGGAGTCTCTCTCCAGCTTCCCTGTAGGTCCCTTTCAGATACTGGAAGGTTGCCATCAGGTCTCCATGCAACCTTCTCTTCTCCAGGCTGAACAGCCCCAATAATCTCAGCCTGTGTTCATAGGGGAGGTGCTCCAGTCCTCTTATCAGCTTTGTGGCCTCTTCTGGACTTGCTCCAACAGTTCCATGTAGTTTTATATTGGGGACACCAGAACTGTGCACAGTTCTTCAAGGGGATCACATGTGAGAAGAGTAGAGGGGCAGAATCACCTCCTTTGACCCTCTGGCCACACTCCTTGTGATGCAGCCCAGGATTTGATTGGCTTTCTGGGCTGTGAGCACACACTGCTGGCTCATGTGGAGTTTTTAATCCTCTGTCACTCCCAAGTCTTTCTTAGCAGGGCTGCTCTCAATCACTTCTCTGCCCAACCCATTGGTGTGTCTGGGGTTGCTGTGACCCACGTGTAGGACCTTGCACTTGGCTTTGTTGAACTTCATGAGGTTTGCATTGGGCCCTGAGCTGCATTACCCCTTCCCTCTGTGGTGGCAACTGCACTGCAAAGCTTGGTGTTGTCAGCATGTCTGCTGAAGGTGCACATGGTTCCTCTGTCCACATTGCCAGTAAAGAGACTGAAGAGCCCCAGTACCAATCTCTGAGGGACGCCACTCATCACTGGTCTCCATGTGTAGCCATTGACCACAGCTCTTTGTGTGTGGCTGTCCAGTTCTGTATCCACCGAGTGGCCCATCCATAAATCCCTGTCTCTCCAACCTGGGACAAGGACATTGTGCAGGAGTGTGAAATGCTTTGCATTAGTGCAGCTAGGCAGTGTCAGTTGCTCTGCCCATCCACCAACACTGTAGCCCTGTCATAGAAGGTCACCAAATTTGTTAGGCAATGTAAAACCATTTTGGCTGTTACCAGTCACCTCTTTGTTGGCCAGGTACTTAGGAATTCCAGTAGAATCTGCTCTGTGGCCTTTCCTGGCACACACGTGAAACTGACTGGTCAGTAGTTCCATGGGTCTTTCACTTTCCCCTTTTTAAATATGGGGATTACATTTCCCTTTTTCCCATCATCAGGGACTTCACCTGACTGCTGTGATTTTTCAGAAATGATGGACAGTGGCTCAACAACTTTGTGTGCCAGCTCCCTCAGGACCCATGGATGAGCCTCATCGGATCCTAAGGACTTGTGCACATTCTCACACCTGATCCTCTCCTACAGTGGGCTTCATCTTCCCAGTCCCTGCATCTTGACTCAGGTGGCATGGCTGGAGCACTTGCCATTGAAGATAGAGGCACAGAATTCATTGAGACCCCCAGCCTTCTCTTTGTCCAGCGTAGTCAGGTCTCCCTTTTCCTTCTGGAAGGGGCCCACATTAGTTCGGTCTTTATCTTGCTGTCAGCCTTGATGTCCCTGGCCAGACACAGTTCTAACTGGGCCTTGGCTTCTCTAGCCTTGTTCTTAAACTCCCATACAATTTTCCTGCTGTTTTCAGGCCCTCTGTCCTCATTTCCACTTTCTGAAAGCTTCTTTTTTTCACTCTGAGTTTGCACAGCAGCTCCTTTTCCATAGAGGCCTCCTGGCATTTTTGCTCAGTCTTCTCCTTGTTCAGATATCTTGCTCCTGAGCTTGGAGGAAGGGATCCTTGAAATTCAGCCAGCATTCCTGAACCCCTTTGCCTTCCAGGGCTTTATCCAATGGGACTATATCAAATAGTCCTTGGGGAAGCCAAAGTCTGCTCTTCTGAAGTCCAGTGTCTTGGGCTTGCTGTGTGCCCTCCTCACCATCCTCAGGATCATAAACACCAGCTCCTGGTCACCGCAGCCAAGGCTGTCTTGGAGCACTACATTCCTCACCAGCTCCTTCCTCTTGGTGGGCACAAGGTCCAGTAATGGCACCAAACATACTTTTTTCCTTCTTTGTTAAATGTATCCTGTCATTCCCTAGTAAACCAGGCTTGGCAAAGTGAGTCCTAAGAGTCTGAGTAACCAAAACCCTGACTAGGGCACAATTGCTCTAGCCATTTGTTGCTAGATTTGTCTGCATATTTCAAGTCCCTCTCCATTGACCAGGAGGATTAATGAAAAACTACTTGAACTCAACGGCCTTTACTATCTCTCCCAGGGCTCCTTAGTCTCTCTTAATGCTTCCCAGTTTGGTGCCAGCTGTATCACTGGAACCCACATGGAGCACTAATAGTAATAGTCTGTGTTTGAGTAGGCTTGGGAGCTTCTCAGTAATGTCCCAGATTCAGGCACCTGGAAGGTTGCACACCTCCCTTGGGAGTGAGTCAGGCCAATAGATAAATGCCTCTGTACCTTATAAAATGGAATCATCCACTCCTATCACCTGCCACCTTTTCTTGGTGGAACTAGTTGCTAATTTCTTTATTTGTGGAGAAGGTTAAGCAGCTCCAGTTATCTCCTGCTCTCTGAAATCCATCTGGATCATCAAGTTCCTTTTCCCAATGGCTTTTGACTGAATTGAAGGCATATTTACTCCTCTTCTAGTCTGACTGGTGATGACTCACTCCCTAAGTTTTGTGCTCTGCCTTTGCAGCCTGCCCATTCAAACAGCCCCTTGTGCTCCCTGGAGCTATTTTAATCTCCCTTGGATGCTCCTGGCAATGCCTCCGCCTTGCCAGTGATTTTTTACTGATTAATCTGTTTTACAGTATTACAGAATATAGTCAAAGCTAGGTGCATGGTGACAGTGCACTTATGTATGGTAATTCATTATGATCTTTCAATCCTTTGCATTTAAATTAATATGCTCACAGCTTTTTTACCCTGAGGAGGGCTTTGAATGAGTAAATGGGAGACAACTGCTTTATTCTGCTTCTTGCTGTGATTCTAAAGAACTTCCATCGTTTTCCTTGCTGTATTGCAGTCAGCAATCTTGAATATCCTCTTGGGCACCCTCTAAAGAGTTTGTCAGAGCCACAGGTGAGAGTGCAGCAGCCTGCATTTTAACATGGTAGGTGACCCAGAGAAAGCAGAAAAAAGCAAATGATCTCTGTATTCCTGGGATCAGAAGTGGGTGGGTTCTGTTTGCAGTATTCCTTCACAGCTGCTGCTACTGAGCTGGCAGACTTGTTTTGCCACTTTTGTGACACTTTTGTGTGACCAGTAAGTGCAAGTCTGTTTAAAAGCCTCTGTATCTGGAGCCATCGTGTGGTGATTTTCTTCATTACCAGTCCTTTTTGACCAACATGGTATTTGTTACTGAATACATTTTCTTTCTTTTACTTATTTCTGCCAATCATATAGGCAATATTTTAGGAATATTAAGCCCTTTCTATATGCCACTAGGCAACTTGAGGGTTTTATTGTTATTTTCTGTCTCCCTGTTGCATCTTGCAATGAAAAACTCAGAATGTGGATGTTCTTTTTTTTTTTCACAGTGGTGTTTTTGCTTATCAGTCAAACAGAAGTGTACTGTTAACAGGCTCTAAAAATTGTTTTATAAGATGAAAGAATGCTGACTTGGAAACAAAATGTGTTTTGATTGTAATATTTGGTAGCTTTTTATATTGCCTTTGAATATATTGGTGATCTACTCATATAAATCAATGTTCTGGTTTGGTGCATTTAGATATCTTTTACTTTATGTCACCAATAGGGGATTAGGTGTTGAACTTCCCTTATTTATGACTTTGCAAATGAGCCATTAGAAAATGGAAAATTATATTTGAAATTAGTTTTTATAAACAGAAATCCAAGGCTGCTTTTCTTTTCTTCCAACATCACACAACTGCTTTGCGTACACTACACCAGGCACTAGAGAATATGGAGATGTCTCGCTGCTATGGATTTTGAGGGATTTTTTTTGGTAGAAGATTTCAGCATTAAGTTCCTTGGGAAAGATGGAGTCCTAAATTTTTTTAGAGAACCTTTTTCGTCTGAAACTTCTAATTTATTTTAGAGTATTTCTGTCTGGTCTCTAAGGGGAGCCAACACCACTATTCTATGCAGCATTCAGCCTGCTCTCTTTTCTCCAACAGTAAGCATATCAAACAAAGAATGCTGCAATTGATGCCAGGCAGTAGGAAGCACTTGGATATTATATGAGAAATAAATCAGTAAGTTAAGTTTTTAGTGCATTCACGTTTCTGTGTATGTTCTTTACTTGCTGCTCTGGCTGACAGAGCTTGTAGATCAATCATTATTTGCCATTGTACCTGCAAGCCATTAAAACACTCAGAGATAGTTTTTGCATGTTTGTAGCCACAACTGTTTAAAAGTTAATGGGCTAAATAGTGGTTTGTGTTTCAAACTGCCCCTGTCATCTGAGGATGCCTTCAGTAGATGTAAAGCATTCTGCTGGAGTCAGCTGGAGCCTGAAAATGCTTTCACAAGCCTGCCTCTAGTTCCTGCAAACTGAAAGTAGGCTTGGTCATAACAGATATAAAATACGAAAACACAAGCCTCAGTTGTATGAAATATGTTTGAGAGGTGACATAAAAAAAAAAAAGAAAACCACCCTAAAATATTTTTAACCTTTTTTGTTTAAGTGGACCAAGGAAGAGATTTTAAGTAATGACAAAGCATGTACTTGTGATGACATTCTTTATTTCAGGTTATTATGCAAGCAGAACAGCACAGGTCAGCTGTTATCTAATTAATCTGGTAAGGTAAGCCTTCATTAGATGTGGTTCTGGAACTGGAGGCTGTGGTTACAGTTTTCCTGCAAGATGTAGTTCTGGGAATAGCTCTGCCATCTAGCTTGCAACAGGCACCTCACATGTGTTCTTGGTGGTGAAATCACCTCTGTAGGTAAGTGGGTGTTGCTTTTTCATCAAGTTTTAATGTTGCAATTTACTCTAGACCAAAAAAAAAAAGAGAGTGAATATCATATTTCTGCACCGCTCAGAACTGCGACTTTGGGGCTTTGCAAGTTGTTCCCTGTGAAAGCCATGGAAATTAAGGTTGTTCCTACATAAACTATTGTAGGGAATAAGCAAACAAAACCCCCTCCTCACAGCTTCATTTTTCCATTGTGTATATTTAAATGATCCTCATCTATGTGTGATCTTCACATACAATGAAATATGCAATATGGAACAATATAATAAAAAGACCCCAAATCAAACCTCAAATCAACAAAATAAGAAAACCCCCACAAAATCCCCCAAATAATTAACATGGTAATGAAGCTGTGCTCCTTTATTCTTTAATGATAAATGATAAAGCAGCTCAGTGGTGTAATGAGAAATATGGAGATCCAGGCCACAAACTTTTATGCTGTGTAGGTACCAAAATCCTCCCCAGGTCTTTCTGCTGCAGGGTTCATTTGGCCCATCTTTATTGAGATGGTGTTTATCTGAGTGAAATGTCACTCAAACATACCACAGGCCTTCATAACAATGGAACTTGACCATATAAATATGTTTTAATTTTTAGTGTGGTTGGGTTTGTGTTTTTTTCCCTCATTAGAAATGTGCATTATAAACCAGCCTTAACTATACCCACAAGAGAAACCTCTTCCAGGTCAGGGGAGGTCTGACCTATTTGCTTTACATACAGCTGTAAAATGCACTCATCCATAATAACACAATTTATCTTAAGGAGTGGTGTCTTCCTCTCAGTTGCAGCAATTCATTAAGTTTTTGGAATAAGGAGAGGCTATATATATGCCATTTATCCTGCCGAAAATAGACTACAAGGAAAAGCAGCATTTTGATTCATCCTCCTGCCTTAGTGCAGGAAAGGTTGGTGTAAGAAAACAGAAATATCAATAGTGTGGACAATCAAAGACAAAATGGGTCTTACCAGATATTTCAGTGAATGACGCCTGGGTTGGTTCTTGGCTTGGCTCCACACTGGGCTTAAGGGTAGACTCAGCACTTGACTCTCCACTCAGGTCCCAGAAGGTCTGTTCACCTTCTTGCACTCCGTTGCTCCCAGCTTGCTCTGTGCCATCCTCCTTGTGTGAGTCTCCACTGTAGTCCAGGGGCAGCTCTGTGCTTGGTTGCAAGCTGGGATCACTGCTTTGCTCCACACTTGTTGCCTCAAGCACTGGGGTAACAGGGGTACCTCCAAATAAAGTGAGAGGAATTTATAGGATGAGGAGCATAGTTTGAAAAGTTATTTCTAGGGATATCCAAAAACGTGTGTAGTTCTTTTTATGGATCAGAGATCCCAACTAGGAGTTTAGGGAGGGGGAGAAAAATAACTCTAGGAATAAGTACAATATGACTGTGAATCTTATTTAAATTGACAAAGGTGGATTTGCCAATGTATTGTTGACTCACCTTGTGCCTTTAGTTGATCAACCAGGATTAGAATCAGCAGTGCTGAAAGGATTGTCATGTTTTTCAGCATGGTCACCTAAATGCCAAGTAAAGAACAAGCCCTTGGAGTAAAACTTGAAATGTGTAGTGGACAAAAAGCCCTGGCTATTTAAAGGCAAGCTCCTACATCTATGCACTTTGACATCCACCTGAAAATAACAGGTTACAAAACCAGCATCAAATTGCGTTCTCAAAATGAATGAAGGATCTATCAGAGACTGTGATCAGGCAATTCCTGCCCTTTGTTTCAGGGTGAGATAACCTTTGCTGCAAGCAGTAAAGGACTTTGGGGGCAGAGAGGTGGGACAGAGGTGGCCCAAACTGCAGTAGCACTGATAGTGATGTCACTGTGTGCCTCTGGCAGTGCTGGTTTCTCCACGCAGTTGATCCTGTTGGTTTTGAATGAGGAGCTTCAAAAATCCTTTGATATGACGCTTGACAGATGGAATATTCCTTATGGGTAACAGGTGAAAGGTGAGGTGTGACTAAAAAACGTGCACCTGGCTTCTGTGTTGTAAGGAAATAATAGCAGTGTGAAAGAACTGCGATGTTTTGGTCAAGCATTTCATTGGGAAGGCTTCCTTTTCCATTGTTGAAAACTTGTGTGTTTGTGTGTGTGTTGTTCAGCCTGTGATATCTCAGTCCCGTAATGATGTATTTCAAAGGTTTGGACAGAGCCAGAAGGTCTAGGGAGGACCTGTCTCCTATGTGTGGCTTGATCAGCAAAGCACAATTATTGTTCCAAGGGCCATTTCTGGTCCAGAGAAGTTGCTCTGATTACGTTCATGTAGTTCACTTCCCCATGACCTTTCCTATCCAGGGAAGTGGGTCATGACCAGACACTCAGAGGTTATGGCAACTGTAAGTTATGTTTTGGGTCTGCCCAAGGAGTCATGAACCTCAGGGCTGTGTGAGCAACTCTCTGTGTTGCAGATAGAGAATTGTGGGCCAGGATCTGTATATTAGACTTGTATGAGTGAGTGGTCTAATTGCTGCAACTACCAATTCTTCAATAATTAGGGGAATTAGGTTAATGTCAAATCAACGTAAAAGAATTCAGAATCCAACTCTGTAAGATTTTCCCCCTCCCTGTTTCCCTGATTTCACTTGTTTAATATTGCATCAACTTAGTTTTTGAGCACAGTATTTCTTTCAAGTTGCTTCTACCTCTAGGGTTTGCCTGAGGCATTATTCTTCTAATCAAGCTTTTTATGCTGCAACTGAAGGATTTTATTTTTTCTTGAAAAGAAAAAAAAAATACTGATGCCCATGAACACCTACTGGTACATGCCTCTGCAGTAGATTTCTCCTGTGTTGCTGGTCTCAACTGAATGTTGATGTGTAATATCATCTTTTTTTCAAACGTGGAAGAATTTTTCTTCAGTATGGAAGAATTTGTTGCCGACTCACCTGTAAGAGTGTGATGCACAGGTCAGAAATATGCAGATAACTATCTGCAATGAGCAAGACTCCTCAGTGTAGACTAAGAACTCTTGTTTTTTGTTCTTGAAAATGTTTTTCCTACAGAGTTTTCATGAGGTATGGGGCCTGCCAGTTTTGAAGGAAGTGTAAATAAGTATGTTGCAGAATTTGTTACCCCTAATGGGTTACTACTGTACAAGGAAATTGAAAGTGGAATTGTCATGTTACTCCCTCAGTGGATCTCTAGTTTGGTTTTGAAATATTTATCTTTCCTTTTAATGAAGCTCATTGAGCACAGTTGCTCATCTTGCTCTCCCCAGTTTCTTCTGTTTGTTTCATTGTTATAGTTTCTAAAAATCTGAAGCAGAGAATTTAGGCATTTTAAGGCAGGGTTTCAGGTTAGTTTGCCTGGAGACAAAGTTAGTTTCACTCTTATTCCACTGCTCCCAGTCATATTGTTAAGGGGAAACCTCAAAAAGTAGTAACAAAGGGATACATTTTGAGTGGGATTTCTTATTGTTTGAGGGTTTGAGGTGTTTTTTTTAAAATTAATACAGAGACTGTCACTATTCAGTATCTTCAATGGTCTGATGGTAAATGCAGTTAACATTACTGAAGGAATCATCAGATGAGATGAGAATCCTGTGGAATAAGTAATGGTGAGGACAGATGTGTGCTACAGGTTTATTGCTTTTAGCTACAATTTTTTCAATGTGCCCCAGCCATCAAGGCAAATTACACAGACAGTACAAAGGAATAAAAGCCATACTTAAGCAATGAAGGCTGTACCTGGAAATGTCTTGCTCCAACTGTTTCTGTCCCCAGATTCCCAAATGTGGCCCATAGGCTAAATATTAACATCCAGAATAGAATAGATATTCTGTATTCTACAGAATATAACCAAACTAGAGAGGATAAAGAAATAAACAATAAATGGTGAAAAAAATCCTCCCTGTGAAGGGACAAATATTTTCAGATGTAAAGTCTGTTTATTTTATCAAGAAGAAGGATACAGGAGTGACTTATGTTTTGTCATTTCATAAAGGGGGAAAAAAACCCCCAAAAAGCTAGGTCCTAAAGCAGTCATTAATGGCATGGATGGAGGCATAGCCAGAGACTGTGGATTGATGCCAAAGCAAAATTAATGATATAGGTACTAATCACTGGGTTTACTAAGAGGGAACTGAGTAGTATTAAAAAACCTAGGGGATTAAAAAAATCCTAGGTATGATTATCTAATGGTTCCTCTTAGCCTTGTCTTTTGAGTCTCAATTGTCCAGATTGATATTGGACTCCGAGAAAAATGCAAATACAGTAGGCAGGTCACCACCTTCCTCTGTGAGGTGGTGGAAGATATTTTGTCTCACTGTTAAAATGCAAGAAGGTTACAGCATTTGTAACTTTCCGGTCACAAATGTGCAGTTTGTACAAACTGTTCATGCACTGTGTCTGCCTCAGTCATGTGCAGAAGGTGGAAGCTGTGCAAGTGTCCACTTGTCTTTAGTCAGGACAATAGCAGTGAGCTCCACCTTAACTGAATGAAAGTTTTGAAGGGTATCTGATAGAAACTGAAATCTAATCTGATAGTGACAGAAACTCTACTGATACCTGGAGTGTGACAGGTTGTGATGCTGTGTCAAACCATCCCTGTGCTTATTCTTCACTTGTTCTCAGTATCCATTCAGTCCAGGTGCCTTGGCTGATATGGAGACTGGCAACTGGGACTCCAGCAGTGTGGGACAAGAAATTCTTACTTCATATGCCTCTGTGCCTGTGCAGTGACTGGATGTGGGAACTTGTCTTGCATTATAATGGTTGAGTTCAAGAGCTCCAAAGGTGTGCTGTGAAGTCAAGCAGCGTGCAGGGAAGTTTTGACAGCAAGTGATGGTAACTGAATGTGGTATGTAACCACCCTTCCCCCCACCTCCAAATTCAGAAATACAGTGCAGAGTATTTAATAAAAGTGTTTTCACATTCTAAGAATATTGTGAAAAAATGATACAAAAATAACTTTTTATAACTTGTTTCCTTTCTTCTCTTGCACATGTTTTTTATATTTCTTGCACTTGAAAGGAAGCCAGTCATGAAATGAAGCTCAGTGAAGCTCGGAGCAAAGCAAGGGACACTGTTTGTCAGATGGTGGAGGGACTAGTTGTCAGAGGTTTGCACAGGCTCAGCAGAGAACTGCATATAAAGTAAAACTGTGGGTAAGTAACTTGAGACATGGAAGGAACATCCAGACCAAAAGTTCCTCAGATGAAAAGTAGGATGATAGGCTAATTCAGCTTGGAAGGGATTGCAGGGGATCTCCAGTCTGATATCCCACTGAAAGCAGGGCCACCTGGTTCATACATTTCACTCAGAGCTTTATTCAGTCTGGTTCTGAAGCCCTCCAAGGACAGAATCTGCATAACCTCTCTGGGAAGCTTGCTCCTATGCTTGACAGTGCTTAGAGTGAAAAAGTGCTTCCTTATGTTCCAGCTGAACATTCCTTGTTTCAACTTATGCCTGTCATCTTTTACCCTCACAATCTTATCCTATTATCCTTATGTCAAGCATGGCTTTTGGAACCCTTCATAAATAGCTGGAAAGAAAGTGAGAGAATATTAGTTAGGGGCTGACATATTACATATGTTTATGTGCATAAAATATAAAGATTTTCTCTAAATTCTTACATTTCTCTGGGCATCAACTCATGGCCACCTTTGCAAATAGTGCACTAGGTTAGGTGGGTCCTTGGTTAGACTGGGTTATGTTAAACATTATCCTTTCCTGGACTAGTGTAGGGGAGGGAAGAATGTTGATTCTAATTTGAGTCTCTGAAACAGCTGCAGAACACTTAAAAACAAATGTAGGTGGTTATCTTCATTGCTGTTTGAAGAACAAGCAAATTCTTATAATGTTGTGTTTTAGGGTTGGTTTGGGTTTTTTTTTAATTTATTTGGTTTATTTTTGCATCTTGCCAAAAGAGATAATTTAGAAAATTGTTAAATTTAGAGAAGCCGACTCAGTGCTAAAGAGCTGTGAGATTAGATTGCACAACATTAGGCAGAAACTAATGTTTTAAAAACAAGTTTTTCTTTTTTTTTTTTATTAGCAGCAAAGACCAGACTTTCTTGAAAAGTGAAGGATGCCAAGACTAGTGCATTCTTTTCTTGTGAGCTGATGCCTAGGGCATCTTGTGGCAGATATAACTATTCATGTTTTGGGAAAAGTATTGTTCCTTCAGGTACTTAATTTTTGTTTTGCAAAGAACCCTCTTCTTTTTCATGGAAATTATCTTGAGAGAAAAGGAAAGTCAAAGATTCTAGTCAAATTCTACAGGAGAAAAAGAAGAAGAATTTTTTGTACTTCACATAGTGTTTAATGTTTCAGAAGGGTTTTTAGAGCTAATTGATTGATTGTTTGGTTTGGTTTCCCAATAAAAAATGTTTTGGCATTTTCTGGAGAATCTGAGAAAAAAGATAGTCAGGATCTTTTGTGTATAGATAAGGGTATGCTAAGTTACCTGTCAGAAGCTCTAAACACAACTGTTTGAAATAACATTTTGTTATTCAGAGCATACTTTCAGCACTACTAGGAATATAGGCATTTTTCTTTTGCCCCAGAATTCCAGTGTATTTTATAAAGGCAAATAAGTTTTTATCACTTCACAGCTGGGGATACTGAGGCACAGACAAAACTACAAGACTGACTGAATGATAACCTGCTGCCTCTCAGAGATGTCTCAAGATAAAGTATTTCGGGTTTTCCAGAGGTGGGGGGAGGAGCAGCCATGGACAGGAGGTGAAGGAGGTCAAGAGAGAGAGAGAAAGATGTTGTGGAAAGTTAAGATAGCTTTGGTAGGTCAGAGGGAATTGGTGTTTTGGGTGTGCACTCTTTGTAGGCTCAGGAATGGTAAAGTTGAAACAGGTCCTGCTGTCCTCAGCTGAGCCCTGCACAAAGCTGAGAACCAGTTTTATCAGAGTAGGGGTGAAGAAGTAATTTCATAAACTGTTACTGGACAATTTTCCCACAGAGATCCCTTCTTTCTTGCTGTCAATAATTATGTGCTTAGGAAGGCCTAAATCCCATGTTTGTTTCTGCTCACTGTGGGTGTTATTTGGGCTGTCCCATTCTCTCCAGGAACATCAGATGCTTTTGGAATCCTCTTATGTGTTTTGCATTATTAAACTGGATGACAGTGGTTTCCATAAGCTAGTGATGGAAAAATGAATGATAGTTGAGAAATTAATCCATTATGTGTCATGAATAACAAGGTGGAGAGCTGATTTTTGCAGAAAAGTTGTCAGAAGTCACTTGTTTCGTGTGTCTTCATTTCTAACAACATTTCAGAGCTGACTTTGATGCTTTACTGACTAAATCAACCCACAGGTTCACTGTGCAAGGAGAATATCCAACTGCTCAAGTAAAGCAGCTTCAAGTCACTTCTTTGTATTGAAGAGAATGATCTGATTCTGTTTTGCTTAAATGGGTGTCTCCTAGGAGTGGTTCGTGCAACTTCCACAGGGAATTGTGCTCTCTATTTATCACTCTGGTAGTCATTAGATAATGTAACCTGATATGATGTTATTAAGTGAATGTAATGAAAGTACTGTAGATAAATAAGAGGCAGCTCCTCTAAAGCTGTAAGGACTGAGGAGATGGTTGTATATCTTGTTTTGTCTGCCAAGTCATTCAGTTTATAAGAATATGGTAAACTAGGAGCTCTCTGAAGCTGTGCAGCACTCTGGTCCTCTGTAGAAAGTTTCTACATTGTTAAGCACTTCACTTTGATATCCTGTTAGTTGTACTAACTGAAGGAGTGAAGAAAAGACAGAGTATCTTTACTTTTCATATTCTTCATTAAGGGTACTCTAATTTTGGCCATGTTAATTTGAATTCTTGAATATGAACTGATATAAAAACCTTTACAGAAGCTCCTGTTTAATTTTGAGAGATGTAATTTGCCACAAATCAGTCTGTATTATGACTTGCATTAATTGAACCTGGGTAAAATGATAAAAGTTTACTCAACCAGCTTAACTAACAAAGCAGAAATGCCACCTTGATTCTCTCTCCTCTTCTACTTTGTCCCTGTACTTTCTCTTCTGGTATCAATGGTGCTTAATTGCCTTCTGGGATGCTGATTGAACCTGCTGATGTGGCAGAGAACTCTTTTCCTGCTATACTGGAGAATTAGGATACCTCAGTAGAGGTCAAGTGAATACCGGAGGTGATACAGAGAAATAGTGGAAAACATGTGGCCAAGAGCAGAGTATGTC
Organism: Oenanthe melanoleuca; assembly: GCF_029582105.1. Lineage (NCBI taxonomy): Eukaryota > Metazoa > Chordata > Aves > Passeriformes > Muscicapidae > Oenanthe > Oenanthe melanoleuca. The sequence goes on along the minus strand of NC_079335.1, from coordinate 97,039,579 downwards.
AGTGGCTGCTGCTCACCTCAGCTGATCTCATCTGGTAGCTCCATAACTATTTTGAAAGACATAAATCAAAATGGTGGGTTGTAGTTACTTTTTTGTCTGTGTAAGAGCAAATTAGCAGTAATTAGTCCAAATGGAGCTGATGTGGCAGTAGCAGTTTTGGGCCAGGCACAGCAGAGCTGTCTCAGAAGAGCCCCCATGCAAGTTCTGGCACTAGTGGATTTGACAGCCCCAGACAGAGCTGAGGATTGTGGTGCTACAGCTCAGAAGTGCACTTGAGCTTCCCCCCAAGCCCTGTCGATTTTAATGGAAATTTTCCTGCCACTCCCACCTTGTCCATAGTTACTGACAGTGACAGGGATTGACATTTGAGACCAGGCAAGAGTGAATGAGCCAGCAAAGCAGATGTGCAGAGAGGTGCTCTGCTGAGAAAAGACAGACAAATGGGATTAGCTGATACATTCACCTGCTTGCTTGTTAAGTAGGAGATGCAGGCTTGCTTTTATCAAGACGATATTTTCCACTTTGTATTCTTGTTCCTGTTCTTTCATGTCATAACACCATCATGTCCTTTCAGTCTTTCTTCATATCCTTCTCCTGCTCTTTTCTAAATGCAGGTTTGTCACTGTTTCATAAAACAGCTTTAGTCTCCCTTCCATGGAGGGTCATCTGAAAGAGGCCAGGAGGGAAGGAGCTCACCTGGACTTTGCCAGGAAGGAGTGGATAGAAGCATTTTCTTATCTGTAAAACTTTGGCCTCTCAGCTTTCTGCCAGGGGGCAAAGATGCTTACTCAGAGATAATGCAACCCTGCTCAACTTTTGGAAACTTTGGTTTACCAAGAAGCATATTTGACTCCATATGTCATGGCTTCCCACTGCCTATAGGAGGTTTTCTGAAACTGAGTGCTTTGTGTAGATGAAAATTTATGAAAAAACAAGTGCCAGTGCAGCACAGACACTAGACCTCACTTTTCTGTCAAGGGTGTCCACTGTACTATCCCAGTTCCAGCAGGTTCTTGGGAAAATGGGAGAGTGCTTTGAAAACGGTTTGTGAGCATCATAATAAAGTCATAGACTTAATGAGCATCTTTCTTGTACCAGGGAAGCATGTTCTACTATGAGTTGCTTTTCTTATTCAGGATTCAGTTTTTCTAAAGGTAGTGGAAGACATGCTATCAACTTCAATAAGAGCAGTTCTGAGGAGTGCTAGAGCTCATATCTTCTGTCTTTTTAAATCTTACATGAGTGAAGGAGTCATCTTCCTCTCCTGAAATGTTCCTTTTCAGGTTAATATCACACTAGGAAATTTGGTTCACCCAGCTTTTTTGATTCTTCTTTTTGATATGCATCTTTTCTCTGACTTCCTAACTTCATTGTTATCACTCTTGATTAGTGTTCCATCTCAATAGCCCTTGAGCACAGCTGTTGGATCAAGCAAGTGCTTTCCTTAGCATTCTGATAATTCTCTTAGATGTGGGCATGGATATTCTTGGGTTCAACTCAGTTTGCAGTTCTGGTATGTGCTGTTTGTCTTTGTGAACTGAATAGGTATGAAGGATGTTTAACCAGTCAAATAGAAAGGGATTATATGATCTGGAGGGGATAACTGGAGGAGGCTGGAGGCAATGATCCAAAATAACTCTTCCATCTTTACCCTCCTCTTCCTGAGACAGAGCAAGCTGGGCAAGAATGAATGTTTCAGAATTTCTTCCTCTAGTCATTTTTACAACTTATGTCCTGTATTCAGATGATTTCTGTTTCTCCTCATTCTGCCCACAGAGAAATAGAATGGTGTTTTCACAGAGGCAGAATTATATTCTACATTCTAAATTATTCCAGTGGCATCAAGAAGGGTCTGTCTTTCTCTAGGCCCTTCTTGTTCTCCTCTGTTTGGTTATGTTAGTTTCCCTACATAGCAGTGTGAAGCCAGGGGTGGAAATAGTGGTCAGCTTGGCACCATGGTGCAACTCCTAGGTGGTTCATACTACTGGGTAATGCATATAGCTCCCAACTTCTTTAGGCTCCTAGAATTTGATATTGAAATTTCTATTAAACCTCTGGTTTAGTCTGTGGTTACTTTTTAAATGCAGCATGAATTCCAGCACATCCCCAAGCCTAGCTTCTTATTTCCACCCTTTAACCTTGTCTCTGTGACATTTATCTGGCTATGCAGTCAGACAAGCCAGGGGAACTATTTTGCTGGAAAAGGGCTCAAAACAAATAGGGTGATTTCTGCTGGATTCTTTTTCCCCAGTCCTGGTTCATGGTGCAGCTGTGTGAATATCCAAAGGGAAAGCAGGGCAGAGCTGTGGACCATGGCCTGCACTGTTCAGCAGTGGTCCAGCTTTATTTTGTGACTTTAAAAGCACCTGAGTTGCAATGAAAGTTGAGGCACACAAAGCAGAAGGGATGCCAGAAATGGAGGCAGAGCTTGCTTTCCCCTTGTCAACAAAGGAGCTATTTGTAACACAGGATGCTGACTCCCACCTGGGAATTGGGAAATTCTGGTCTTGTGAAGCGTGCCTGCTGCTCAGTAGGTAAATCTGCTGTGATTTGTGGCCAGCCAAAAAGGCACTGTTAGCACAGCAATTGGGATTTCTGTTGAGGAAAAAAAAGAGACTGTATTAAAGAAGAAATATTCTTTGAGTTAGAGGCAGGTGTCAGATGATTGGCTAGCAGAGCTGTCGTTATCTGCTTCTTATCTTGGGACTAAAAACTGAGCCCCTGTAATGCAAAGTTCATCTAATGCAGGTGTAAGTACTTTATCAGAAAATCCTGGTGGAATCTGCTCTTTATGAGGTAGTGAAAGAGTTAAGAGAAAACCTCATCTCTGCTCAGCCTAGCAGCATCCAGTTTGGAAGATAAAAGTACCCTTCAGCTTGAACAGCCTGCAAAATGTATTTGAAAATAAATTGTTTAATGCCAATTGTCATTAAGAATTTATTTTCAAATATGTTTTGCAGTTTGCTCATGCTGAAAGGTCTTTTTATCTTTGTAAATGCCAGACTGTGGGACTAAACCAAATATGTAGCTTTCTTTTTAAATAAAGTGGAAAATATTGGAGCAAGATTATATCTGTCACAGATTATAATATTTATATATATTTTTCATCAAACCCAAATTCCCCAAGGACTGTCAGATTTGTATGAAGTCTCAGTGTCCTGGATTTTGCATCTGGGTATGTGATTGCCTTAATGGAAGACCAAGCTGTTTGTATTTGCTCTACCAACACTCAGTTAGACTTGGTCACATGAAGAGTCTAAAGCTGTTTAAAAGGATGATACTTTAGGAAACACAATGAGTGCATGTGTCATGGCTCAGCCTGGCACTTAGGTTCAAACTTGGCAGTCCTAGCCACATCTGTTAAGATTTGTTAGCAACCTCTTGATTGGGAACTAAGTACCATAGCTAGCTGTAGCCTGCACTCCAGAGAACTCCCTGAGAATCGCCATTTCCTGGGCAGCACCAATTATTTTACATGCTAAAAATACTGTTAATCCTGTCTTTTCTAGGAAAGTATGAATTCCTTTATTTCTTTCTTGGAAGTTCTGGAAGGAATGTAAAACTCCAGTCAAACAAGTTTTGTTTGGTTTTGTTCTGTTTTTACTTGTTTCTGGTACTGTGCTGACCTCTAGAGAGATAAAGCTTGTTAACCATTTAGAAGTGAAACTGAAGTTTTGGATGTAGGACTTGTTGAGGTGTTCTAATCAGTTAAACAGTTTGCATTCTAGTAGAGCTCAAACAGCCCTATTTAAAATCTCTGTAAAATACTGTTTGAATTTATCCTACATTATTGATTTCACAAAATAGATCCCAAGCACTTGTGCAATGTAATGGAACTCAAGGTTTGGTCTGGTAGGATGTTTGTAAGCAAATGCAACTGCTCCCAAAAAGGGCAGCCCTTCTTTCCCTGTTTCCCATCATCAGAGGCATGTTTCTACCTTTGCCTTAAGGCAGATGTGTCTGATCCTCTGCTGAAACTGTTCAGAGAGCTGAACAGAGAGAAGGCTGCCAGTGCTGAGGACACCTTGGGGCCACACAGGTAAGGCAGGGACTGCTTCTGTCAAAAGGGGCAGCAGCCAGCCATGAAGCCATCTGGCACTGAGATGGATTGGCATGTTGTGACTGTTTTAGGGATGTGCATGATATGCTGGAGGACTCTCACAAAAAAAGTGATGAATACTGTGGAAAAGCCTGTGAGAATTTGTAATTCTGTGCTTAGGTCAGCAGGGGGAAGACATGCTCTCAATACATAAACTGAATAATAATAGTAAATCCAAATAGCCATTCCCTGGTCATCATGGACTCAGGATGAAGCAGCAGACTTAGGTTATATCAGAATATGGTTCAGAGGACTTGTATAAATATTGCACGGGAAATTGGATCTGCCATTTCCTAAAGGTGCAATTTTCACAGCAGTATTTGAAATGTAATTTTATGTATATGATAGACATATAATGGATGTCCAGATGTATGACAGATGTCCAGAGGCTGTGTATCTTGGTGAGGATAGGCATGTAGAGCATAGAAGAGGGCACAATCTTCCCAGATCTCTGTCTATCTGTTGTCCCAGTAGCCTGCTCTACCCTGCTGAAGCATATGAGGGAAGAGCAGAAAGGAATCTCTAAGCAGCAGAGGACAAAGCCAGTGGGTAGCAGGAGGTGGTGGTGATGATGATAGGAGAACAGATGTGTGGGAAATTAGGAACTACTGGTAAGGGTTGTCGTAGGAAGGTACAAAGGGAAGAAATTAAGGAAGTGTTACCAGGAGAGTACAGGAATCCCCGTGGAGGAATGTGTGGAACTGGACATCACCATTAATAGCTGAAGGAAGAAGGAAGATGTGTGAAGAGATTAGGAAGGAGTAGCAACCTCTCCCTGGCACATGTTCTCACAGGTAATGGGAACTCTCCAAGGAATAAGACACAGCTCGACAGCTCTTCTTGCAGCTAATAGGATCTTTTTGGCAGCCTGAAGTTTTTTTTTCCTGGAAACACCTGATGCCATGCTCTTGAATGAGGTTTGTCTGAATGTAACAGAAGGAAGCTCCTGGGTTTCTCTGAGGAATAACTATAATAACAATCTAATTCATACGGTGTGGGATTTTGTCATGTCAGTTCCTTGGCTGTTTGTGGGGAAGGGCAGGAGGAAAGCAGCACAAAATATTCCCAGAGAGGTGATGTGGGATGGCTATTATTATTGAAAACCTTGTTTCTTGTCACAAGCTCAGTTTGGCCAGAAGTCATAACTACCAGCAGAGAGGAGTATACTGAATATTAAGAACTGCCTTGATTCCTGTTGTGAGGTGTCAGGCACTGCAGGCACTGCCAGCAGACAGGCTGACCTGAGATACAGATGAAGGCAGATGTCCTGGGAGAAAACAAATGCAGATTGTTCACTCTGATTTTCTCTGTGCGAGAGTTAAACATGGCTTATGCCTGTTGTATTATTTTTAATAGTTCTGGGTTGGTTTTCTTTAATGCTTTATGTCACAGGACTTGTCAAATTGTTAAAGTTGTCACAGCTCTGCAGGGAGCCAAGTGCAGGGCTCACACATCCCAGGCAGATACTAAAATGCAGGAGGTCTGTGGCCTGAAGCACTAGGGAATGATAGTGTTGAGCAACTCTGCCTCCAGGAAAGATGAACACAAAGCCTTACCAAAGACAAATTAGGGTGCACACTAGAAGAGACTAAAGAATTTTTGTTTCTCAACAAAAGTCTGTTGTAACACCACCAAGTTGTATTAATTTGAAAATGAACTTCTTACTTTATTTGCTGCACTTAAGTAAGAAAACAGTAGGCCTTTTCATTTATTTATTAATTATTCTCTTGGAATCAAGAATGTTTTTATTATGCTGGTGAAATTTGCTGTGATCTCTCTCCTGGAAAACTAAGTAATAGGAGTTTAGTATACATCACAACTTTTCTCCTATATTATGCCAATAGTAAGTATTAAAAAAATATGCAACACCCTCCCAAAACTACAGGGCAAATCATTGCAGAGCTATAGCTGTCCAGTTCAGCAGAAGGGAAGTTCTTGGCTCTATTTTAAATTTTTATTTATTTATTTATTTATTTTAAATGTTTTATTTTTTTTTCATGATAGAAGTTGAGGGGACCTCTTATCCTAAACATAAATTTCTGCATAAGCTTGAAATATCTTTGTTCCAGGGGATATTTTTTCATGATCCCTTTTTTGACTGTGGACTCAGTTTGAGGGCTGTAGCTCCCAGAGAGCTCTGAGCTGGTTCCCAAGAAGCCTGTGCTCTGTTCCTGGCTTTCCACCCAGTCTGCTGCTTGGCTCTAAGCAGCTCACTTACTTCTGCTCTTCCTCATACCCCTTACATGTCCCATCTTTTCGAATGCCAGGTGCTGGGGCTGGTGTGCTTGCTTTCAGTGTAGCCTCAAATCAGCCAGGGCAGGAGGAGTCACCTGGTGTCAGCTGGGGCTTCCCAAACTGAGCTCCTGTGGCTGGGTCTGGGAGCTCTCAGTAAATGAACTGTGGCTATTATGGGCCCCAAATGTTGACTGGGCTGATTGTTGTTTGCTAATATGCAAGGAAAAAAAGCCAGGGGATAACTGGTCTGGATGAATGCTGTCTTGTGAGCAGCAACATTAGAAGGCAAAGGCCTGCTGTATATCAGTTAGAATTCTCTGAAAAAGGGATGTATAGCTTTTGGCATGTCCTTTTTTTCAAATTTAACCTGCTTACTTCAAATTTGGATTATTATTCCATCTAAATGGAATGCACACTTTGCAGTCATTCTTTGAAATCAGAGATACCTGATGCTTTTTCACTAAGCCATGTGTATTATTGTTACTATTATTTAATTTTCAGCAAAACTCAGGGTTTTATTTGCATTCCTGTTCCTTTTCTGAAATAAAGAATTCCCCTGTGGCCATGATAACAGTCTGTAGCATAGTCTTATAGATATATTTGCACTGGGGTATTAAACTCAGGCTGTATTAAAGAAAAATTTGCCTTGAAGCAGGTTTCTGCCTGAAAGGTTGTTCACTTTAAGAAATGTAGATTAATCAAAGCTGCAGTTTCAGTTTCTTGCAGTCCCACCTGCCATTCAGGAAGTGTCTGTTTTCAGATGGAATTCCTATGGGGGAGGAAATTCCCCACAGATTAGGAAGGATTTTTCATGTAAGACTATTTTGATTTGTGTAAGGGACTAAAAGGCTATTTTTCATGTCACCGGAGAACTTCTAGCCAAACAGATATTTTTCTTTTTGAGCTCCTTAACTTGAAGGTATTCTTGTTCAAAAGAGTTCCTAGGAGTTGTTGCAACTAAGACTCTTTCTTAATGATGTAATTATCCAAAACCTGCATTTAGACAGCAAGAAAAACAAAGAATTATAAGCTAAAGCAAACCTTTATCCTTGTGCCTAGGACATCTGTAAACTTAAATATACAAATTAAAACCCATGGTGTCAGCTCCCTTTCTCTCCAGCAGGTCAGTGGGGCAGATGCAGACAGATGTGCTGCCCATAGCCCAGATCCCCACAGTGATCTGGGCAGAGGCATTGTTTGATATGAAAGTGCACAGACACTCTCCCTGATCTCTTTTCTAGCTGAAAACACTTTTCAGTTGCATTGTAGAAAGGAAACTGGCTTGGGCTTTGGGAAATATGCTTCAATCAAAATCCAGAAGAGGGAGCCCTCCATCAAAATAAGGCTCTGAATTGGATCACGACCAAGATTCACAAAAGTTTCCACTTTCTCATCCACCTGTTTATAAATCACTTGGTGGAATTTCTTGCCTGTCTGCCTATTCTTTAAAGCCTAACAGCTCACAGTTTCTGGCTTTAAACAATATCATTCAATAACTGACATGCATGTGTGAGATTTTTTTTAAAAACTCTTGCTGGACATAAGAGATATAGAATTCAGCCCCTATAAAAGAAGGGCTTCCATTATCCTGCAAAGCAAAACAACTTTTTTGTGCCATGCTTAGTGTACCAAATAGCAAATTCTGATTTTCACTCAGAGAAAAACCTTTCTCTGCTTTAAGGAACCATGCAGTTACCAACCTGGTTCTTGCTAGGCTGAAGTCAGTAGTTTGCTGTTGTCTTTGATAGAAGAGGGAGCAGGGCCTTTAGTATCACAGACTTTTTATACAGGAATTTCTCTCAGATCCTCATGGTGAGTAATTAGCTCTGAGCAAGACCAGTCTGTAGTATGTTGAAACCAAATAACCTCTGACACTCTGTGTGATATTTATAATGTTCTCTAGGTTCCCTTTTTAACCTACCCACAACAGCCCCAAATGTCCAGAAATGCTGATTCCCCGAGTTACATAAATTTCCAGCCACTGATATTTTGGCTCCCAGCAGATATTGGCTTTCAGATCTCTCAAGTTTACTGCTTGTCCTGTCACTCTGGTTGCACATGACAAGATAGAGTAGGTTTGAGGTCCAATGCACAAAGAGTGTTCTGTCAATTATGTTTTTTCTTTTTTTCTTTTTTTCTTCTTCCTCTAGGTGTAGCTCCAGGGTTTGTATAATTCTCCCACTGTCCCTCCAGAATCAACTCCAGTGTGACTCAGAGGTATGAGTTTTGTCTAGGAAATAAATTCCTTTTTTTACTGAGAGAGAATGTGACAGTGACCTTGCTTGATAGGACACGATTCGAGAAAGAAGGACAAAAGATGCATTGTATTAGGCAGGAGCAAAAAGATCCATGACTCTGGAGTCAGTGGCTAAACTTCCTGTTAAAGACACCCCAGACAGCTTTCCCTTTTTTTTCTTTTCTTTTCTTTTCTTTTTTTTTTTTCTAAATCTTCATCATTTTCACATTTTATTTTCTACTCTATTTTCTCTCTTCTTTTCCTCCTTTCTCTTCTCTCTCAGTTTCAGTAAAACACTCAGCTTTCCATATAACTACCCAGGATTGTTACTCTACTTACCTGGACTATGTCCTCATCTTAATTTGTCCCTTGATGTAAGGTTGAATTAATACATTGAATAGCCATTCTAGTCATAAATGTAAAGGGCATGTATTGAGATAGCATACAATATATGGAAAAATCTAACCAAAAAAGGAACAGGCTAGGTTCTTGGAAATCAAACCTTCATTAAATTTGTTATCCTGTGTAATACCTCTGAGGTGAATTGGTAGCTGCCAGTGTTTTATGCTTACACACAGTGGCTTGTTTGTGCTGTCTAGAAGACAGCAATGTAAGCATTTTTAGATCACAATATGTGTATGTTCCTTGAGCTTTAGGAAGAAAAGCACACGTGTTTTACTCCTGAGCTGTGTGCTGTGATTATCCATTTCAGAAAACCCTTCTGGTATGTTTTGGGGATGGCAGGCACTGTGGCTGGTTGGGTGGGTTATGGCCATCCTGAGGTCAGTGCACGTTATCAGTGGGAAGGCAGTAGGGTCAGGTTACTTCCCTTCCTCTCCACTGCCAAAGCACAAGGTTAGTCAAATTGCCTTCCCCTTGGGTCTGAGTGCTGCAAGGTGAGATCAGGCTGCCACATTTCCTTCTGTTGGAAGGTGAAAATGCATTGGTAAATTAGACCCTTCCTGCTGCTGGAAGGAGAGCTTGGATGGGAACACCTGCACCCTGAACCTCTGTTCCTGTGGGGTAAATCTGCTGCTAGCTAGGAGGCAGACAGGCAGTGGACAATGGGAATGGCTCACAAGCCAGTACACAAGGAGTGCTCTGCCTTCCAGGCCAGAGCAGTGTAGTAAGAAAGGATCCAGTTTTTTCACACTGACATTCGGGTTTGTTTTTTAATAAAACACAGTGTAATTAAAAAAACCTAAATCAAATCAGCTCATGGGCTGACTGCAGTTAATGCCCTTAAAATAACCCAGTAATATATGAAAAAGCCTCCTACTGCCCAAAGACAACTAGTTAACTTCCTTTTATGAAACTGTAGGTCTTTTTATTGGGCTACAAAACTGTTTCAAACAAATGAAAACCAAATGTGTAAAAAAAATGTGAGTGTTTTTCTTTAAACTCATACCAACATAGCTTAACTTCAAGCAAAGCTCTGCCTCAGTGTCTCCTGCAGGCTGGCTTGGCTTTTGTGAGTGGAAGCAGGGCTCATGCATTGAGCAGCGTGCTGCTGAGACAGGACCTGTGCACGGTGTCAGAGATACTGAGCAGCCATTCAGCGTGCAGCTATTCAGAGCAGCCAACCCTGAGATGTGGGAAAGCATTATGCAACTCCAGACTGGCACATGTTGTGTTCTCCAGCCCAAAATAGTTGCTATTGTGGAGGCAGGCTATTTTGACATTCACAAATGCAAAAGCTTTCAGCACTCGTGGTGAACCTATGCTCTGCCTTGTAACATTATTCATTCTGTGCTAAACAGACACGATGCTGAGAGCAGCCCTGCTATAAATGAGTGCATCTACTATTGAGATCAATAAGAGCTGCGCTTGCTTGCACCAGGGCTGGATTTTTGCCTATAAATTACACACAGTTCTGCTGTGGATGGAAAATATATTAACCTCCTGTGAACGCAAAACTCAGCGTGTCATCTGTGGGATTTCGCTTTTCAGTGATTGCTTCCTTACTGGAGAACAATTATGTTCAAGTGGGAAATGTTTTAGCAAAAAGATCTTTGTGTACTGCCTGAACGTGCTCATGTCTTGGCCTCAGTGAAAACAATCCACGTGTAAGGATTATGGTCCAGGCACTCTGAGAAAGTCCATGTAAGGACTAAATGCCAGGCTGTTTTGGGCAAGAGATCAGTAAATGAGACTGCAATAAGGTGTGTTATTGCATAGAGCAAACCTTAGTAAGCAAAATGCACAGATTTTCTTTCCTCTATCTGTGAGTCTTGTCTGGTGAGTTAGTCTTTCCATTAAATATTCCCTCATCTGGCTCATATTTCAGTCAAAGGCTAAATCCCTGCTCATATATTTACCTGACCATGCACTTGGTACTTGGTGCCAAGACCCATTAAGATATGTAGGTTGTTATATTTTCCTGTGAAATGAAGGAGAATCCAGCTCCTAAATGTTCTCGATGCCTTTGGGCTGCACTGGATTTAGGAACTGGCACAAGTTACCAACTTTTAAATTTCTATCTGTGCCACTCTAGCTTGTGAAATTTTTTTGCTATGTGCTCCATAGGGGAAGAGGGCTTGGAGGATGAATAGCCAGATGGATCTAGGACATGGAAATTCCAGAGGAAGCCATCTGATTCATTAGGGATATTGGGCAAGAGTCACACAGCACGCAGAAGGTCCACAGAAACTTTTTGGGGGTTTTTTGGCTCCCCTTATATTGCTTGTGTAAACAGGTTTTGTGAGGTCCATGGCAAAAGCAAGTTGACACACAGAAGCTAATGTACTCTATCTTAAAAATGAAAGTAATTAGAGAATATGCCACTGCATTTGAGGAAAAACTGTCATCTTGCAGTTAAATTGTGTAGAGCAAAGCATACCTTCAAGAGGTTTCACATAGATGCTTAATTTGAAATGTTTTCTGAATATTAACTGTTTAATTGTGTGCTCTCTCAATGCAGTCACTTCTTAAAGGAGTATAAATTATATATTCCACCTAGTTTTCTATGGAATGATGTATGACATTTGGTCAAATGCCTTGTGCTCTCAGGATAAATTATAAAGTACTTAAATGTATTTTGTTACACATTATACTTCATCTTCGGGCAAAAATGTGTTTTGTCAAAATATTGATTTGTATTATCAGGGCACGTTGTATAAAATCCAAGACTGAATTTCATTTTAGGGGACTGTGCAATTTGTCTAACCATTCCAAGGAAAAGGACATCAAATACATATGAGCAACTGTGTTGGTGAAATGAATTTTAATCATGTTTATCATCCCTCCAGATACACTGTACAATGGCATTTGATAAATTTCACTCCCTAGACCTTAGTCTGATCACTGATGAGATAGGAATGTTACAACGTCCTAGTGGCATCGAGCTGGATTCCTGCTCTTAATAGAGTGCTGATAATATAGACACTAGTAATTTATCTGTTACTTAAGAAAAATTAAATCTGATTTTGTGAAAGGAGGAAAAACAAATAAATGAATATAGGTGAGGATTAATGTAGACATGCCCTGCAGTATATACTTGATGTCTAGAGGTTTTAAGAACTGAATCTATTTGAGGGATTGTTTTTTTTCTTTCCATCATGTGCTTAAAACTTGAGAGTCATGAAACACAGAGCCTTTCATTTTCAACTTTTCCATTTCTTTTCTACAGATTTTTCAGATAACCTTGGAAAAATTGTGTGGGGCTAATTCTGCACTGGGAATCAATGGGCCATATTCCACAAAGAGATGAGGACTGAAACTGCATCCTTCCTGTATCTTCTGTCTCTGCACATATAAAAATAGGCCAACAGTGTGCTCCTACCTCTTCTTTGGGGTACAACAAATCTAAACCACCTGCTATTTGCGAAGATTCTAGTGCCAAAAATCTGTAGGCTGCCTCTGCTTGAATCTGCTGGGACTCTGAAGAGCAGAGCTTTCTTGGGTTGTGGGTTACCCAGCAGAGGGCAACATCACTCTCACACATGAAAGCTATTTGTGTGCTGCTTGATCCAAAACTTGCTGAAAGCAAGAGGAATCTTTTCTTTGGCCTTTACAGCTCTGTTTAAATGCAGGTTTTTACTATATTTCAATATTAGCCTTGAAATGAAATGGCAGTGTGTTAGCACTCCCATGGCACTGTTGGCAGCTAGCCTTAGAAAAAAACTTCAAAACCTTCCAGTGCTGGCCAGAAACACAACAGCAATTTTTATTTTGTTGGTGGTTGATACAGTGCTAATATCCTTAACAGCTGTGACTGAGAGGTGCTTTGATTGTTGCATGGCTTTAGTTAACTTTTATCACTCTTATCTAGTTATTTGATATGCAACCCAAGGGTATTTGAGGTACATATCACAGGAGCTAGAAAAGAAACACATCAGGTGGATCCTGACTTCATGGAAACTAATGGCAGCATTTTCTTTCATTTTCAGTGAGTGTGCCTGGGCTTCCCCTTGGAGCTTGTGGCTCTCAGGGTCCTTGAGGCACTATTGAACCTTATTGACCCTGACTAGCTTCTCCCCCCTCTCTGGGACACCAGTTTCAGCTCAGGGCTTGGCACCCAGTCCTGGCCTGAACTATGCTGTGGGCACGTTTATCTCTGACCTTGCCTTCTGGATGGAGCCCTGTCCTGTCTCCAGTCCTACTCTTGTCCTTGTCTCCTGGAAGTGCCTTGGAAGTGCCTGGTTACTCTGCCTGGTGAGATTCACTGCTGTGACCTGTGGCTCTGCCCCATCCTCAGACCCTGTGGCACTGCCACTCTGCCTGTGCTGGGTCACCTGTGCTCCCTGGTTTGATCCACCCATGGCACAGCCCTGCTCCCTCTGCCCATGCAGAGACCCAGCCTATGCCCTGTGAGAAATCCCCAGTGAGAAATACAGTCAAACCATTTAGAGCACTTGAAGTGGACACAGGGGTTATAACAAATCTTTGCAAGATCACAAGTCGGTGTAATGCAAAAATGTACAGGAAACAGAGATAGTTGTATACAGCTAACAGTAAGCAGCTCTTACTGGAAGCTGGTCTTTTAGATATCCAGATCTATTAAAGAAAGGGTTAGTTTTCAGCCTTGCAGAAAACAGCTTGAAAAGTGGACAACTATAGAGGTGAAAAGAGTAAGAATTGAAAATAGAAGTATCCAGGCAACCCAACTTACCTTTATTGTACTTGGAATTTAGGAATCAGGTGGATTTTAGGCTAACTTCATGATTATTGCAGTTTTATTACCTAATGCTTGGGTGCCTGTGACTAGCCAGACACAGAAGATGAAACAGTGATATTTTCTGTTCACTGTGAGGCAAAAGGGGCAAACTTCACTCAGTTTTCTATTCAGCCTTCCATTCCAAGTATCAAAACAACAAGTGCATAGAAACAATCTGAAATTCTGTTTGTGGGAAAACATCTATCCTCACAGTATTAACTTGTAAGCTAATGATTGATTCACCTTTTATATTCCCTTCCTTTTACTCTGTTTTTTTTGTTTTGTTTTTTTTTTGGTTTTTTTTGTTTTTTTTCCGTGTAAGAAATACAGGATGATTGGTTCTTCTGTTGTTGTTAATATGAAATGCAAATACTTGTATAAAAATTTGGTACTGAGGAGTTGATATTTCATATCAGTTTCAAATTTCATATCAACTGAGCCTCTGGGTACTCTATCTTTCATATCAGGGAAGGACTTTCTCAATTTCAAGGGTGTTTCTGCATGATCCCTGCTCTGGCTTTGTTTCTGGAGTTGAAGTGGGAGAAGCATCATTATTCAGCAGCTAATTGCAAGGAGAAACTTGTCCAGCCCCTAATGGGAGCTGCACCCTTTAACAGGAGCTTCACGATGAATGGAGAGGGCTTAAAATGCCCAAGGCTTGTCTGCTTGGTGTAAATAATGCCTCTTCCAGCTTTAATGGATGCAAGGAGACAACAGGTTTTGTGTGGAAAATGTACCACTCCAAAGTGAAAACTGCTTATTGTTTGCAAGCTAGATTTGGAGAAAAGTGGTATAACAAAGTCTAAATTCCTCATTTGCACAGTTCTCCCAAGGGAGAAGGCTTTGAAAGTGCTTCTTGTTGCTTTTTCCCTGTAAATTGACATTTGGACTAATGGCACTTGGTGGAAAGATTTTGGGATCTGCCAGTACAGGTCCAGGAGAAAAATTTGCCCTGTGGGATGTCCCTGGGTGTGCTTGCAGTGTATAATGAACATAGTGCAGCACCAGGAGGGTGCAGGAAGATCTGCTGTAATTACTCAGCTCAGATGAGTTTAACAGCCTGTGGATCTCTGGATAAGGTGGCCATGCACTGCTGAGAGCAAAGCTTGTGCAAGGGACTGCACCGTGTCCCTTCGATGTGACTCTAGGAGTAACAGGACTGCTGAAAAGAGGAGTTCTTTCTCTTCTCCTCCTGGAAACCTCCAAGGTTTCCACTGCTAATACTGGAAAACCTGTGCTAATACTTCAGACACTTACTCGGTTATATTTGGGAAGATTTGAAAAAGTCTTTCTAGCAAGGAAGGTATTATTTATGGCTACTCTTTACAGATCACTGTTCCCCTGAAAGAAATCAGAATGCTTCTGCCTTGAAGCTTGAGTGCTCTTACTGCTTTTTATTCTCTTCTGAGGTCTGGTCAGAGAGAACACCCTCCGTGGGACACTGCCTTTCATTGCCATTTTGTCTTTCTCCCTTATTTCCTGTTGTCCTGTTCTCATGTAGTATTAAGGCACAAGATGATGATTCTGGAGTGAGTTGACAGAGGTTTCACTGTCTGTTTTACTGGTTGTTGAATTGTTGCTGAAATGTTAGTCACTAATGTGAGAGCATTGATTTGTAGTATGTATTAACACTTCCAGTTGATGGCATGAATCAGTGGGTTCTACTCTGGTTATCAGATTAACACATTTCCTATTATAGACTCTTGGATACATAGATTTCTGCAAAGCACGTATGAAATAACTTATTTTAAATTGTCTTGGACCACATAGAGCATGAGTCCATTGAGCAGAGACCTTGATTTAAAACAAAAGTGCCTTCAGAGTAAGGTTTCTAACATTCACAGAGTGGATTAATTCACAGAAATGTTTGTTGAGTTGTTTTTTTTTTTTTTACAAAAAAGGTACTATTTCATAGGAAAGTTATGTGTATTTTTCCAGTAGATTTAATTGTGAAGATGATTTTGAGAAAATGGCACCTCACCACTATTACTGAATAAGGTAGCTGAAATTCCTTCAAATTATCACCTAAATTCAAGTTCAGCTTCTCAAAAGATTGTGTCAGTAGTAGTGTATATATTGTATAAAGCATTTCTGTAAATTGTAGGAAGCTTAGGGAATAAATTATTTGGGCCTACCAGATTGTGGAAAAAATTGTAAATGTATCACTGGTGAACAAAAGAAAATTATTTGCAATAAGGCTCACTGTTTTCTGCTTCTGAGGTTGTTGCTAAAAAAAAAAACAAAACCCACATTATGGATGGAAATGCTAAGGCTCTCTATCAATATCTTGTATGGTTGATGTCTCTAAAAGGTCTAAAAATCTTTCTGATGATCATATCATGAATAGAGAACAGCACAGCACCTGGCCATAAGATTGCGTACAGCCCACAATTAGTTTTCTGGAGTGAAAACTGTCAGTAAAGTTTTTCTGAAA
The DNA here is from genome assembly GCF_029582105.1 of Oenanthe melanoleuca. NCBI lineage: Eukaryota > Metazoa > Chordata > Aves > Passeriformes > Muscicapidae > Oenanthe > Oenanthe melanoleuca. The sequence goes on along the minus strand of NC_079335.1, from coordinate 97,023,420 downwards.
TTAATTGCTGCCAGTTTAAGTCAATGTTATCAGCAGCATCATTTCCAGTCAGTATTTCTACCATACACATGAAGCCCATTATCCAGGTCTGTTGTGCTTAACTATCACAGACCTGGCATATGTCTGTCTGGCAAAAATACATGGATTTCCTTTAATCTGTTCTATCTGAATGAGAGCACTAGCTCCTACTTTGACATGTCTTTATAAACCATATATTTTCATTTTAGGAAGGTGTTTCCAGCACATGTTGATAGTCTTAGTAAGTACATTATTATGCTCATAAATTAAAAAGACTTTCCTATTTGTCTTTTTTCTTTCTTCTTTTTTCAGGTTTTACTGTAAAGGTGGGCATCATGCAGATATAGGCAGTGAAATTATTTCATACTCTTTTCAGGTTTTGATATCTTGACTATAATGGCTCAAACCCATGATTTTTGTGTTTCTTTTGGCATTTGTTTAGTTGAATGGGTCAGTCTGTCCAAGGAAGTACAGCATCCTCTCTGTTTCATAAAATCCTCAGCCTTAGAGCTCCTTTCTACATTGTAGTTCACTCTCTCAGTGTTTTTGCCTTCTGTCAACTCCTGCTTCCAATACTGGAGTGGTTTCTGAGAAGATTGACTAAATACTTTTCTTCTTTAGTGTCTGCCCAAATATCCTGACATTGTCTATTGTCTGAGGCACATAAAAATTTCTTCTAGAGGAAAGTGCCAGAACATTAATACATATTGTCAGAGACATTGTTCCAGTACTCAGAAATAGACTCTGATATGCCATTCAAGACTGTTATAGCACAAAGCTTGGGGCAGAGATAAAGAGAGATCCTCATCTAAGACACTGGAAGGGAAAGAAAGAAACTAAAAACAAACTTAGGGGGGGAAAAGAGATGGCAGATCCTGAGGCAGTTTGAATAAAATTTGAGATTAGGGTAGATTTTATCAGCATGGTAAAATAAGTCAGTGTTAAAATTAATCTGTGAAGAAGCAAATTATTTATTATTATACTTATTAGGATTTTAATGACTTTGAATAAATACACTGCAATTCTTTTCAAACAATCAAAAAATATTCAAAATGTGGATGCAAAATGTCTACAGAACTGGATAATATTTCCAACAGCATGATATAACTATGTAATTATTATGAGGTTGTTAGTGTTGTTTTGCAACTAACATGCTCCTGCATCTTCTGTAGTCATAATTAAATAATATATAACATGTGCATATTGCATCAGCAGTTTACAGTTTATTGCTATTTAATTGCCAGCCTTTAATTCTACCTGACCTTAAAACCATGTCAAGCAATTGGAAAGACCAAAGTTGTCCGTGATATTATATATAGGAACAATTTTTGCACAGTGTTAGATGTTTCTGAATGAAAGACTGGCATTTCTCAAACACATATTCTATTATTGGGCCAAATCCTCAGATCTTAAGAACTCTAGATTTTGTGTGTATTTGCAAAAATATCTTGTTCTGAAATCCTGTTCTGTATATATGTCTGAAGAATTATTTGTACTTTTCAGAATATTTCCCATTTGCTGCACAAATCTTCTGTACTGTAAACCCTGTCAAAAATTATTTGTCAGTGAAGATACCAGTTTCAGTCAATTTACTCGAAGGACTTCAGCAAAGTGTAGTTCTTCTAATTACATTTATTATTATTACTTAAATAAGAATTTATTATTTATTATTGAATAAATAAATTATGTCTATTTGTTTATTATTTAAAGTTATTTATTTGATTTCTTTCTCTCTAGGATTCCTATTGTGCTGCCTGTTGAGCGTGTCCTGCCATTTCATACCTGACTGGGAGGAAAAACAGAATGTAGAGCTAAGCTGGCAAAGCTCCTCTGCAAAGTTTCTTTCCTCCACTGTGAGTGTGCTGTGTTTCCAGACACTTCACACTTCATGGCCACTGAGAAATGCAGCCCTTCTGACAGCAGAATGGGTAAAAGGTCCACAAATGTGACACACAAGTGTGTCTGGGCTCCTCACACAGGGATGTGACAGCACAGTGTCCCGTGGGCTGGGGAGCACTGTGGAAAGCAGGAGCTGGGACTCTTCTCTCGCTCAGCCCCTCTGTGGCACCCTGTGTGCCAGTGGGGACAGGTGGCACTGAATAATGCTACAGCTGAGCTCTCTGCTGCCCTCTCCTCTCTGTTAGCCCCGGGATGCCTGTGCCTGATGCACCTTGCATCTCCAGGTGCTCCTTCCTTGGGCAAACAGGACAAAGTGAATCCTTTCAACTGCCTTTGCCATCCCGGCTCTAGTGGAGAGACTTGTAAAGACTGACAATTCTCAAAATCCCCAGACCTCACGAAAAGTGCTCCTCCCCGCTTTTACCTGGCAAGCATTTTGCCTCTGTTGTGCATGCTCTTGGAGCTGCTGTAACCCTGTGTTGGGTTGCAATACAGGATGTGACCAAAAGTATTTATTCTACCACCACTTGTTAGAACCAGGTAGGGCAGTGAGCCTTATCTCGTGGGAGGTGTTATCTGTAATGGGCCATCTGTTCAAACCAGGTGGGGCAGTCATCTTTGTCTTTTCCATGACCCATGTTTCCTCCAGGAAGATATCTTCTGTTAATGGCCCCTTGAGTCCCACCGTATGACTGATAAAATTCCATCACCCCACTGGGAGAAGCTCCACCCAGGGGGAGGAGCCAAGCCTTTCCTACCTAGATAAAAACTGATATATGGAACACCAAAAAAGCCTTTTTTCCACTGGATCCCAGAGGAAAACCAGACCTTTGCACATCATGGCTGGACTTTCAGAGGAAAACTGCACCTTTCTACAGGACCACTGCTTCAACTGAACCACATCTGTCACTCCAGGAGGACTGTAGCCACCATTTAATGGGACTGCTACCAACACCCTGACTAACTGACAGGGTGTCAGGTTGTATTCTGACTGTCAATGTTTTAGGATTGTTCTTTGTAATACTGTATTTCTATTTTAACTTTCCTAGTAAAGAACAGTTATTCCTATTCCCATATCTTTGCCTGAGAGCCCCTTAATTTCAAAATTATAATAGTTTGGAGGGAGGGGGTTTACATTCTCCATTTCAAAGAGGCTCCTGCCTTTCTTAGCAGACACCTGTCTTTCAAAGAAGGACAAACCCCAAGGGGTCTGCACAGCAGAAAGCGGGGTGTGGGTAGAGCTCTGTGCTCCCCTGTGCAGCCCTGGGGCTGTTGTCACTGAGCCCTCCTGTGCTTCCCCACCTGCCTTTACACCTGCTCAGTTTGCTGTGAAATCTGTGCAGAGCAAACAAGAAACTAAGAGACTGTCAGAGCTTTTGTCATCCTGTGAGTGATTGGAGTACAGCTTCCAGTGTGTCAGGCAGAATATGACTTCCAGCAATGTGAGACGAGGAAACAGAATGGAGACATGGGAGGATATGAGGGTTTGGCCCTGAGGTGAAGTGGAGGCAGATGTAGAGGCAGGAGCTGAGGATGTACACCTGATGTGTGTATCCCCCTGCCTTATTCAATGAAAGGGTATTTTGTTCTCCAGGAGTTTTCCTAAAGGATTTCTTTCACAACAGCAGAGATCAGCTCAGAGTTATGTGAAGCTGAGGGGAAAATAACGTAGCAAGGTTTGAAGCACAGCTGGAGCTTCAAAACATCTGTGTGCATGACTTCAGACCTCTCTGAAGGACTGGAGCCCTGCTTAGGAAAAAAATTCTCTTTTAAAAATTCCTCTAGAGAAGAAGTCATTGCTCATATTTGCTGCTGAAGCACCCCTGCATATTGCATTAGAAGGACATTTACAAGGACTAAGAGGCAAGATGTATAGGAGAAAATTGACACCTAAGAAAAGAATAACTATTACGTTTTGAAGCTTGCAGAGGAACAAGTGTTAGATAAATGCATATGACAAACAGATCCTGTTTGATCTCTGTAAGAAGATTTGACAAGTCAGACACACAGGAGCCATAAATTACCTGTAATGGCAAAAATTACATCAGTTATAACCTTTTAAGCAGTTTTGCCTCATACAGCATCAATTCAGAGATAGTAATCTGAGGAGAACCAGTCTCTCTGTGCATGATTCCCTTGTAATATACAGCTACAAGAGTAAGCTGTGTATGATTTTCATAAGACGTGATAAAAATCTAATGGTTCTAGGCTGCATACCGTAAACCTGTGCAGATAACTGGCTCAGACTAACTGATAAACATACTGGGCCAGAAAAACCATTTTTTACTTTAAAAAAGAAATGGAAGTATGATTGAGATGTCATGGTGTGGGGGTACTGGGTGGAGAAGATTCCCATAATCAGTCATCAGGCTGTTTCAAAGACAAGTTGTGGAGCTGGAGGGGGGTGGGGGCTGCCAGTGCTGCAGAGCAGCCTGCAAGGAATTTGTACCTGTGAGACATTGTGTGCCTTCTTTAGAGCATCACCCCAGGGTAGTTAGTTGTCTTTCCTTTGGTGCCTGAATTGCAAGTTGGTAAGGAAGGTGGGATGGGAAGGAAGGGAGAATCACAGGTTCTCTAAGTTTGGGAAAGACCTCTGAGGCCCAGTGCCAGCCTGTGCTGCACCAAGCCACCAACACTTCCCCAAGGGCCACATCCACGTGTGTTTTGAGCCCTTCCAGCAGATGCAGCACTTATCCCCTGGGAACTGGGCTGACCACCACTGGCACCTGAGGAGCTGGCTGTGCAGATCAGAGCTGTGTGTGACACCCCTGCCATCAGGGCAGGACAGCACAGGTTCTGTCAGTGACCCCTGCTGGGGGCTTGCTTCCCTTTCTCCCGTAATGACAGAGCTAGATTTCCCCTTGGACCCAAAGAGCATGCAGGAAAGGCTATTCCCACCCTGTCCATGGCCTTGCTTGTGCTCAAGTGTCTGCTCTTGGGGCTGGATGAAAGACTTCTAGGGCTGGCTTTGTTTTTAAGCAGCCCCTGTGCACATCTCCTTGGTGTGCTGCCTCAGCTGGGAAGGGAGGTGATTTGGCAGTCAGAGGGATGAAGATGAACTAATTTTGGAGCGAGTACCAGGCAGCCTTGCAGTCTCAGCAGAGAAGGCTGCTGGTGCTGTGGCTTGGAGCATCTTCTTTTAGCTTCAATGGTCATTTTAATTCAATTTTTATTACTGCCTGTTACTTCAGGCCTAAAGGCCAAAATTCTTGTGAGGCTGCTTTCCCAGAAACTTCCCCAACAAGTTGAATCACACTGGGAAAAGCTGCTGCCTGGGATTTTTCCCCTCCAGAAAAAAAAAATTTGTTTATATGGTAAGGAAAGCTCTACTTGTATTACCTTTTTGGGTAGGAAAAGAGAAAATCATGCACTGGTTCTAAGAACTGCAGTTTCTGTCCCTGGGCTGCTTTCTTTGAGCAACTAACCACGTGTGCCAGGAGCAGCCTGGCTGCTGGCAGGCTGGGGTGGGCTGGGAGCAGCCTTGGCTGGGGCTGCTGGGCACCCTGTGGCTCCCCAGGGTCGGTGGCTGATGGCCCAATGGTACTGCTGGCCCCAAAAAGGCTCTGGCTGTCATGCTGCTCTTCAGAGTGGCCCTGGGCTGGGGGCAGGTTCTGGTGGTGGCCACAGGGGTAAGGCTGGGCTGCCCTGGGCTGACCGCAGGAACCCTCAGGGTAGGGGAGTAGAGGAGTCAGGAGAGAAAATGAGCCTGGGAAAAGGAGTGGATTGTAGCAAGGTGGTAATTTAATTTTTGTTTCAGCATCCAACTCTATTTTAATTGGCAATAAATTACATTCATTTTCCCCGAGTTGAGTCTCTTTTTGTCCTTTAGTGATGACCTTGACCCACAAACTTTTCCATCTCATTTCTTTCCCCTTTCAGAATGCATTGCTGCATGGGACTAGCCAGGTCTTCAGGAAGGGGATACTGCAGCAGTCTTTCCTCCTAGGGCATCATTTTCATGTCAGGGTTGAGGTGCTAGTCCTTGACATACAACTGGTGTGGTTTTTTCTTCTGTCAGTGCAGAGAGGGTGGTAGTTGCTGCTTTAACTCAGGGTCTTCTGAAATTGTGGGACAGCAGAATTAGGTGTGTTGCTGCCCTGGCCCTGCTCAGTCCAAATTCTTCTTCTGGAACAAAGAGAATCAAGAGGATTGGGTCACATTCTGTGGATACAAACAGCGAAGCAGCATGAAGATGATTAAACTCAGCTTTCTGGGAAGGTTCAAACATAGCTTCTGATTCAGAGCCCAATGTGGAACATCTGTTTTTTTTAGCATTTTATGTGACCATGACCAGGCTATGAATTAGGCAAGAACAAATCTCTTGAATGGGCAATAAAGTGCAAGAGGTTATTTTACTTTTAGTTGGCTTTCTTAGAGAAATATGTTGTATCCAAAGTATATGCCTGTCACTTCACAGAAACTTTTAGGGCTTCAGTGCAGCTTCATCTAGACCTAGAAGAGCAGCAGATCCCAGAAGCTCTGACAAATTAACTGTAAAATAACTTGATTGGTGGCCCCAAATGAGAGTAAATACTGAGGGAAAGATAGGAATTCAGCTGTAACATTTTGTGCTTTCCAACAGTCTGGCCATCCCATGCAGGAGTCCTGTGGGGCTAATTGGAGCCAGCAAGGAGCAGGCTGGCCTGGATGTGTCCCCTCTCCCTTGCCAACAGTAGTATTGTGAGGGAGAGGCACAAGTCTGCAGGAAACAAAGCTTTGTTGCTTCTGCCTTCATGAAAGAGCCTACATTTCTCCCAGTGCCTCAGAAAAAGGCTATTTATTTATTTATTTTTAGCAGCATACCTTTCAGTAGGGTTTGCAGATGGCAAGGGTCAGGGTTCTGTGATGTTCTGTGTGCCTGGCCTTAATTCATTTCCTTTGAACTCACTGTGACTCCCAGCAGAATCCTCTGTATTTGGTGGTATAAATGGATGCAACAGTTCATCTTTAGTGTAAACGTAATTTATTTTATTAGCAAAAATAAAGACATCCATTTTTTCCTCTGGATTTTTTTTTTTTTTTTTTATGAGTTGTCAGAAAACTGAACTCTTGCTACCCCAGAAATTTGAGCCTAGGGAGTTCAGTGGTTAGTATATGACTACTCTAGGGGAACAAAAGGTACCTTTCCAATTAAAGTTAATAGAGGGATAACTTCAGACACACAAAAGGAAAAAAAGACACCTATAAGTCGTGGTGAGTTCAAAAGGAAAGAATTAAGGTAGGCACACAAAGCATCATGGGAAGTGCTATTCAAGGTACCATGTCAAAAAGGCTGATTAACAGCAGCTCCAAGTCTACCTGATCACCAGGGAGTCTCACTGATAAAAATTATTTCCCCTCCAGAGAGAAGAATCTCCCTGAACTGAACAAATGTGTCACTTTTGAATAAGGATTCATGAAAAGGCAGAAGAGGAGAAGAAAAAAGAATAAAGGTATGCATTCACCAAAAGATCTGAAATTTGTAACTTGTGACTGTTTATCAGACTTTAAGTTCTGAATGAAACTGCAAGTCATATGTCAGTGAGCAGGATTCAGATCACTAGCTTTGCATTTCTTTTTTGTTTAAAAGTGGCTGTTTGCAGATAAAATTCTCTGGTGTTGGTTGTAATTGCAATCAGAGAAATCTAATGGCTTTGTTTGATGTGTTGCTTAGACCTTCCAGGCTGTAAGGCTTTTCAATATAGTCCTCTAAAGAAACTGATTGAATTCTGGAGCTACTTTGTGGAATTTGGTGCTCTGTGTTGTGTGCAGGACTCACACTAGATGAATGTAATGGTAAATTCTAGGCAAAAAATTTATTTTTGGTCAAGAATTAATTTAGATTATATTTCCTCCCCCAATTTTATTTCTTTGGATGGTTTTAAGCACATTGAGCTGTGCAGAAGAAAAGAGGCATGAAAGAAAATACAGTTGGAATGTCTTCTTGTGAGCATGATGTACAAATGCCATTTTTTTCTTTAAATTTGGCCCTTATCTGTTGTTTGACCTTTCATAATTCTCATGCAGAATTACATGGTATTTTGGAGGAATTTCTCTTTAAATTGCCTTTTTATCTTTGTCTTCTTTCATACCCATGGTTTGTTCCTCCATTTGTGCTGGTGTGGAATGGGTTAGAGAACACGACTGCCACAGGTGGGTGGCAGCTCAATATGAAGATGTAGGAGGCACATGAGATGTGTTCTTTGGCTGTAGCTGGGCAGGAGAAAATGATCAAGTCCATGCTGCTCTGTATGGGCAAAAATGGGATGACTTTTTGAACTTCAGGCAAGTTGTGAGAAGCTTACTCAGTACAAGAAAGAAATTAATGCTGTTTGCCTACAAAATGGGTGTAGAAGGAGACTTTAGGTAGCAAACTGCTAATTGAGCAATATTCTGCCTTGCAAGGGGAAATGAGGGGTTTGCTTAGCTTATTGTATGTTCTAGATAAACTATCACCTTTGAGAAATCATTGAGGGTTTTACCTCTGCTTGGCTTAGCACTTAGAAACCCAGTGGGCAGTGAGTTTCACCTTACATTTGTGATGTTTTGTAAATGAGATATTCTAAAACTGTTCACGTTCTTCTATTTGTTTTCTCTAGATGAGGTATTAATTATGTTCCCAGAGGTTTGTTTTTTTCTACTTGAAGATTTTAATGTTATGTGCTGCTATTGCTAGTATTTAAATGCTGGAGTGGGCTTTTCTTAGCTCATTTCCTGATTCTGCTGTCCTTAACACCTTGGGGAGCTGTAGAGTATGAACTGTTTCATTCACTTTCAGCATCTCATTGTTTATGCATAATGGCGTTGTAAAAACACAGAAAAATACAAAAAGAACAGTCTAATTGTAGTATAAATTTCTCCTAAAAAGTGCACGTGTGTGTATAGAAATACGTGCACCTGTAAAAGAGATTAAATTAAATAATATTTACATTTTTACATTATATTATGTTCCACATTATGTTTTATGGAATATTTCAATAAACCTTGGGAAAATTCAATGTATAATTAAAATACATATTAGCATTTTCAAATAGATGCATATTGCACACAATTACCTGGAATATATATTAATTTAATCTCTTTGTCCACTTGGTGTTGTCCCAAACAAGAGAGTTCAACATTTAGTAAGAGAAAAGGAAGGTTATTGTTATTTTCTTTATTTGACTGAAGACTACCACACAGAAAGCAATTTACATGCATTAGGGGTTAAGCTCACAATCACTAGGCAAGTTTCCCTAGAGGGAAAAGGGAGCAGTGCTGTTTGTGTTCTGTTTCTGTTTGTTGCTATTAACATTTCTTTGACTGAGCTATCATTTGTGGAGACAAGAGAACCATGTTCTTGCAGCCCACACCATCCAGACCAACATCCAGCTCCATGTGTAAGATCCACCTCTGAGCTCTCAGCTATTCAGCTGGAAGATTTGGATCCTGTAGTTCTCAAGGGACTGCTGGGTTGTTTCTCTGCTCTTTACTTGAGAAAACATTGTAGGCTTCTGGCACTGTTGATTTTCATGCAGAAGTTCCTGTGTCGTTATTCTAGTAAGCAGTTTGAAAATACACAGGTTTTGGGAATTCTGTTTGAAGGAAAATGACAAGCATATTTAGCAAATCACAGCTTTTTTGGCAGGTGAGCTGACAGCAGGCTTCAAATGGAATTGATGGGTGGTTGATTTAAGATCAGTAATTTCATCAGACTGCAGTGTTTGACACCAGGTTTCTAAGGCATTGTACAAGTTGGGAATTGTTTCTGCTGAATGACAAATTTCTGTGTTATAATAGGAGGAAGTCAGGAGAAGGTAGGTTAGCTGTGAAGAAGAAAAGAAAAGGCTTTTGGTGAAGGTGAAAAGAAATCATATCATTATTTGCTTTAACCTGTCATTGATTTCCTCTCCCCCTGAAAATTTCTGTTCGCAAAACTTTCTCAAGTCAAGTGAAGAGTTTTCCATCTTGTGAGTCTTCATTTTCTTTTAAAAAATATTTAATTTCTTTCTCTTTTGGTCATTGAATATAAAAATTCTCTTTAATCTTTTAAAAGTTGCTTTAACAACAGGAATCTCCCTTAGTGAGGCAATCCCTCCTCCTCGTACCTTCTTGTATTCAGTTGTCTTCTCATTTGAACACATTTCATTACCAATGTGGTTTTGCTAGTAATAATCACAGTTTGTGGTTTTTTTAGATTATGTAATACCTTTCCTTTAGTTTCCTGTATTTTATCAGTGTTTAGTTGAAAACAGTATTCCTGTATTTTACCTGTGTTTACATCTTCCATGTATCAAAATCGATGTGTCTTTGGTCCTGTCCTTGGCTTTGCTTCTTTACTTTGTTTTTTTTTGATCTTGCTTTGTTCTATCAGGTAATCACAGTAATTTCTTGGGTTTTTTTTGTTATCTTCTTGTGCAAACTTGGCCATGCCATCTTTCACACTGTCTTTTACAGAGTAACCTTCCAGAGCACATAAGCAGCTGTCCTTTGTCCCACTGAAGCCTGCCCTGTGACATTCATCTCTACTGTGCTGTCTTAGGGTGAAATTGCTCAATGTGCCATTAAAGCACTGTTTTGGTTGTGCTGGTTATAGCTTTCCATCTTCCCCCAACTTCAATTCACTCATCTGGCTTTCTTACTGTTTTGAAAAGCATCTAGGATATGCTGTATCTTGTGTGCAGATAAAAGTTGATTTTTTAAAAAAAATTTTTGCTAATTATGTTCTAGAACTGCTTCTGCGTAATTCCTTAATCAGGGACACAAATCTGGGATGCACCAACAGTACAAAGGGAGTTTGGGACAGCACACAAAAAGAGCTGGATAATGTTGAGGACTAAAAGTGGGGTAAAATTTCTGAATGCAGAAGATAACATCATGCATTTGGGGCTCTTGGTGAAACCCACTGCTCTAAGCCAGGAGGTCAGCAGCTGGAAACAACCAAGAAGCATTCAGCACTCACTCTGTCACAAGCTGACTGCAAGCTGTGGAGGTATGAAAGAGGTAAATGCAATCCTAGAGTGTCTCAGGAAGGATAACTCCAGATAAGGAAGTATTACAAGCTGCATAGAGGAATCATTAATGGGATCTCATTTAAGATACCACATATGGTTTTGACTAACAGTGTTCAAGAAAGATGATCTGAAACTGAAGTTTGCATAGACAAGGCCATAGGGATGATCAGGGAAATGGAGAATTTGTTTTACAAACAGGAGCTAGAAGAGGTTGGTTGTTTAAATTGGCAAGGCAAAACCTGAGAGAGTGTGCACATTTTTTGTCTTTAAATACATCGTGTGGCAGAAAATAACTCTTAATCTGAAGGCCAATGCTGGCAAAGGAACAGAGGGATAAACAAGCCAAGAGTACATTTTAGTTTGGGTTAAAAAATAAATTAAAGTGCTAATTAACTATTAAAGTGGCTAAGCTCAGAACTCCTGACTATTCCAGGGGAACATTCCAAGCACAAAACACAGCAGAACACAAAGGTCAGTAACTTTATAAAGAGGATTATCTGTAAGAAGGATGCTCCTGAGAACCAGGGATTGGACTACCTGAGCCAAAGATTGTTCTAGACCATGGCCCTTATGACATATAAAGTTATATATTTTTTAATAATAAATATATTTATCTATCTGTAGAAAAGACATTTGCACTTGATTTGCATTGTTTCAAATAAACTCACCATTTGCAGAGAGAAGGATGTGTTTGTAACTGTGGTTACCCTCTAGAAGTAAACAAAGTTTCCATCCTTCCAGTAATAATGAGTTAGGAGCTGTTGCTTTTTAAATCAAAGCTCAAATCAAAGCTTTTTAAATAAAGCTCAGCTAAGCTAACTGAACTTGACTGAAAATCTGCTTTTCTGAAGCTGAGACATAGGTGTTGAAATCTTTCTACTGAAACAGTGTGTGTCAGCTAATTCAGTCAGCTAAACTGGTTTGGTTAAATAAAGCAGTTTTATGTCACTGACATACATTTCCAGCCCTTTGAATATCATCCACCATCTGATAGGAGCTCAAAAAATTGCATTGGACAACAAGTTCCATTTAAAAACAAAACCAAATCAAAGCAAAACTGGAAACCAAACCAAAATTAGGCCTCTAATGATTTATAGATTGGTCCAACATTAACTGCTGGTATTATCTATATAAGGCTGTAATGCTCTTTAAAATAAAGGACTAATAGTGCTAACTTCTCTGTTGGACATATCTTTTGCAAATGAGAGGAGATGGGGATGCAAGAAAATTTCCAGTTGCTTCTATCAGAGGACCTGGTGAAAGGAGAAAACCACAGTAAGAGTCATAAAAACATTATCCTCCCATGTGCTCTCAAAGTACGAGTCTGGCATTTGATGGGATGCCAGTGTGCTGCAAGTGTTGACTGCTGTTCTTTAAAGCCTTATAAAGAAACAAAACTAACAAAAGGCACTACAGACAATATTGCAGCAACGAGTGTTTCTTGGATGTCAAACACCCTCCAGCCCACAGCCCTTTGATCTTGGGAACAAACCATAAAGAACAAATAGAGTAATTTTTCTTACATGCTAAGATTTAACAGTGAGGTTGATGAACTTCTGGAAAACTAGCATAATGGGCATGCCTTTTCCATTTGTTAAATTGTTTTGACAAGGGCATATTTCATTTAAAGAGGCTGTTTTCTATTCCTTCCCTTTTTGGTCTCTGAAAAAATAAAAGAGGAACCAATATAGAACTTCACAGTACAGATCAGCTCACCTTCCACATGAGCCAAGTGGAAAAAATATCACTTAAATGCTCTTTTATTGAAGGGGGAATAGGAAGGCGGGGGAAATAAAAGCGTGTGTAGACAGTATAGCTGGGTATTTGTGAGTTTTGGCTCATTTAGCCTTTTCATTGAAAGCCTCTGTTTCCATTAAACTTGCCAAAGAAAATGTATGAAATATATTATTACACACTGTGCACATTAGGGGTGGGAGCAGTGACTTAGAGGCTATCAGAGCCCCTCTGGTGCTCTCTCTGTGACTAGATGTGAGTATCAGCAGGCTCTACCGTGTTTGGTCACTCTTTCCCATCTGCAAAAAAGATGCTGCTTTTAAATTTTTGTATCTTACTGTCCTGTCACCTTTCTTTAGGAACTGAAATTTCCAAAACGGAGGAGGTTCCCTCCTGTGTTGCCATTCCAACTGCCTCAGAAAGGTTCTGCACTCCCCCAAAACCTACTTTTCCAGGATTCCCTTTTCTCAATTTGCAGACTTAAGCCTTCCCTCTGTTTGTTAGACATATAACCTTTAAGTACGTTAAAGCTGTGTTAAAGCTCAGGCTCCATTCACAGATTCTTTTGAGATTCATTTTGTCAGTGTATCTCTGTCTTCCTGAACACTAAATAGATTTTTTCAGGTATAGCTTAACAAACCAGAGTAAGAGACTCTTGAAATCTTGACTTTTTGGAGTCATAAGTTCAAATCCTGACTCTATTTAACCCAAGCTTTTCATCATGACGAGATGCTGATTTATATGATTTCTGGTGGAAAACCTTAGTGTTTTCAGGGCTTGGCTGCTGTCTGAATGGATGCTAATAGTTGCTGGGCATAAGAGCCAGGGCTTGTTCTACCAGGCCTATTCTTTCCCACTGTTTGCAGCAAAATGCTTGCATTTCAGAAGAGCTGTGAGAGACCCTATCTATTTAGATCCTACCTATTGACTGAAATATTTCATTTTCTTCTTGTTGCACAGACAAATTAACCAGTTTCTGCTCTTCATGGTTTTCCTTTTCAAAGTAGGCAGTGATGACAAAACCAGTGCTAAGACACAATTGTATCCTTGGTCCTTTTCAGGGCAGAAATGTCCCTTTTGCTGGAAGACACGCTGATGAATCCTTGCATCCAATTTCAATTCCTTATTCAGCTATGCCCTGTAACATGCTAAAAATGAAACTCAGGATGCCTAGTCAATGTTTCTCAGATTCTGTCCTGGCCATCTGCAGAAGGAGTAGTGTTTATACTATCCAACTTCAGGCATCTGACATGGGCTATGGAGCTGCTTTGTCTCCTGGATCTGTTTGTGCTGCTGGATGGGATTACCATCTGCAGCTGGGTATCAGAGGGATGTGTGAGCTTGTCTCATTCAGATCTGGCAACAGAACTGCTATCTGGAGCAAAATGAGCCATTCTGCAAAGTTTTCTCTTTACACAGCTCAAGATAGCAGGGACCATTCTTCCCAGTTTGGCACATCTTTTCACGTTTATTATAAAACTTAATTGTATGTGGTTGCATGTTTGCAACTGCATGTTTTGCTGCAAATGTTTCAATGCTTCTGCCTGGTTTTGCCTAAGGGTAATTTTAACTGAGGTAGAAAAAAAATAGCTCTGTCACTGGCAAACGTTCTCAAATGACTCTTTCTGTGTTCTGAAACTGCTTTCTGTCTCGTGGCAGCTAACAGATGATCTCAGAGGAGTGTGGCATCTGCACATAAACCTCTTACCTTCAATTTCTCATGCAAACAGAAATAACTGGTTAGAAAACAACTACTAAAAAGACCCACAGTTAATTTCTTTTTATGCTTTGACTTATTGTAGCTTATAGGAAAATAAAAAAATTATGCACAACATGATGATTTTCCTGCTTTGCAAAAAAATTATTCTTTTCTCCATATGATTGACTGAAATATTCTTTGGAAATCACTTAATGTAGGAGTTTTCCAAAGTTATTACAGCTGTTAAAATTCTGCCACATTGGGCCAAACGATCTAAATTCAGATAGAAAGTCAATTTTGCTTAAAGATTTATCCTGTGGCTTCTTTTCAGTAGGAAGTGTTTTATAGCTTCTTTAAGATTTTCCAGTCTGGTTCTTCAAGGAAAGCTTGGTAAATCTTGTGAAACTTTACTTTTGTCACATTCATATGAAATGGGTATAGGCTTAACTGTGCCTTTAGGTACAGAAGGAGTATTCACAGGTGAATGGCAAGATGGCTTCTAAAGGATTTCCAGCAAACACCCACAATTTGACACGACACCTTTTCCTAGCTCTGGATGCACTGGAGCACCACCTCTGCCTGGAAAGCTTTGTGCTGATGCCTTTACCTTCCCTTTTCATGAAAAATATCTCTATAAACCAAGAGAACAAGTCTCCAGCAGTGTGTACAGATCTGTACAGACACACTGATTTGTGCCTGCATTAATAACCTGCTTCAGTTATTTGCTGATGAACTGACAACTTCCACAAACTTTGTAAAAAAAGCTTTTTCACACTCAAGTATGTCAAAACAGGACCAATGCCATATCCCCAAGAGCTGAACATCTCTGTGGACAAACTGTGGGGATCTCTCTATTTCCTCAGCTCACAGCTGGCTAGAGAGCACGTGAAGCACATCTCTGGGGCAGCACAAGGAGTCCTGCCCTCTGTGAGAGAGCAGGGCAGATATCTCTGCATCACTTGTTGTCTGGCTGACCCTGCCGTGGCCCCCATCCACCCCCAGCCTTAGAGCCAGTCTTGGATCTACATGGAGCATCTCCCAGTGCTCATCCTGCAATAACAGATTTGCTCCCTTGTGCATGGGGATTTCTGGATGGGGTTCTCAGTGGGAATCCACTGACTCTTTTGCCTGGCTGGGCTGAGCTGATATTGGTGCCTATTTTGCCTGTATCTCCTTGGGTGATGACTCTCCCTACCTGTCTGCCACCATTACCAGTCTCTTTCCTAAACATTTGCCAGCAGTGTGCAAGGTGCTTGTAGCTCAGTGCAGAAGGCTCAGTTACAGATTTGCTGACTCATTTCCCAGCAAAAGGCTTCCCTTCTCCGTGGAGGACCTGTGGGCTCTGGACTTTGCAGAGGGCTTTAATTAGGATCATTGCTGCTTGCGTGTCTTTCTTCTTCAAAACAGAAGAATTTCTTTTAAATGCAATTTTAACTTTTGATGTTGTCAGCTTGCAGTTCTTGTTTTGGGGACAGTCTTTCTAGTGTGGTGCTGTTAGTGGGTTGTGTTTTCTTTTATTTCAATTGCCAAAATATTTTGAATGCTAATGCAGGCGGGCAGTTTTTGGTCGGTCTGTATCTGTTTAAACTGCATGTGCATTGCTGGAGTCCAATCTTCCATCCAGTGAACAAAGTTCAGTATTTGCTTGACTAACAGTGGTAAATAGTTCAGTACCATACTGAATTATGGAAAGTCTCCATCCTTCCAGAGAAAGTGAATCTCAATCTTGTAAGCTCAAGATCACACCTGATTGGGGCAGCAATCAAGCAAATGACATATGATGATTGTCCTGATTTTCTTCAAGAGACTGTAGTACCTCTTAGACTTCAGAATCACTGGAATTCAAATGCCTCTGAAGTACAGAAGAGTACATTTTTTTCCCTGCACATGCATGACATTTGGCAATACTTCCATTTGTCCTTGTAAGTGCATGAGCAGATGGTATTTCAGCCTGTTCACAATTGAGATTCAAATTTTTGAAAGAACTCATCAATTTAGTACCCTCATCCTGGACTGGAAACATAAAACTAGATGAAAACCTCAGGCTTGTGAAGTATTGAGGATTTTGGACATGCAGTTTGTTAGACCAGGATGGACTATCATTTCAGTGGGAGCTGTACCTTGTAACTTTGACCTTGGCAAAGTCATATTACTTTGTCCAGAGTGTTAGGATCATTAGAATTCTTAGTTAAGTGCCTATCCCCACTTTGTCAGGAAAGTGAAAGTAATGTTTTTTACCCTTCTGTCTCAAGATTGGAAGTATTAGATGTGCAGTGTGCCTCATGAAAGCTCTGCTTTCAAAGGAATAAACTAAAATAAAGATGGGCCAAGTAACATTTTTGTTAGCATGGTTCAAGAATACTGAAACTGAAGAACAAGTCTTACCTTGTGACTGAAGTTGTACTTTTTCCACAGAATTACTTTGTTTTTAAAAATCATGTAGGTATTATTTTCAGGGCATGGTTGTAGCTTTTCTCCTAGACAGACTGTGATTATCCACTGATAACATCAGCTGCAATCAGCATTTCAGGCACACCACCTCCATGCCTTCTCCAAGGGAAAACTTGTTCCCTTGGTGAGGCTCAGCATTAAGTCTGCAGAGACCTGGGCTCAGGTCTCCATTGCTGAGACATGGATCAAGCCTGCTGTATGCTTCCCTGTACCTCCTGTAGAATGTGGATTAGACTTGTCTTTTGCATTTTGTCTGCTTTATCTCTGACTGCAAGTACCTTAGGACAGATGTGATTTTTCTGCACTATCTATGAAACAATGCCATTGCAGGGTTTCAAGTTGCTGCTGTAATACTGTGGGTTCAATAAATTTGCAACCTGGAAGAACCTTGCAAAAAAAACCAACAAAAAAACTCCAGGCTAAATTGCTGTGAGCTCTTCACTTGCATGCTGAATTTAGGTACACTTCAAGGCATCTGAAGCTCCAAAAAGAGAGGTGCCTCTTCTGCCTCTGATATACTATCTTAAGTAAGAGCAACTTTATAATGAAAGAGTTTGATGCTTTCTTTTCTCCACCTCATTTTACATTAGACTTGCTCTGTGTCCATTCTCCTGATTTTGTGCACTGAGTCCTGTTGCAGACAATTGTTTCTGATCACCACTCTGAGTCTGAGCATCCTCAGCCCCTGGAGGTGTGGTCACACTTGCTCCTTGAGCACTGAGCTGTGTGCTGGAGTCAGGGGGAGCTGTCTGGGAGAAGAACAATGAGGTGCCCTGACAAAGTGTCTCAGGCAGCTTGAACATAACTTACTGTGTCAAGAAGAGAGAGCAAGAAAAAGAGCATGAGGTGTTCTAATAAAAGCACCAATGTAGTGAAGATTCATTTTTCTTAGAAAGAATCTTAAGAAGTTCTTTTTTTTTTTTCCTTTCTTTTCTTCCCCCTCTGTCTGCATTATCGAATCTCTACCCCCTGTGTCTGTCTCTCTTTTACTTTCAATATGCATTGCAGCTTCTGTCTCCTCCTTTGTTCATGTTAGCAGGATGGGTCTTCCTAGGTGAGGGAAAGGGGACCTTTTGCTGGCCTACATATCAAGTAAACCTTGTGAACAGTGGAGAAGGCAATCCAGATCTCTTAGTTCTGAATCTCTCTTTCCTTTCTCTTGGATTGTACTTCGAAGTGGACACAGGGTGCTGTTGGCTTTGCTGCTGTTTGCTGTTTGATAGATGCACACAAATCCAGGAAGTGATCCTAATACCGTATGGCTTATTTAACCCCAAAAGGACTTCCTGCAGAGGAAACCATTTGGGT
The DNA here is from genome assembly GCF_029582105.1 of Oenanthe melanoleuca. NCBI lineage: Eukaryota > Metazoa > Chordata > Aves > Passeriformes > Muscicapidae > Oenanthe > Oenanthe melanoleuca. Next base: position 97,005,339 of record NC_079335.1, on the reverse strand, counting down.
GGCTGTGGTTAGACAGGGAAGCCCGATCGGAAGAGATCGCGATGTACGAGAAGATAGGGTTCCACCTCCTCCTGTTACGTTACCCAACAGCACTGAAGCAATGACGTAAGCGCACCGCGGTTATACAAGGAAGCGCAAACAGGAAATAAACACTTTTTGCTGTCCACCACATTGGTGTTCGTGTGGGACAAGCCCAAACGGCCTGTACGTTTCACCATCGTGTCTTTTTCCGAACCGGGTCGCCTTGCCTCCCAAGAGGCAACACAGTGGTGCTGAAACCCGGGAACTGCTCCCCGGCACACGGGTACGAGCGGCTGGGACTTCGGGAAGCTCGCCGGACAGGGAAGAGACAGCCAGAGCGGCGGGACTGACTTTGGCGGGGAGGACGCTCCCGTACCGCCGGGATGGAAGCTCTCGGCAAGGTAGTTTTGCAGCTGCATGAGCAGTGGGGAATTGACTAAGGCAAAAGACTTTGAATGTGCGGTTACAAGATTGCTGAAATTAGGTGTTATTGATCGTCCCGTAGAAATCCTCCATCCGGATTGTTGGGACAAATGTACAAAAATGCTTGCGGATGATGTAATATGTTCAGGATCCAGCAAGTGCCTCAAAAGCTGGGAGAGGGTTACGCAAGCACTACGGAAAGCGTTGCAAGAACAGGAAACGTGGAAAGCGACATAAAATTGCCTAAAGGTTACTCCAAAAGTAGGAGTTGGAGCAACTACTCAAACTGTGTTTAATGTCTGTGCTGCTGATTCCGACCCATTATCCAAAGACAAGGATTGCCCCCAATCGTTATCTCGGTCCCCCAGTCCTACTCCTCATCTAACTGCAAAACAGGGGCAACAACCAAAAGAAGGTGATGTTAGTGAATCTGAGAATTCGTTTGACAATGTGGGCCCGGAAGAGGTATGGGAAAGGCCCCCACCATATGCGCCTCAAAATGGCGCTGGTCAAGAGGAAGAAGGGCGGGGCGAGGAGCTGCTTCCCGCCACAGACATGCGCAAGAGGGAATTAAAGGGGAAGTGGGAGGAGAAAGCGGTCGGCAAGAGGGAGGAGAGTCCAAGGCCCAATCAGGGAGTGCGACCCAAGACATTCCCTTATAAGGAAAGGAACTCCCCAGAAGGGTGGCGGAGAGGGGGTGGGAAGAAAACCGCCCACGGGAAAGGGAGAGGGCGGAGCCCAGCTAAAAGACACTGTAGCCCGGAAATTTCTTATCACTCGACTTCCACCTCTGAGTCGGATGATGGCTGGGGTGACCGGCAGCGCTGGTGGGATAAAAAGTGGTACACATCTAGCTCAGACTCCGACTCAGATACTGACAAAATACAACCAAGCTCTAACAAACCTAAAGGCTTGGTCTCATACAGGCCTCATACAGGCTTGGCCTTGTATGGTCAAGAAAAGCTTGCAAAAACCCACGCCTCCTACACCACTTACGGATTGGAAAGAAATTCAAATGACTTGTGCTGAGTGGGCCTCACCTTCGGTACTAGCATTCCTGGAAAAGGAGGTGAACGGCCAAAAGACCTACTCCCCGGTTAACCCCAAAGATGTGCAAGTGATTGTTAAAGCAATTGCTGAAAAAGGTATAAACTCCGCAATGGTTTCCACGCTAATTGATGGTGTTTTTGGCAATGATGATATGCTCCCTTTTGACATCAAACAAACGTGTAGAATGATTTTTGATGGCGCGGGGATGATAGTATTCAAACAGGAGTGGGAGGACAATTGCTCGAACGAACTAGCTAAGGCCACGGGGGACTATCACCCGCTGCGGAACTCTAGCCTGCAGCGGCTAATGGGCAAAGACCCAACAATGATCACTCCTCTGGCACAAGCCCAAAATATGAGAGCCCCAGAAATCGCGGCCACAACTCGCACAGCCAGAGAAGCCATCCGTACCACGTGCAGAATAGTCGCCAGGCCTGCCCCATGATCTACTATAAAACAAAGCAAGAGCAAAAGCTTTACCCAATTTGTAGACTGTCTCCAAGCTGCAGTAGACTCTTCCAACTTGCCGGCAGAGGCCAAGGGCCCAGTTGTTGCTGACTGCCTGCGACAGCAATGTAACTCAGCCACCAAAGAAATTTTACGATTGATGCCACCTAGCTCTAGTATCGCGGCAATGATTAAGCATGTGGCAAGGGAGGAACACTTAACTGCAATCCACGCTGCAGTGAGCGCTGCCGTGGCAGAAGGAATGGCTGTTCAGAGTCATCATGATCATATCCAACTGGCACCATCCGGCCCCCCGCCTCGAGGCAAACTGAGAGGGCCATGCTGGGCCTGCAGCAAAAAAGGGCACATAGCCAAAGGGTGCAGGCTAAAGAAGCAGGGAAACGGGCGAGGGAGGGGGCAGACGGGCTGCATGCAGCCTCGTCCCAGTTGGGATATCCAGCGGCCCAGCTATGTGAACCCCGCATGGGGCGAGCAGCTTCCGAACCCTCTGCCTCCTCGAGAGGCTACCAACTTCATGGCCCAGCCCTTGCCCCCGCAGCAAGTGTTTCCCCAACCGATGACCCAGCCAGAGTTAACCACATCCGTGTTTTCAAAAGGCAATTTGGAGAGCAGAACCTTCGAGTGGCCCTGGCAGTACAATGCAACAGCCCACCAATAATATGGGGAATTTGCTGGCAATGCCTTTACAGCTCCAACATAGGCCCCTGGAAAAGCCCCTCGAACCGCTCTCAGCTCAGCGACACCGCCATCAGCGTTCCCTTTGTGATTGACACCAGTGCAGATGTAACAGTCATTCCGCAGGCGCACTGGCCCCCAAGCTGGAAGTTGGAAGATGCCCCACCGTAGGCGGAGTAGGAGGAGTTTCCATCGCAAAGAAAAGCGTGAAGTTAATATCAATAATTTTATATGACAAAAGAGGGCCTGAGACAGAGGTCCAGGTTCTTTCAAATGTCCCACCTTTGCTCGGATGAGACGCTCTATCCCTGCTGAATGTCAGGGTGACAAATTTACCCTGAGGGCCACTGCAGCGTACCCATCGCCCCCAATTAAGTTAACCTGGAAATTGTCAGACCTGGTGTGGGTTGAGCAGTGGCCCATCCCCGAGCCTCGAATGTCAATCCTCCTTCAATTACTTCAACGGGAACTAGAAAAGGGGCACATCGAGCCGTCTACTTCCCCGTGGAACACACCAGTATTCGTCATACCAAAGGCTTTCGTCTTCTCCACGATTTGCACGCTGTTAATAAGGAAATCCAGCCCATGGGTCTGGTGCAAACACAGCTACCTACTAACTCCATCATTCCGACGAACCAACCGTGTGCAGTACTTGATACCAAAGATTGCTTTTCCCCCATACCCCTACACGAGCAAGACAAGGAGCGATTTGCCTTTTCTGTTGTGTTTCCTAACAGCCAACAACCGAGTTTGCGGTTCCACTGGAAGGTTCTCCCCCAAGGGATGGTCAATTCTCCTACTATATGTCAAATCGTCGTGGGTCGAGCTCTAGCACCCGTTCGATCTGCGAACCCAGAAGCCACCATTATCCAGTACATGGATGATATCCTTGTCGCCGCTCCAACGCCAGACCAGGTGGACCATCTTGTGTCAACGTCATCCTCATCCCACCAGAAGTTATGTCTCCACTATACGAGCTCCTTAAAGGCAAGCATCCATGGGAACAAAAGACTCTCACAGACGAAGCTACATGCTTGCTCGACTTTGTCGAATGGCAGTTGTCTACAGCGGTCCTCTCCAGATGGAATCTAAGCCTTCCGTTAGACTTGTATGTACATTTCACCAAAGAAGGGGGAGTGGGAGCATTAGCACAAGGACCTCTCGATGCAGCTAAGCCAGTACAATGGGTAGCCCTTGGAAAAGCCTCACGCGCATTCACCCCGGGAGTGGAATGCCTCGGAAATCTCATTATGAAAGGTAGAAAACTTGCCTTGAGCCACTTAGGTTTTGAATCCGCAAAAATATACTAACCCTTCCGAAAACAAATCCCGACATCATCAGTGGCAATCTCGGAACACCTTGCTCTAGCCCTTTTTGGATTCGCAGGAGAGCTTTGCTATGCCATCAAACCTCCATGGACTCAGCTACTGACAATAGTTGACATTGACCTCCCACAAAAGGTCAGAGACCGACCATTACCGGGACAAACTGTTTTTACTGACGCATCCTCAGTCACCTCAACAGTGGCCATGGTGTGGCAAACACAAGAACGGTGGCTGTGCGTCAAAATGAGGGACAAGTCGCTGTCAGTCCAACTATTAGAAGCCTCTGCTGTGGTGCTAGCATGTGGACTGTTCCAACCTGAACACCTCAATATTGTAACAGACTCCATGTTCATCGCTAGACTCTGCCAAGCAATGTCCGGACCAGGTATCTCAACATCCCCTGCCGCCGTCATGATTGAAGAAGTGCTTTTCTCACAACAGGGCACTGTATCAGTTATACACGTCAACAGCCATGACTCTGTCAAGGGATTCTTCCAGATTGGTAACAACAAAGCTGACGCCGCAGCAAAGGGACTTTGGACTTTGCAGGATGCATGATGGCTGCATGAGTAACTCCACGTCGGAGCCAAGGCTCTCGTCAAAAAATGCAGCATTTCAATTGCAGACGCCAGACACATAGTGGCCACCTGTCCCCATTGTCAAAAAGTGCCCTTGTGGTCTAGTGGAACCAATCCTAGAGGCCTTAAGGCCTCCGAGATCTGGCAAAAAGACTTTACCCTCTGCCAATTATTGAAACCCAGAGCCTGGCTTGCTGTGACAATCGATACATACTGCGGCATGATCGTTGCGACCCAACATGCGAAAACAAACTCTAAGGCAATGATCCAACACTGGTTGACGGCTATGGCGTGGCTTGCCATTCCAAAACAGATTAAAACGGACAATGGCATGAACTTTATTTCCAAGTCAGTTCAGGAATTTGCCAATACATGGAACATCACTTTAAAACAAGGCATCATATACAATAGCACAGGACAGGCCATTGTGAAAAGGACGAACCAAACCCTGAAATCTAAGTTAGAGACTCTGGCTAGAGCAGAAGGATTTGCTAATAACATCCCTCCAACAGAACAACCACGTCTGTTAGCCACCGCCATGCTGGCGCTAAATCAATTTCCCAGGGGGGATCAGGTACATAGTCCCTCTCAAAAGCCCTGGGCCACTGAAGCATTAAAGAAAGGTCCACCAGTTAGTATTAAAAATGAACTAGGAAATTGGGAATCAGGGTGGAGATTGGTCTTAACAGGTCGGGGATATGCAGCAGTAGAAAAAGATAATATCATTAAGTGGTGTCCCTTAAAATCTATAAAGCCTGTACTGCATAACGAAATGAATGAAACCTCCGAGTTTCTTTTAACAGGTCTACAACTGTGATTCCCCTCGTCGACTACACGCTCCAGCTTCAACGCAAATGCCGGTGATCCTGCAACGACGCCTGTGCCTTTGTTTCTTTCTGCTCTTGGTTTTGTTTTCTCTAGGGCAAGCAAACTCAGACCACCACCCCCATCAGTTATACGAATGGACGTTTCGCAGTCTTGCAGATGGTAGAGTAATAGCAAAGACCGTATCTAACACCCCCAGTTTTGTTGTTGACCTTCATGACATATTTTCCCCACAAGGTGTTGGCCAACATGTTTATTGGGGAACATACTGGTTCTAACCCCGGAAAAAGTTACTGTACCTATCCTGGTTATTGGTTTTGTGGGTACTGGGGTTGTGAAACCATCGTAACAAGTAATAGATGGACACCAATTAAAAGAGATGAATTTCTGGAAGTAAACTATTGGCCACAAAATTGTGAAACGCCCACTTTTGACACAGATGGAATGGTAAAGAAAAGGGGAAGTTGTACTCACCTAAAAGTAACGGTTCTGCAGCCGCAAGACCAAAGCTGGTCATTTGGGAAAATGTGGTCAGTTTTTCTTCATAAATGGGGTACAGACTGGAGCACAGTTGTTGAAATTATTAGGGTCTTTCCACAACCCTATGCTGCCGTTGGACCTGACAAAGCTTTAATTCAAGTGCAAAGCGAACGTAAGGGCATGAGCAACACCCAAGTGACAAACCTTGCCAATGTCATGTTAAAGCCCAGTGTTCGAAGCTTGTTGTCCACTAGCCCTATGTACCTTCGCAATACACGTAAAGCAACCCCCTACGATTTATTTTATCGCCTGTTAGATGCTGTCTTTTTTGTCACTAAATGCGTCCAAACCAAATTTTACTGATTCTTGTTGGCTTTGCTATAGCCCCAGCCCCCTTATTATGAAGGTATAGCCCTTGATACCCCGTTTACTTACTCCATAGAAATCAACCCTAAGGAATGCCTATTGGATACCCCTCAGAGAGATGTCACCCTAGAACAAATTTCTGGTGGGGGAGTCTGTGTAGGCAATCGACAGATAATGCAACAGAACAGACACGTTTGCAGAACTACTGTTGCCATAGACAAGAGGTACTCCTGGGCTGTCCCCTCAGCTTCAGGAATATGGATCTGCAATAAGACAGACATGACCCCATGCATCTCGATCGTACATTTTGATGAGGCAAATGACGTTTGTGTTCAAGTTGTTGTCATCCCCAGAGTCCTGTACCACACCAACGATGAGGTAATTCGCCACCTCGGGGGAAGTTTCCAGCGTCAAAAACGAGAACTGGTGACCAGCATTAGCCTCATGGTGCTTCTAGGTCTAGGAGCTACAGGCACAGCTACAGGCATCTCAGCGTTGGTATCCCAGAAGCAGAGCCTGTCTCAACTCCAAATGACTATTGATGAGGACTTACACAGGATTGAAAGTTCTATCTCCTTTTTAGGAAAATCCCTCTCTTCGCTTTCAGAAATGGTATTACAGAATAGGCGTGGACTAGATCTCCTCCTTATGCACCAAGGAGGTCTATGTGCCGCCCTTAATGAAGAGTGCTGTTTCTATGTCAACCACTCGGGAGTAATCAGAAACTCCATGGCGGAACTCCGAGAAAGGCTGGCACGACGCAGCAAAGAACAACCTCAGCAAAATTGGTTTGATTTGCTTTTTAGCCAATCCCCCAGAAATGCCACCCTTATATCTACTCTAATGGGACCAGTTATTGTTATTGTACTCGTGCTTATATTTGGTCCTTGTTTTCTTAACAAGTTAGCTCAGTTTGTTAAAGCCCGATTAAGCAAAGTTGACATAATGCTTTTAGAACAAAGGCAGCTAGCTTAATTGGCTATAACAGTTTTACTAAAATGTTGCAGTTGCATATGTTGATTTGTTACAACTGCAGCGTTATGCCTTTATTACTAACATGTATTTACAAGTTATTACTAATACAAATTAATAATTATTCGTTCATGGAGCAGGGGGGAAATGTGGTTAGACAGGGAAGCCCGATTGGAAGAGATCGCGATGTACGAGAAGAAGGGTTCCACCTCCTCCTGTTACGTTACCCAACAGCACTGAAGCAATGACGTAAGCGCACCGCGGTTATACAAGGAAGCGCAAACAGGAAATAAACTCTTTTTGCTGTCCACCACATTGGTGTTCATGTGGGACAAGCCCAAACGGCCTGTACGTTTCACCATCGTGTCTTTTTCCAAACAACAGGTGGCTTTTGTTGGTTTGGGCTCAAGGAGAAGGCTGCTATCAGATTTTATTTCTACTGAAAGATGCAACTCCTTTAATACTTCACACGCTGAGTTGATTTGTGAAGGAAGCTTGATGGATCAGACTTTTTCAGTAGATGAAGAAGCTGCTCACCCTCAGGTGGCTACAGGTTAGCCTGGAGCTTCAAGCTTGTGATGGCAGAAGAGGAACCTGCATGACCTACCATGGGCTGCTTCTTTCTGCAGAGACATCTCTTGATGTCACTGCAGTAATCTGAAGTGCTGTATTATCCTGCCACCCTTTTGCAGGGGAAACTTCCTGACTTCCTTCATAGCTACTGTTTCTATGCCGTTGCAGCACTCTTAAACTTCAAAATAATTTTGGGCAGGGCTGAGAGCATCAGGGGTGGTAATCAGAGATCTCCTGAGGTACCCTGTGGATCTCTGATGATTATTTGCTTATTACTGGCAGCACGTTTTTCTGTTGTGTTTAATGTGTGGTGAGTGTGCACGGAATTGAGCAATTGCTGTGATGCAAAGTTAAAATACTGTTTACCAAGGTCTATAAACTGCAGAATCCAAACTAATAATTGTAGCTTAAATCTGTATTTCTATAGCCAGAGAATTGAAGTAGGTGGTCATATAATATTATGAAAGTGAGTGGCCTGTGTGACTATGCTCCTGGGAAGACCTGTGTTTTTTGGTATTTAGAGGGAAGGTGCAAGTGATCCTTCCCACCTGCCTGTGCTGTAAGATGGAGGCTTGGCTCAGCCCTCTGCTTGAAGCAGTGCCAGGAAATATATTTGAAGACCTATTTTTGACTCTGGTCAAAGAGGGAGGGAGGAAGTGTGCAGTATAAAGATTTTGGGCAGGTATTTAAAATTAAACAAACTAAATTTAGGAGTATCTTAAAAAAAATCTATTTATTTTTATCATAGAAACTTAATAGCCAGGACTTTCATTTCACTTTTCTGTGAAATGCTAAGGTGAATAATTTCCAAAAGATTCATCTGTATTTGAATTATAAATGCCCTCAAAGCTCATGAACCATTAAATTCAGGATTTGAACCCGTGTGAGGAGGTGTCTCAGGCCTTGGATCAGGTTAGTTCCTCTCCTGTTTTCATTGAAGCAGTTGGGTAAATATTGAGGGATGATAGACTCAAACTTTCCTGTTGGGTTACACCTGAAACCTCTGAATTAGAGTTCAGACTATCATGGAATGCTTTCAGTTTCTCACTGAAATGATATTAATCCCTTTCTTATCACCAAGGGCCACAGAACAAATGCATCCACAGAATTTAATGCTGTTAGTTGACATCATCTCACAGAAAACAAATGCAGAAAGCTTCCACAAACCGAAGGAAAGTTTTCTTTTCCTCTGGCAGAGAGAGTGTAGCATGAGGCCAAATTCCTACAAGGCAGGAGTGAATGCTGTAGCCATGTGATAGATGTAGGAGACCAGTATAAATCACAGGATAAAATAACTGCTGTAAAGAATGTTCCTTGTCCTACAAATGCTGTGCAGTTATACTCCCTCCTAGGATTTATAAACCATTTCAGTCATTTTTTTGCAGAACCTTTCAGCAGTCCTGAATTCTCTGAATCAACTGCTCAGGAGAGAATTGAAAATGGCAGTGCACTGATGCTATAAAGGAAACCAGAAGACTTAGCTTGCATCCCTCTCTGATTTAACCCAGTGCAATACAACACTGAACTCAGAAAGGCTAGAAGGATGTTGCCATGAGCAGAAGTTGCCCTTTGCAGGTTAAAATGCGTGGCTCCAGCTCACGGAGGTGTGAGTTACACCCAGGCTGGAGCATGTGGAGTGGTGCACTGAGCACAGGTGCAGTGCTGTGTGGCTGTGCCAGGCTGGTTGCATGAGGCAGGAGTGTGCCACAGGAATAATCTGTGTCTGTACATTCCTCTGAAGAGATCTGATTTTGCTGCAAGCCCTAGGGCAGCTAAAGAGGCTTCCTGGCTGAAAGTGGCCCATGCTAAATCCCGGGAGAACTGGGGGGCACATGCTCACATTAGACTTTTCTTGAACTGGCACACAGAAGTTTGAAGATCTAATAACTTGCAAACACTTTGGACTCTTACAAAAACCAGCACAAACACAATGTTTTATCATTTTCACATGCAGGCCTCTAATGCTCATGGCATCGATGCACAAGTGCCTTGCAGAATTTCACTGTATCAGCCTAGGCTAGCACTACTGCCTGCCATTGGAATGTATTCACACTTGCATTTTACACCCTCTTGATTCCTTTTTGTTAGAATTTCTTCCACCTGATTTAAATGCTTTGAATTGGGTCCTGCTTATAGTCTCTCTCTTTTTTTTTATCCCTTTTTCTTTTTTAGGGGCAAATCCTACCAGTGATCTTTTGTCTCTGCTCTGTCATCCTGGTTCTGTGGTGGTGAAGCACAAACTCTTCTGGTGGTAGCTGAGCTCCTGGAAATGCTGGCAAAAGTGGTGAGAACAAAGCTGCACCATGGTTAGAGCTGAAGGAAGAAAATCAGCCCATGTGAAAACATGAAACTTGTGAAAGGGTTTGGTAGGCAAGCTGGGACTCTATTTTAGCATTTTACCTTTATTCTCCATCATCAGTAAAATCAAGAGTGAGTTGTGCTTGAGCCCACTTTCTAATGATAATGGAAAATGGCATTCATCCTGATGGTTTGTGCAGGGAAAAAATGAATCCAACTGTTTCACCAATAAGCAAAAATTACTGAGGATAGATTCAAGCCAGTTCTTTTTCTATTCAAATAAACTAGTATACTGTTAGCACATGGAAGAGGGATTGACATGAATATTTGGAAAAGTGTGTTTCTTGAACTTATAAGCCATTAAGTAGTAAATACTTTAGTAAGCAAAGATATGGCACATATAGGGAAAACCCCTGTGTAATCCAAACCAAACCAACCTGTTTATCCCAATAACTTGTCAAGTGCACAGTACTTCAGTACTTTTCTCACTCTATAGGCTTCCTGCTCTTGAAGTTCACCATCTGTGCTCTCCCTAGCACTGAAAACTCTCCTTAGAGGAGTCACTAGTGGCCTGAGATTTTGCTTCTATTCAAGGGAGTCTGGCTGAACTGAGCAAAGTTATGAAGCTGAACCTCAGCAAACACGTGTGGCTCCTACTTAGCAGTGCTGCTGCTGTCCTGGCTGTTGGAAATATCCATGAGCCCTAACCAGCGTTTTTGGATTAAATACTTTATTCTGAAAAATGGATCAGCGACATTTTTCTGGTTTTCCTCCTTCAAGCCTAAAAATTTATTTGAAAATTGAACCAGTGGAAACTGCTGACCACTGGGAGGAACACTTAATGGGTACATTCCCGACAAGGATGGGATGGATTACGGCACTTCTCCTGTAAAAGGCAAAAAAACCTCTCAAACTAAAAAATTGCTTTCAGATTTAAAATACATTTCTCAGAGTTTCTTTCAGTGATTTCTTCACACAAAGACTTTGTGCAATAGTCACCTCTTTAATTTAAATGTAAGTTTTTTCTACCCAGTGTGGGAAAGATGAAAGATTGTTTCCAATTTGTAAGTACTAGTGGAAAACTTGTAGAATTTTTATAGGTGAATTAATATTTTAATTAAAAAGGGCTTTGAAGAGTGAAAATAAAGGAGTTTTTGGCAGAAAATTTTAATTATTTTTAAATTTCTGGCTCTTTCATGTAAAAAAGGCAAGCATTCAAGTTTTTTCTCCTGATGATTTATTTTTGTTAATAGTATATTTTAGGTTAAAAAGTGACTTTTAATCTTTTTTTACTGCACTACTTGTGTAAAACCAGGTAATTTTCTCTATTTTCATCTGTTAACAAATAAAAAATATGAATACCCTAGATCAACACCCTGTCACCCACCCCCCCCCCCACCCCAAACTCTCATCTCCCCTGGACCCCCAAAATACAGTAGACTCATTAATGTCAGTGGGAAATTTTGCTTTTTAGTTCTTTTAATCAAGATTACATTTTCTTTAAAAAAGGTGGTATTTCTCCCTCTGCTACACTTGAGAAATTTTCAGATATTAGTAATATGAATCATACAAATATTTAGCAAAGAAAAAAAATTTGTTATCTTAGCTGGTAATGCATCAGTTCCAAAATCTCTGCTAAATTCACTAGTCTATATCTGTGTTGGAGGCAATGGTCACATGCAATAAGAATTATGCTTAACCTGTGCTTATGTCAAAGAGGAAGTCACCTTAAACATGTTTCTATAGGAAAATTCTGGTTGGTAGCCCCTTTTTTTTTTGTCCTCCAGATGTTTTTAAACACTTTAGTGTTCTGTCATAGCAAAAAAATCAAGATAAATTTTTATTGGTATGTGTCTGTCAGATTTACATTTGTGTCTGTGCTCTGTGAGCACTGTGGAATTTTAATTTACTTCTATCCACCCAGCTGGGTGCCTGACTTATAGCCATAGCTCAGAGAAGGGGTTGAAAGAAGTTAAGAGCAGAGAGCATATATAATACCTCTACAATCTAGGGGTCCAGGTCACAGCTTTCCAGCCATGCCTGGCTGTGTTAGAGCTTACCAAGAGATGCAATGAGAAATCCTCCTCTGAAACAGCCACTTAATTGATTTTTGGCATGTGAATATCTAATGAAGAATTAGTTAGAGACATGTAAGACATGGTTGGCCTGCAAAAGAACTGGAGAAAACTGGTATCTTTTTGCTGAGAAGGAACTCAAAAAATTGAAAACTTACTTGAGATTTTTTTATGCCATAGGTCTCCAGTTCTAGGATAATATAACATTCCTGTCTGTGACAAGAAAAGCAAGAAGATGGACACCAGTGATTGAGAAAGTTATTAACATTACAGTGACCATGATATTAGATAAGCTATTGAGAAGTGCTTTAAATATTTTTCAAAGACCTACAGAAATTAATAAAGCTAGTGGAAAATATGCTTAGTATGTTTTCCTGAGTGCCTGGAGGTACCTTCATGTTGCATGCCAGTGCTGCTGTTTTCATTTTTGCTGTTAAGGAGTAATGGTAAAATCCCTCCCACTGCATTTTGTTGAAGGTTTAATTTCCCAGCAGGCAGAGGCAGAGCAGAAGTGCCTACATCACAGAGTGAGCCAGGGCTAGAGCTTGTGAAGGACCTGCATAGGCCATGGTTTTGTATAGTGTGTGGGAGTCTGTGGATTTAGTGAGTCTTTGAAGAGCTTGGATTTGAGTTTAAATTTATCTTTTGTCAAAGAAGCTGAGTTTTTCAAATATTTTTCTTCCTATGCAGGAATGAATTTGCTGAAAGGGAGAATGTTGTAACTTACTTGGTGATATTTTTGGCCTGTTCTAGTCCAGTAGATATTTTAGTCTTATATTTTAAAATAAGGCTTATTAAATATTAAATTAACATTTTTTTGCAATCATTTTCTTGAAAGAAAAAAAATAGCTGCTTTTTTAGGAAATACTTACATTTTCTTTGATATGGCTCAATTGGCTGTAGTTATTAAAGGGAAGTCAAACCAGATGCAGCTGTAGTCCTCATCTGCTTCCACTAAGGCTGACATGGACTTAATGTTGGAGTATAGCTTTGATGACAATTTGAATGGGAACTTGGAGACTGTATTTCAGGGTCTGAGGGCTTCAGTACTGATCAAGCCTTAAACTAGGTGGTTTTGTAATTTGAGATTTCAATTGTTCTCTAGAGCTGCATGAGACCAATAAAGTGTTGTAGATAAAATGAATTTAGCTGACAGATATGCAACATGTGCAATATATTTTTATTATTTCTTTACAAAGGTAAAGCCAAATGCTGAAATCTTTATTCATTTAAGTTTCCTTCCTTATCCAGACTAAACTCCCATTGGCTCTACCCTGTCTCTGATTCATTAAAATCAGTGGTATCCCCATAAAGACTTCAAGATGCAAGCCACTTTGTTTCAGACTTGCAGGGCAGCGTCACTCAGGCTCCCATCACAGAGGCATAGACACTGCAACATGGCATTCCTGGAAAAGAAATTCACCCTATTTTGCCAGTTCTTACTTCAACATTAGCAGTTTCACTCACTGATTAATTCTGCAGCTATTATCTCTACGAAGATTTAAAAAAGGCATTTTGTGGTTATACTGTAAATTGTGTTTTTGGCACTGCCTTGAGGGGTCACATTGACTGTGTCACACCGTCTGGTTCTGATGCCATGTCCTTTCTCATCCATGCTGATATAGTCAGGAACTACTCTGAATTTCACACACTTTTCTGGGTGAAGGTTTGACTCATAAGAAGGTGAAATCACTTGTGGATGTATTTTGATCAGTGTTTCAGTCAGGTCAGTCTGTGTTTCGTAGCAAGTGCTAAGAGTGTCTCATATCAGCCTCAAGATGTGGAAGCAATGTTTGACACACAGGTACCCTTTATTCTTTGACACTCTCTTGCATCTTGCCATTTTTGAGAAAAATGTTTGCAGTGAGGTTCCCAGCAGAGTCAAATGCAAAACTAGGTACCTTGGAAGATTCAATGTTTTAAAATATTTTACCTAACTTAGCATTTATATTTTTTGTAGCTTGGTATGTTGCAATCATAGAGCTCTAGCTGCCTATGTAGGAAAACTCAGATTCCCACAGTTTGATGATTCAGTTGAACTTTCAACTCTTTCAAATTATTTTTGAAAACCTTTTATTTCATCTCTTGTTGTTCTGTAAGGTGACTGGATGTAATGGAATTCTTGCTTGTTTTTACTAGTATAAGGCAAGAGTAGGATTTGAAATAGGTTTGGTGATTTATTTATTTTTTTTTAGTAAGACCAAATTACGATTTGACCACTTTCATTACAGATGATCAAACAGAACTGCAAATGCAATTTTCAGATTAACATCCATTACAGCATAAAGTATTCAGTGGCAGCCTTTGCCAAGAGCTGTCCAAAACCTAATTATTCATCATTAAACTGCAGCCTGAAGACACAAAACCAGACCAGAGGTCTGCTGTGTAACATTGCTGCACATGCACATAATAAAGCAGAGTGTTGGATCCACAGGGGACTTGGGTTGCTGTTTCTGCTTCCTGCTCTTCGTGCTACACACCCAGCAGTTAAAAAATATACTATGTTCACAGGGAAGGGCCTTGAACCACTGCTGGATACCCCTTCCCCTCCAGGGGACTGCTCTGGCTGCCAGACTGCAGTCATGCTCCCTGCCTTGCTCTCCTGAGCCCCACCACTTGGGATATTGTGTAAGGGGTAACAGCTACGCTGGGACAGATGGAAAATGTTCCTGCAGGCCCTCCTTAATGCTGGGAGGTGTGGGGCTGAGATGCCCTTAGAGCAGCAAAGCTGACGCCAGTCCTCTCACAGGCTTGGGACATTACAAATTCTCTACTCTGGGATGTTATTGCTGCAGCCAGACACTGCAGGAATTTCTTGGTGGAAACTTGAGAGCCTGAAGGTTGGATGTGGGAGGCACCACTTGGAGAGGGCATCTCTTTTCTGCTTTTGTAGTGCCCCTCTGGTTACAAACTCCAGCAGTGAATAGCGTGAAGGGCCAGGACAGACAAATGGTGGAGAGGGGAGAAAGGAGGAGCACAGAGGCAGCAAGTGCCGGCCTGGGCTCATGCAGCAGGATGTGGCAGAAGCAAGCAGTCTGTGCAGGATTCCCACCCTGCTGTAAGATCCCAAATCCTGGAAGATATTGCTGCCTTTACTACCTGGTGTCATGTGATAATCTTATTTGGCATTTGAGATTCCAGAGTGCAACAGTGCTGTGAAGTGAGCCACAACACACCAAGGGTTGCTTCTGTTTGTGTTTCTGTTCCTGTTTAGAGAATACTCTGGGTTGTGGAGGGAGCACATGGGCAGCCTAGGAGCTGACTCAGTGCAATGGTTTACATTTGGACATCTCTTATGAATTCTTCAAAAAGAATTCATAACTTACTGTCAGCCTTCTAAATAGGGCTGAGCTCCTGCAAACTCAACATGACAAAATAGAGCTTGGAAAACTTAACATTCAGATCCTCATCAGTTCCAGCTTTCCACATAGTATTAAAAGTAGTTATGCACAAACTCATGCTTCTGCTACTTCCCGTGACCAAAGACAGCTTCCCACTTCCCATTTATGCTCTGCACTGGCATATTTTACTGGAACTTATACCTTCTAATGAGAAAGATGAAAATGTGTTGGGCTGTTTTTCCTTTTAAGGATGGTATATGATGAATTGGAAATAAGCGTTGAAATTAAAACACTTAATGTCTCCATAAAATCACATTCAGTAAGCCTTTAAACTAATCACAGTTTGAAACTGTAATGCCTGCAGCTAAAACAATTGTGTTTAAAGCAACAAAGCAGACCCACAATATAAACTTCTATCAAGATGTTGAGCCTGTACTTGTTTTCTGTTTGCTTTCTCTTCTCTTTCAAGCCTTAATCTTCAATAAAAGCCATGGAATAGGGCCAAGTAACATGGAAAAACCTATGTGCTGCTGCAACAGTGAAATCCATGGCAGAAGGAAAAATCTCCTTGATAAACTGTTCAACTGCCTGTGCTAGATGGTGATGGTTCCTGCTGTTATTATGGGGGTTGTAGGTTGCAAAATTTCATGTCTCACTTTTTTCCCCCTCCTGGCATTAAAGACTCAAATTCAACTGTTCCTTTCTTCTCTTGTCTTTTCTTTTTGGGTAGAACAGGCAAAAATATGAACTCTCTCTCACCTTTCTATATCCTCTGCTTTTTTTTTTCTTTAGGGTATTGTATTGCCTTTATCAGAATTATCTCCTTTTCTTTAAATCTTAAAAGTTTGATTATTACAGCCCAACAAGATTCTTCAACAAATGGACCTGGAACTAGAGACCTATATGCCCTTTCCATTTCAAAAGTGTCAATATCTTCACAATACAAAATGGCTTTCAACTTTTCTTTCTTCCTTTTTTTTTTTTTTTTTTTTTTATTCAATGAAGTGATTTCAGTAAAAGTAAGCTCCAGAATTTTATCCCACATTCTCTTCTGCCAAATATACATAGATAATTTATATGACTGTCAGTTTTCAACTAAATGCAGCCCCTCTTGAAATGTTAGTAATTTGTTGCTTAGAAACTAAATCTGCAATAAAAATGGATCTGAAATGCTGTTTTCCATGTTAGATGCTTTCATTAAAATTATTGTATGATGACAGAAGTGCTTATGCTCTGGAAATCATCATAAAAATGTAAGTGATACAGATACCTGACCTCATTCTCTTTCACCTTAAAATATATTCATGGCAGTACTGAATGCCTTATCTGCTATTCCTTCTTTTGGGTCAAGACTTCTTTTTGGAGGAAGCTACTTCAGAACTGGAAAACCACTGATTTTCAGCTGTATCTCTCCCATTAATCAACTGCTTTTCAAAAATCCCACATCTTTTTCCTTTGTCCATAGAAACTTGGATTGTCTCCTCACCATCTTGTTCTTTTCTTCACCAGTGGATCATGACTGGTGTCTCTTTCAGACTTGATTTTTGGAAACAAAGCTGAAAATTACTTGTGAGGGTCTGGATTTTAAAGGGAAGGCCCTCACCCTTGCTTGAACCTCCTATGTGTTGAGTGACTGATCTGTGTCTCTTATTAGAGCTAGTGACAGAACTGTCCTGTGGGTCTCCCCAGGACTAAAGATAAATTTGGCCCCACTGGAATCAAATATTACATCCTCAAAGCACTCTTGAGTGATACTTATTTATGGGAACTGATGGTGTAGTACTCCCTCATGATAAAAATATCATTCACTTTTTGCTAGGGTTGCATCCAAGAAGGGAGTGGAGGATTAAGCACACAATTCCTACTAGCAACAATAAAACCTGGCAGACTAGGAAGTAAATATCTAGTTTTACCCCCAAGATGAAAATCTAGGGGCTTGCTTTCTTACTGAATAGTTTTTGGTCTGTGTCATAAAGATTGGTACATATTCCTGTCTCTCTATGGATATGATCAAGGGTGGAAGATGAAGAACTATGTGATACAAATCTCAAAATCATTATTACCCTCTGGTTTAAAAGGCAAGCCTTATTTTTTGTTATTAACAATTGTAGGTCTACTTCCCCCCTTTTTAAACAGAAACTCACCAAACTGAAGGCAAAATTAAGATAAACAAAATAGCATATGAATTGAGCATGAAATTGGTGTAATATATGTTTTTATTTAGGAATAAAAACACTTCTGAAAGTTATTTTTTCCAAAAGATATTTTTCCTGCTTTCCAGTACTCTTTAAGGAAATTGAAGTTTCTTGGTGGTTTTTTTTTTTTTTTTTTTTGTTTTTTTTTTTTGTTTTTTTTTTTGTTTTTGTTTTTGTTGTTTTTTTTTTTTTCCTGAAGGTGAAGAGAGCTTTGGCTTAATTACATTGAGCTGATTACATTTTGAGGTGAACCAGAGCAATCCCAGTGATGTTATGTGGTTTGCATCCATCAGAAAGCTTGAGTGTGGCCTGGTTAGAAACTATTCATGCAGAGGTAATGAAATCAAGTCTGTTACATAGCAATAGCTGTCATTTCTACCTTGCATGGTAGTCTGAAACATATCTACATGCATAAGTTGCATTGCTTTAATCACACTGATATAAGTAAAATGATGCAGTAACTCCTAATTTTTCTCCTGTGCCAATATGATTATTTCAAACCCAAGTGTAGTATTGCTTTATGTATTTTATCAATACTTATAGCTCACTGAAGGGAAGAAGCACTAGTTATTAAGCACTAGTCTTCGAACTGGCATTGTTGCATCTGGAAAGATTTTTTTACTATGTGCCTTGTATATATTTCTCTTTTTGGGGGGTATAAGGCCACAGTCAGGAGTGCCTTGGGGAGGAAGACTAGAAAAATTAGCTAGTCTACCTTTTTGTGCTCATCTCTTCACTGCTGTCTCCCCAGCTGACAAATGGTTACTGGCTGTGTGAGTGTTCCTAGTTTGTTTCAAAGCCAATAAACTTGGTTAGATTAGATTGCCATCATAACCTTGGTAAATTAGCCCATGCTGGGCCCAGGGCTTTTATATCTGGCCTGTGTCCAGGTCCACAACTGCCTTGTTAAAAGCTGAGCTTGAATGGCTCTGCACTCCAGGCACTTCTGTGACTGGTGTGCACACATCCTGCAATGGTTTTACCAATTGGACAACACTCATTTTGTATTTAATCACCTAGAAAGCTTTTCCTGCTAGGGTTCTTGCTTAGTATGCATGTTCCCATATCTTTCTCAGTTTTTTTGTTTTATTTTTTGGATTGTCTATAAAAGATTGACCTTCCACTCTCTTAAATATTCTTGCCATCAGATATAAAGCACATGTATTGGCATAAAAACTACTGTATATGGAATGAAAATTACTGGCAGTTCTTGAAACACATTCTGCACATGAAAGCCTAATTGTATATTGGACAGTGGCGATTGTAAAAAAGTAATCTTGAATACTTGTGGTTTAAATCAGTGACCTTTACTGCTGTGAGTGGCTGCATTGATACCGAGGATGTCAAGTGCTAAGCCAAGGTGAAACTGTATATTCTGTGAAAACAAAGACTCGTGCCAATACTCCCTGCCAACAAACAGCATGCCCTAAGCGAGGGTGAATGAGGAGACTGGTGAGGGGATTTGCAGGTTAAGGTGCAAGGTAAGACCTTGTTCGTGTGAGTAGGGAGTGATTCCTACAACCTTGGATAAAATAGTTTGCTAAGATAAATTTGATTCATCTGAAAGGCTTGAGGAACTGCCTTCATAACCAGATATCTGAAAACTTCTCCATCCAATGTCCACAAGCTGGAAATGCTTTTAGGATGCAAATGTTAGAAACTGGGCCAAATTCAGTTCCCAGGATTTTGTTGACGTAGCCATTGGTCTAAATGGAGTTTCCCTGGGGTTTGGTAATGCTACAATGAACAGAACTGATCCCTGAGATACCAAGTATTAAATGAAGAGTTTTTGTCTTCCCTACTTTGGGATCCGAGCAAAGTCGGAGTTATTCACTAGAAGAGCATAAATTCACATTAGCTGCCCTGCAAACATTTTCTGTCTGGCTGCTCTTGGTTACATTGCACCAAGGGCACTCTGAAAGGGAGACCTAAACAGGGTGGTGTAGGCAGTGTGCAAGCAATGTGCACTAAATACCTGTTGTACACACCTTACCTCTGCAGAGAAACCTTTATGCAAATGCAGATGAGGAGTTAATTTAATCTAAATAGTTATTTTAGATATGACCACATGTATGGGATCAGACTAGCATTGTTTTGCAGCTGAGTGGTTTTTTTTCCTGCCTTGTGTTGTTTGTCCAGAAAACAGAGTAACCAACCCAGTGCAATAAGCCTGGCTCACTACTGTAGTTTTTTGTGTTCCCTATACTAATGAGAGTTTGTTTGCTGGTGTTAAAAGGTGCTAAGTCTTCAGTCTGAAAACTGAAGTCACATGTTTGGCTCCTGCCTGGACACAGGCATTCCCAGCTCATCCTATACAGCTTCAAGAAAGACACTAGTAAGAGGAGGAAGTGCTACTCCCAGACTATCTGTGTGCCACTTCACTGTTCATGCCCCTGCAGAGAGCAGAAGCAAGCCTGGTAATTAGCAGCATCTACACCGTGGGGTTTGCAATGCTGATCTCTGTCTCTCCAGAGCAGGACTGGTGACACCCATTGCTCTGCACCTGTGCACCACAGTGCCAACCACAGGGCAGCACCTGACCCTTCCTAAAAAGAAACCCCAGGTGCCACCAGCGAAGCCCAGGCAAGGGAATGGATAGCCTTGACACTTCTTGGGATGAATTTATACACACAGAGCAATAGAGTATGCATCTCATGGACAAGAAAATAGTGCTTTCTAAAGTGAGAATGAAGGGGGAACTCCACAGGCAAACAATGTGGTTAGGCCAGACTGAGAGCTCAGGGCTCACTTGTAGTACATAGAAAGACCTCTTCACCATTAAATCACCTGTTTTCTGTTTTGATTTGCACCAGGGTAGCCCCTAACTACTGCAGATTTAAATCAGCAAGACATGGCTCAAGGCCAAAGTCAATTTTGTTTTGAAGTTTCTTCTACCAAAAATTTGGCCCTGGAAGCTTGTACTTGGAATTGTACAAAGTTTCATTTTATTATGGTATGTTTCCCCCTCCATCCCCAAATTGGTGACCGTTTATATGAATTTTGGCAGGAGGCGAATGATCCTTCACACTCAGCCTGCAATTTACAGCTATGTTTGGTTTTACATAATGTACAATTTCAACGTTGTCTAACATTTCTTCATGTATTGCGGAAGACTTTCAGGTTTTATTAAACTGGCATATATAAATTGATTTTCCAGCTGGATGCAGTCACTTGGCAAACTCTGCATATTCTAACTACATATGAGCTAAATTACACACTCTAATAGTGTGTTTGAATTATTTTATGGCAACATATAGTTGCAGGAGCATGTGGCAGTTTCCCAGCGCTTTGCCTAACTAGGGTTTTGCTCCTAGCTAAAGGAACTGTTGCAGAGACAGACATAAATATTGCAGTGAAAGAACAAGCAGGCTGTGCCTCTTGGTAGGAGAGACTATTGCCAATTTGCACTTGCTGAGAAGAGGTATTACTGTCTCCCCATGATATAAAGAAGTATTACTTAGGGCAAGTCTAAGTCTGCAAAATTACCACTTGAGTTAGAGGGCTTTATGGATATGAAGAAGAATAGAGCTAGACTGGGGCACTTTCAGTGTCAAGGGGATTTATTTGTTATACAAATAGATGATCCATGGGAGATCCATGAGAAGAATTCTGCAGTCTGTCCAACAACTTTATTCTGGAAAACTTGGTTGGATTTCCTCTTTACTAAAATGAGTCAAGATGACATTGTTCACCTCTAATATGTTCACTTCCCAATTATGCCATTCTTGCTCTTTGAGAGTAAGCTTTAATCCCCCCATAGCCTCATGTTTGCATTACTCTTTGCGAAGGATCGGAGTGTAGACAATAATCTCAAAGCTACCCAAAAATGAGGACTGGGGAGGGAACTGTGCTGAATATTTTCTCACTGAAGACAGACGATTTCAGTTCACATGAACTCCTGAGAGCATGGCCTGAGGGTTTTGAATTTGAAAAGATATTTGATGCCACCTGCATGCTAGAAGGTTCAGCCTGTAATGGGGTACAGCTGCTAGAGTTTGGGATATTTTTTATTGTGTCCACATTTACCAGAAATCTTCAAATATCTCTGTCCAGAAGGTTATCCTACTCCAGGGTGTAGTGTTCAACTCAGTAACAGCCATCTCTGTCTCGTTAAGGCAGGAGTCTTGCTCTTAGGGTGCTGTCATGGGGAGTAGATGAGATGGTCATACCTTACTCTGCTGGAGTCAGCTCCTTAGGCCATGAGGGCTGATGCAGGAGTCACGGCAGCGGTGGTGGCATTGGGACCTCTTTTGCCATAAAAACATTCCCCTCTACATCAGAAAAAATGCCCATTCTCAGCCTCTTTGTAAAATGGAATTTCTAGGTTTAATCCTCTTTTATGTTGAGATGTTGCAAGAATTTTATGTCAGGCTGCAAACCCTGCAATGCATGTCCTGCTCTCCTGGTAGAGGAAAGATGGAGGAGAGTGGTATTGGAATGTTGTCACCAACAATCTTTTAATTCACCAGATATTTGAATATTACTGGAGAGTAATGTTTCCTTATTTCCTGAGGGATGGAATTAGCAATAAATTCTGCCACTACCTCGCAGAGTTCTGATTTTATAGCCATTGCTCTTCTTACAGTGCTTCAAGTGTCAATTGTGCTATCTATTTACCACATGGATAAACACATAGCAAGCATTATATCACTTTATTAGGGCACTAATATCTGAGAGCTTTGTCTTATGACATGGTATAAACAATAAATCATTGCAGTTATTCTTTATGTCAAGTCTTATTTCTACATCCCAGGCAGAATAAAGTGTTTGGTGCAGCTTTCTTGTTATGTCTTTCTGCCTCCTCTGTTGTTATTAGTAGACGGTGTGCCTGATTAGTCTGCCAGGGAAGGCAATGTGGGATAAAATGTGGGCTCAGATGAGGGAATCAGAAAGAAATGTCTCAGTTCTTACATGGTACTCATAGCTCATACTCATACTCATAGCTGTGATTTTATTTGGTAAAGCTAGGTGCACTAAGGACCAGACAGCTGAAGTTCAGACAAAACTGCAAAACTGTTTAGCCTAATAGTTCCTACAGTAAAGGGCACTCTAGATGCCAGGGAGTCGAGGTTGTATGTAGCAACCCATACATGTAAATACAGTCCAAGGTATCCCACTGGTAAGAGGTCTTCATCAAAGATTTGTTGTGTGAGAGGGCCTGTTGAGCAATTTCTTAAGCTAACGGTGTTCCATAAAATTCCAGACTATGTATTTTTGGTAAAATCATTAGGAAAAACAACAGATTTGTATTTTAATGAAGAGGTGTATTAATTTTGCTACAAAAGAAAGAAGTATTTTATGTCATCACGACCACAGCCATCTGCTGTGCACCATCTATGGTGGCTGTCCATCAAAGCTTTCAACTTTGGTTTCCTGGTGCCAGGCAAGACCATGGAAGCTTTCTTAGCTGCAGCATGTTTGTTGGCATCATTTTTAATCTTTTAGGAGAAGTAGCAAGTGGGCTTCACTTTCCCTTTCTTCTCTCCCACTGGATTAGAAGCAGAGGTGGGGAGGTGTGGGACAGAAGAGAAACAGATATCAGCTGTGGGGTTCCAGAATGCCTTCAGCTTGTCCTTTCACCTACAGCAGGTTTAATCCATGCTGTGGAAAGAACAGTTCCTGCCTGCCCTAGCTGTGCAGGGCTTTCTGCATGACATTCTTGAAGAGTCACTTTGGCCAAGAGTTATAACAAAAGCGGCACTGACTTTGTCAGACAGTTCTTTGAGATAAAATCCCCCCGACTGAGATTTCTTCCCATAGTCATGGTCAAGCATACAAAACTTTCATAAACAAGATTCACTGAAAGCCTTGAATGCCTGACCTTTCAGTTCAGGAGACTCTGCTGGGGAGCAACCATACCACATTGCATATTTCCCAAGACCTTTCTTGATTGCTATCACTTCTCTCAGCTGATTTTCCAATGGGTAGCTTTAACCACAGAGGATTATAGCTATTTCTGTGGATCTGAAGGAATGTTTCATAACAGCAAGTGGATACCAGGGATCCCAGAATCTTTTCTGACAGAGGAAACTTTGCAGGTCTTTCAGGAGGCAACCAGCTTACCTTGTTGTCCAAAGCCACAGCATCCTACAGAAAAACTCAATTCAAACACCCATCCCAAAGTGGTATAATCTGAATGTCACAGAGCATTAATCTATGTCAAAGTCTCTCCCTTGACATATACTTTTCCTCCTCAAGTCCCTTGTTTGACATCTTTTGCAATAAATCAGTTCAGTAACCAAACTGTTTGTAGTATGATTGTATGAATAAATGCATGAACTTAGGTACCTCGTTGGTAGTATTCTGACCTCATGCCTCTCTAATCTTTACATGGTTCTGGAGTGAAGAAATGGAAAGGGAGAAAGGCTCTGTTACTGTCTTGAACTAACTTGAGGCTGCTCACAAGACAAGATTTGGCCTACTATGCATCAAGACTGTAAGAAGTAAAAGTTTGGGAGAGTCTTTATGTTGCCTTTTCTTATGTCTGTGTGGAGCAGCTGCAGGGATAAGGAAGAGGAAGGCATCCCTTCAGACCAGCACCTCCTGCCTGAGTCTAAATCTGGGATTGCCTATCCAGTCTTGCAACTTCAAGGAAAAAACATGCCACACTATCTAGATCTTAGGGCATTAGCATATTTGTTCCCTAATTCAGGCCTCTCTTCTTTTTGCAAATCCCTCAGAAAGACATCCTGTTTTCCACAGATTTTTGCCAGACCATTTGGGGGAATTCAATTTCAACCTCTGCTTTGTTAGCAGGATACCCACTCCATCTGTTAGTTGTTTGGTGTTTGTGAGGAGTGGTTTGTGGCCTAAATTGCATAAAGTCTTGTTCTTAGTGGAAATCAATCACACAGCTATACTCTCTTGCTCTTTAAAAAAAATCTGGCACAGTGTTTTTCTTCCAATCCGGTTGATTAGTTGCCTGAAATTTTTGGAGGAGAAAATAATAACCAATGAATAGTGAAAAGTCATTAGCATATAAATGCACTTGTTTTCCAAATAAAATCATCATTCAAACAATTTTTACCATGAGGAGGGGGGAGTGTGTAGTATGGGTAACTAATGTCCATAAACACATCAGGATGACATACCTTTCCTGAAGCCAGTAGCATATATAGTATCCATTTCCATAAGGTAATTGCTTTATCCCACTCCTTTTGTTTACTTATAAACTGTGGACTCAACATCCCAAAGAGCTGTGGTGGGGGTTTTACGCAACGTAAAAGCTCTTGAGTGAGGATCCCTGTAAATAAGAGCAGGAGTTTAGTTGTGGTGACAAGCATGTGAGTAATTTGGGTGTGTGGCACGGTAGGCTTCAGGGTAGCAGTTCGTCCACTGGGAAAAGAGAATGAAAAGAGAGTTTAAGGCGATGCCAGTGTGTTGAAATGTGTTCAGTGGAAGGTGGCTTAAGGTGTTGTCATCTCTCATAAACACGGACATGTTATGGGCTGCAGCCGCGGTGCCATTGAGGGCTGCGGTGCCATTGAGGGCCACGGTGTCATTGAGGGCCGCGCTGCCATTGAGGGTCGCGGTGACATTGAGGGTCATGGTGCCCTTGAGGGCCGCGCTGCCATTGAGGGCCTCGCTGCCATTGAGGGCTGTGGTGCCATTGAGGGCCGCGCTGCCATTGCGGGCTGTGGTGCCATTGAGGGTCATGGTGCCATTGAGGGCCGCGGTGCCATTGGCCATTGAGGGCCGCGGTGCCATTGAGGGCTGTGGTGCCATTGAGGGCCACGGTGCCATTGAGGGCTGTGGTGCCATTGAGGGCCGCGGTGTCATTGAGGGCTGTGGTGCCATTGAGGGCCGCGCTGCCATTGAGGGCTGTGGTGCCCTTGAGGGCCGCGCTGCCATTGAGGGCCTCGCTGCCATTGAGGGCCGCGGTGCCATTGAGGGCTGTGGTGCCATTGAGGGCCGCGCTGCCATTGCGGGCTGTGGTGCCATTGAGGGCCGCGCTGCCATTGAGGGCCGCAGTGACATTGAGGGTCATGGTGCCATTGAGGGTCATGGTGCCATTGAGGGCCGCGCTGCCATTGAGGGCTGTGGTGCCATTGAGGGCCGCGCTGCCATTGAGGGCCGCAGTGACATTGAGGGTCATGGTGCCATTGAGGGTCATGGTGCCATTGAGGGCCGCGCTGCCATTGAGGGCCTCGCTGCCATTGAGGGCCGCGGTGTCATTGAGGGCTGTGGTGCCATTGAGGGCTGTGGTGCCATTGAGGGCCGCGCTGCCATTGAGGGTCATGGTGCCATTGAGGGTCATGGCGCCATTGAGGGTCATGGCGCAATTGAGGGCCGCGCTGCCATTGAGGGCCGCGCTGCCATTGAGGGCCGCGGTGCCATTGAGGGTCATGGTGCCATTGAGGGCCGCGCTGCCATTGAGGGTCGCGGTGTCATTGAGGGTCATGGTGCCATTGAGGGCTGTGGTGCCACTGAGGGCCGCACTGCCATTGAGGGCCGCGCTGCCATTGAGGGCCACAGTGCCATTGAGGGCCGCAGTGCCATTGAGGGCCACGGTGCCATTGAGGGCTGTGGTGCCATTGAGGGTCATGGTGCCATTGAGGGCTGCGCTGCCATTGAGGGTCATGGTGCCATTGAGGGCCACAGTGCCATTGAGGGCTGTGGTGCCATTGAGGGTCATGGTGCCATTGAGGGTCATGGTGCCATTGAGGGCCGCGATGCCATTGAGGGCCGCGGTGCCATTGAGGGCCGCGGTGCCATTGAGGGTCATGGTGCCATTGAGGGTCATGGCGCCATTGAGGGTCATGGTGCCATTGAGGGCTGTGGTGCCATTGAGGGTCATGGCGCCATTGCGGGCTGTGGTGCCATTGAGGGCCGCGCTGTCATTGAGGGCCGCGTCTGTCCGGCTCTGCAGTTATTCCCAATCCCAACACTGATTCCCCTCTTCCCTTTGCTGCCCTCCGTCAAGGGGCCTAGTGCCTCCCACACGCCGCAGGGAGATGTTGACAATGTGGGATAGATCAGACATCGGGAAGGGAAAAATTCGACATTGACTAATGCCCGATTAAATCATATGTTTGGGATCTCCTGGGTCACGAACCGCGAGAATTTTCCATGAAAATTATGAGCCATAACTCAAGCAGGCAGCTCTGGGGCAGTTGCGCAGCTGCACGAGGCATGCGAGCTACCCTTCTGCACTCCGGGCTGGCTTTAAATTTTATTTTCTTTATTTATTTTAATTTTTTTTCCCCGGTAACCCCGTCTGTGGGCCGCAGGTGAGGCCGCGGCGCGGCGGCCCCGCGCAGCCGCAGTGCCGAGGGCGGCCCCGAGGGGGCGCTGGCGGCACGGCCCGCGCGGCGCCGGCTCCATGGAGCGCTCCCGGATCCTCGTTCGCCCCGCCGGGATCCTCCGGGATCCTCGACTGGCCGGGATCGCTCCCGGGGTGCTCACGTCGGGAAGCCGGCGCTGCGGGCCCGCTGTCTGCCAGCGCCGTGCCTTCAGGCCCCGCGGCTCGGGGCGCTCTCCTGGGGGGACAGTGGGGATGCCTCCCTTCCTGCGGTGCATGGAGGTCAGTGGCAAACTTGGCGTATGGCGACAAGTCTTTTCCGTGCACCCCTTGTCCACATACCCTGCTCGGAGAGGAGAAGTGTCCCGCTGCACGTGCCTGCGCCCAGGATTATGGATTGTACTTCCCGGCAGGAGAGAGCTGGGGTGCACCTCCGTGCCGTCCCCACTGTGCTTGCTCTGTGTTGCGAAGGAATGCAGGACGTACGGAGCTACAAAAAACGTGCTTAAATGTTTCATTTAGCAAGGGGACTTAGCCGCGGCAATGTGTGATTTCAAGAATCTCAGGGGGTTTTCTCAGCAAGAGTTTCTGGGGTAAAATGTTAAAAAAAAAAAATACTGTCAGGGATCAAACAAGACACTTTCTCCGTGTCTCGCTGCTCCCACACTGTGTTTGAAAGGAAAGAGAAGCATAGGAAACGGGCAAGCGCAGATTAATCCCTTCCTGCCAAAATTTCCGTTAGAAAACACCTCCGTCTCCTACTTTTACCATTAGACTCTCCGGCTGCTTTGCGGGATTGATTTGATACATTGATTCTATTATGGCAGAGCTTGCAAAGAGTGAAAGAACATGAAATATAGTCCCCCAAAGAGCAGATTTCTTGGGCTAGGAAGATTCGTAGACTAGCAGCAGAAAGTGAGCACTAGCAAGTATGCTAAATAAAAGCAGATACCAATCATAAACAATTACATATGTGCTTAAAAATTCTCCTCCTGACATCTTTACATTTGCTGGTGGAAGTCACCTTATGAATATCAGCAGATGAATTATTCTATATGGGTAAAGAGTTGAAAAAGCAAAGGACATCTCACTTTTTCCTTTAACCTTGGGGAATTGAAAAGATCTGGCTCTTGCATCTCTTTTGAGAATACAGTGACTGTAAGGGAAAAACTCATATGCATTGGAAGGCTTCTGAATACATCTAAATAACAGGCATATCAATGAAATGCCAGACTTTGGCTGAACGATAACCCATATATAAATCATACGGTGCACTGTTTACCTTGAATATATGCAGAACTGCAAATCTAGCTCTACTGAGAATTTTGCATAGGTGGACCAAAACAGGCTGGCTAAGAAGTACATTTGCTTCATACATTTTTTGTGCAAGCAGACCTAAACTGATGGTCTGAAACCTGCAGAGGAAACTGCGAGTCTGTTTATGTTCTATCTAGAAGAGCATCTCTGTTTATTTGTTTGTAGTTAGAAACTAATATCTTGTGGTCATCCAAGTATTAATTCTAAATAATATTTGCTGAATGTAATTGCCTTTCTGAGCAACACATACTCTCTTGCAATCAGTCTAGCTTTCTGAGAAGGTATTAATTATTCCCACTTCTTAGCTGAGCAGTTTCAGTGCATAACTTTCAGCCTGTGGTTTGATTGCAAATTTTCTCCTTTGAATATTCGTTATGCATCTCGGGTGTCTAAACATACACCACAGTATTGTTTCTGGCTGCTGAGCCTGTGACTCAGATTTTTAAGCAGTAGATGGATAATTGGCAAGTAACAAACTTTCAATACAAATTAATCATTCTGGCATCATGGAAAATGCAGGATTCTCAAGGATTTCCAGAAATACCTACTGGCTATATGAATATTCTGAAATAATGAATAGCATTACTCACAGCCAACTGAAGTTGGCTGTCAGCTTGGCAGTCATGCCTGCAAAATATTTTTGAATAAGGTTTATGCCTGTTTGTTTTTTGCTGTTCAGCTAGAACAAGTGCTATCACTTCCTAGCTCGTGATGAATTCGGTGTTGCCAAATCCTGTGATTTTTATCGCAGGTCTCGTGATACTTGATGGTTTTTTTCCCTGTAACTTCTCATTCCCAGAGACATTTAATTAGGTGAGAATCTCAGTTTTCATTTTTATAGAAATCAGTTTCTACTCCTCAGACTGTGAAGAAGTTTGAAAGTATGACCCATGGGCATTCTATAGACAGCCACAAACCCCAGAAAAAATAAAAATGTTTCCAACTTTTTTTTTTGTTGTTTTGTTTTGGTTTTGGCTCATTTCTTAAACATCTGATTCCTGATTCATGACTTCTGAATATTTAAGGATAGGACTACCTTTAATGAATTTTCCCCTTGCCTTCCCTAAATTTTCTTCAAAGGGGAGGATGTACTGTTGTGGAGCCACAGTGAGGCTACATGGACAAGGTTCAAAGCACTCCCTCACCACCTGTACTCTCAACTCAGCCTAACTGTGATCTGAATGCATTTTTTGCTTCATGTTATTCCTCTCAAAGGTCAAATTCTTTGGTTCCCAAGTGCAATGAAACCCATTACACACTGTGCTATTACAAGGTGACCCTCCCTACGGCCTGAAATAGGAGAACCACTGGCTTCTCAGGATAACCTGCCATGAACAGTAAAGAGTGAAGCTTTGCATGGCCAACCTCGTATGATGTGGGAGAGTGCAGGCATTCGTAAGTAAATTTTTCAGTAACAGGAACAGGAGATCATCAGACTGTTCATAGATTCCTTGGATATTGCACTCACCATCAAATATTCCCCTCTCATCCCAATTTTTACTTAATAACACATTAAACATTCCCAGTTTCTGTGACTGAACAGGCTGTATGTAAGTCTTTCCAAAAGGAAAAGTGTGTATTACTGCTAGGGTAAATAACATACAGTTAATGGGTTTTTCAAACTCTTTGATTAGGCATTTTCAGAGCTTGCTGAAAAGCAATATTTACAGTTTTTGAGGATTTTCTCTTTTTTTTTTAGAGATTTGACTTGTTCTGACAGGCCTGAAAGCATCTTTATTTTAAAAATTCCTATGAACTGGAAAAATGTCCTCCAGAGACATTGGCAAGGGATGTCTCATGCACCAGTCAGACTGAGGAGATGGTCTGTCTGATTTTCCAGCCTCTTATCCACCCTCCCAGATATTTTGCTGCTCTGTTTCCCTGCTGCCAAGCTGTAGTGCCACCATCCCTGTAACACAGCTCAGCCTCGCCCTGGCCTGAGCATTCCTGCCCTTCCTCTTCTTTCTGCCCCTTCACCATCCTCCTCTCTACTGCAACTCTCTGCATGGTATGAGAGGAAGTATTTAGAAACAGAAAATTTGCTTTGGGCCTCCTCCAAAACTGGTAACTATCCAGGGACAAGGGCAGAACCTAGCAGAGGGAGACAGCTCTCTCCCTGGCTTGAAAAAAGACATTTTTAGCAGGAATGAGGCTTTTCCTTCGTCCCCTACAGGCCCTTTCTAGGAAAAT
Source organism: Oenanthe melanoleuca (assembly GCF_029582105.1). Classification (NCBI taxonomy): domain Eukaryota; kingdom Metazoa; phylum Chordata; class Aves; order Passeriformes; family Muscicapidae; genus Oenanthe; species Oenanthe melanoleuca. The sequence goes on along the minus strand of NC_079335.1, from coordinate 96,974,926 downwards.
TGATGATGAAATGGATGATTGCTACTGATCCTGCTATTTATCCCTAATCTGAAGGAAAGACTCTGATTTATTAAATGGGGTAATTTAGAAAATAAAATCATTTTGTCACAAAACACAAGGTTGAAAAGGTATCTGGCTAAACTAAAGCCAAAGGACAAACACATTTATTGCCCTGGTCTGCATCTCTTCTTTGACCTAAATGACATCTTCTTCCTCCTGACTTTCCCTTAACTTGTGAGAAGTTTTGATCCTGATCTGGCCATTGCAGCTGAAATGGAAAGGGGAAAAATTGCGAGTAAGGGAAAGGCTCTATAAAATAGACTATAGTGGAAGGAAATTAAAGATAAGGAGAGCTATGAGAGACTCACTGTTGAAATGCACATTTCACTGACAGGGCCTTCACAACAAGGAATGATAAAAAGGAGCAGGGGGAATATCCTGCATACATGGGAAGTCAGAGAGCTTTCTTCTAAGTACAGGAAAAGGCACTGAGTATAACAGAAGGCCTGGAGCCTTCTCTCCTTGTCACTGACCTGCAGTGGGGATGGGTATCATCTCGGGTGGATTTGTCCAAAATCTTTTCCCCACCAGCTGGCTGCTCTGCATGGTGAGCCTGTGTGATGATGAAGGGGTGCCCATTCCCTCTAACCACGGTGTCAGATTACGTGACAGCCACCTGCGTGCTGGCAATACAGGTGCCTGTGTTCTCACTTGATGAGTCAGGAAATCCTCCCTCGTCCTCTGTGCATAAGTTAAAAAATGCTGATTTAATGTTTCTGGGGGATTTGACTGGAATATTTGGGAGGTTTCTTTCCAGTCAAAACAAAACAAAACAAAAATCCCAAACCACATTGCCAGATGCTACACTGCTAGTATATTATAAAACAAAGAAAGCTGTAATTTTGTCACAGATACATCTGGGACAGGGCTGATGGAATCAGGCTGAGGAATCAGAGCCTTCAAGCAGACCATGAAACAGGCCATGCAATAAGCCTGTTTTTTAATATGATTAGAGATAGTCAAGCATACAAATTTGTATCACAAAATAAGCTCCGGGGTTCTCTTCCTGATGAGGCACAAAGAGCCATGTTTAGATGGGAAGTGTTGGAAGCTGCTGGCCTGATCCCCGTGTCCCATGCCTACCGCAGTGACTCATGGAAGCTGCGGTTCTCGTGATCTGCTCTGCTCCAGGGCTGGCGCCCCCCATTCAGATGACTCTTTCCATCGTGAGCTGCGGGAGTCCAAATAAAAAGAATGCTGTGGTGCACTGTGGAAAATGTGTTCAAGCCTAAGAGCCAAAGAGGAAGGAGAGGGGGGGCTCACAGCACTTGAATTACTGCTCCCGTGAGACAATGGGACTAAGAAGATGACTGGGAAACGAGGCTGAAAAGAGACACTATGATTTTTGTTGTGACCGCTTCTCGTGAGTTGTGTTAGCAAATCCTGGAGCTAAAAATTCTAGGTTTTGTGATGGGAAATCAAAAACTTCTGAGAAAATCAAAACTTTGTCATGGAAGGCGCATTTGGCAGAATTCACATTTTCCTTTAGCAAAAGCGGTAACGCTTCAATGGGCTTCTTTCTGATCCGTTCTGCTTCCCATATTTAGCCCTGTTTCAAGTGGGACTGAGCATGGGGTGTAGTTACTGCCTCCACAACTACACTTATGCAGATGCCTAATTAACCAGTTTGATCAGCTGTCACTGGGTTTCTCTCTGCAAATGTGCTTGCAATTCTTTTTTTGAAAATGCTGCTTTAGAAGTACTGGTTCCCCAGAGGCTGAACAGTAAGAATAGCACGGTATTACAAGTGATGACACATGGTGTCCCTTCTCTTCCCTCTAGCAGAAGTTCTGAGCTCATATACTTGGCAGAGTGATGCAGCAAACCAGAAGAGGTCTGGTAGAACATATTTACTAGAATTTCAGGCTTTTCCGTGTAAGCTTCCGTGCCGAAGTATGTAACTTGAGCATTCAGTAGTCACAACAAAGCTTATTCTGGAGTTGCATAGCTTCTAGAGTAAAACATGAGCACAGACTGCAAAAGTGGGTCCCTTTATGAGTTCCTGGTCTAGTGGACTTGTACAGATAATTAACAGGGGTCCACAATGCCATACCTCTGTGAGACATGCCAGGGATTTCATTTTTGTCAAGCTGGGTGGGATCGAGGAATTTTCCATAAACCTGAGATCACAAACTTTGTGTGAGTCTCTAATGTCATTTTGAGGGAAAAACCCACACCTGACCCCTACAGGGATGTTTTTGAAGGTGACCCAGTTGAACTTGAAGGTTCAGAGCATCTAAAGATACTCAAGCATCTTCCTCCCTCTTCCATGTGGGCAGCAGCAGAGAGGGTGAGGTGGTACAAAGTCTGCTGACTTCAGCATCCTTTGCCTCTTTGTAAGTCACACTCCTCTTTTAAATGGCTGCTTCTATCTTGAGTGACACCAGTATAGTCAGGTAGGAGAATGGTGTGCTGTGAGAAATGGAGTACTGCTAGAGGGCCAAGTGTTTTTAAGGGGGAAAAACCCAACCTCTTAGGTACTCTTCTTAGCCCCAGAAAACAATGGATGATTCTATCTTTGCTAACACTATGCAGGAAGTCACTGTCATGCTAGCCTTGTGAAATTTATTGTGAAATTTATCTTCTCTTCCCTAGGCAACAGCATTTTAAATACAATTGGCACTGGAGAACAGAACACCATTGGACAAAGAATATCACTTTGTTCTTATGAGAACAGGAGATATCTGTATGCTGCCCCATAGATTTCCAATACACAGAGAATGTGCCACCAAGGCTCATGGAAGTTGCAGTTCCTTGCAGTTACTCCGCTGTCCTCCAAATCTAACATGCTTCCATGTTTGACTTGGTCCAAGAGCTTCTTCAAGAGCTTTATAAAATTCTAAGGAGAAAGTGCCAGCAGTGTAAAATTAGAAACAGGAAATGACCAATTTAATCATTTGGCCTTTGACAAAGAGCCACTTCCACTGGGGGAACACTCACTTTCTCAGTGACCAGAGAAGGCAGACAGGGAAAAGCAGATCATTTGCTCCAAATGACCAGGAGCAGGGGCTGAAATGGCAATTTGCTCTTTTTATAGATATGTGGATTACTTAATCAGAGCAAATTAATACTCATAATTTTTCTATCCTGAGTAAGTAACAGAGAAGAGTGATAGAGAACAGAAACGTATAGATGACAAGCAAAACAAAAGAAATTTGCAAATAAGGAGGAGAGATTTGAACTGGTTTATAAGAGGTATTGAGATTCATCTGCTAAAGAAAACAAGAGTGGCTTTTAGAATTATGAGTTTGGCAGTTCATTTTCTGTTCTTTGCCCTGAAACTGTGAGCCTTATTTGGACCATGAAACTCCTAAGGAAATGTGAAATGCTACCACAAGAATAAATGTAATAAAATCTGAAAGGCAGTAGGGGACAGAACATATTTTGTAGACTTTGTTCCATATAAATGAGTGACTAAAACTTGGAAAAGATAACTTGCTGAGCATTTCCAGCTCTTTGGTTCACAGTGAAAATTCTCAAGCTCTCCATAACTCTTTTAGATAAATTAGGACATATCCAAGTTAAACAACCAGATATTTATAACATGAAAAAATTTCAAGGGTTCAGTGCAAATAAGAGGAATCAGGAAGCTGAACTGGGAAGATACCCAGATTTGCAGATCTGGAAACAGGTTAGGGGAGAGGAAACAGCTTGAAAGGAGATGGGTGAGACCATAAACACTTTGTATGCTTGACCAGTAAGAGAAGGGAGCTGTTTCTTATCCCAGTTTTGTAAGGCAACTTGATTTCTTCAGGTGGAAAATCTTCTCAGTGAACGAGAACAGTCTTTGGATATCACTAATATTGGATAACCCCAAAATAATGAGCAATGTCCATGTATTTTTTTGTGTTTGGGAGTGATTTAATTTTGTTTTTTCTTAATTTTTAAGTACATTTTCTGTGGTTACCTTTATTGTTTTATCCAGGGAGAGATACAATGTATCACTGGGGAAGTGAAGGCACCAAAAAAGTAACTTAGCCTATTAAAAAATGGCTCAATTTCATCAGGCCTTTCTTTTAGAACTGGACATTTGAGGAGGTGTGCATGTGCCAGTTCTTAAAGGGATACAGAGACCCCATAATTTGGTGGCAAATGGTAAAGGCTGTAACCCCGTGTTTGGGTGTTATGGGATGGTCTGTTGCCTTTATGTGCATAATTGCAAACATCAGGAAGAGAACAGGGCATGACTCAATCTGCAGAACAAACTACGTGACCAGCAGCAAAACCACAGAGTTCCCCCTGCCCTCCCCTCTTATATAGGAGTTTCCATGTTTTGGGGAGGAAAGGAAAAGAATAGCTAATTACCATGAATGGTTCATTCTGCAGCAGAGAATGGAAATTAAGTCTGTTTGGGAGTTTGGCACTGGGAGAACAGAACAGAGGATGCAGAGGCAGCTGAGAAGTAATTCTGGTTTATTTTGATTAAAACCTGTGAGAAGTGTATATTGTAATTTGTGTCATTATTTTTATTGTTTAGAGGGGAAAATAGGCTAGACCCAGAGAGCTGTCTGAGTTGTCTTACACAGAGAGCCTGGGGAGTCCCACAGGAACAGGGCTTCCCTTGCTGCCTCCTCTCCCCCACCCACAGCCGCTCTTACACAACACTCAGCTCCAGGTGCTCCCTTTCCTGGAGGGAAAGGGAAACTGCTGAAGGCTCCTCAAGAGATATTGGACCTTCTTTCCTTGTGCTGGGAGAGTAGGGTAAGAAAGGACTGCTTTTCCTTGCCCTAGTCCCAAAGAGTGAGAGGCAGATGAGGGTCTTCTCTCTCCTGTCCTTCAGGGTAAGGTGGAAGCTGGGAGCAGAGCCTGTGCCTCTGCTTGCTGGTGAGCAAAGTACACTGTGCTCAGAGATCTCCCGTGTTATCCCTGCAGGGAGGGCTGGGGGCAAGGGGAACACAGCTACCTGTCCCACTGGGTGATGGTCCTGGCTCCAGTGCCAGCTGAGAACCAGTGGAGTAGTGCTGCACAGGAACCAGCCAGCATGTGGCCAGGTAGGGATGCAGGGAACCCAGCCACCAAGTTAACTGCTGTTCAGGCACTTCAATTCACATATTCAACAGTCCTGAAAAGTACAGAAACAGCCTCAGTTCCAAGCTGTCCCTTTTTTGTGTCAGGTAATTTAATTTCTTCCTGGAGGGACCAACGTTCAGATGATGAAAAGCCTTTGTCTTTGCATGGGGCTGTGTGAGATGGCAGCAGATGAAATCTCCCAGAATCAAAGAAAACATGACCACCAACTAGGTCCAAGTTACCATCCTTTGGATTTCTGTGCAGACTGCAGCTGTCCTGCTGGTGCCCTTTCCAAAATCAAAGCCCTCTACTCTGACAGCCAGTTAGCGGGACTACAGCTGCCTCTTGGAGAGGAGTGAAACAAGCTGGCACGAGTTATCTTGCGTTCTCTCAATGGAAAGTTACGTTTTCCTTCCATGACAGCATCCACTTGGGATACTAAAATAACTTTCCAGTGCCTAATTAAGCTTCCACATCCTTATTGGGAAAAAGATGGTGGTATAGAAGGATTGAGGTCTGCCTACTGCAAATAAAGGGGTAGTCAGGGGATACAGACCAATAATCCTGACTCCGAGGGTCCCACAAGCTAATAGCAGGCAACCCCAATTTGGCTGAATGTAGGAAGAGACACCTGCAGTGACTTTCATTCAGGGATTTAGGCCTCAACCTAAGGAAAGATAATTAAAATGCTTTAATTTTTTTTTCTTTTGGCATTGATAACCATTCTAAAAAAAAAAAAAGAAGCACCAAAGCTCATCATAATTGTTTCTATAATTTCCCTCCCAGATTTTTTTTTTTTTTAAATCAAACAAGTAATTTAATTTTTTTTTCTTTTTGATGCAGTCATCTCTCCTGGGAATAGAAGAGGGTCAGGGAAAGTATGACAGTATAACAGAAAAAAAATTCCTTTCTAGATACTGTGGAAAAAAAAAATCTGCCAAGTCTGTAACAATTATTTTCTGGGGTGCTAGTCAATATACATGGACAACAAAATTCAGCTAAACATTCTGAGTTTACACTTCTATTCTGATGAATCAAGTGGTTTAAACTACTCTTTCTCTCCCCTTCCCTCCTCACTTTCATTCTCTGCTGTCTTTTTTTTGCTGTACTCAAAAACCATGTTATAACTTTAATCAATGAGAAAAATCATTGTCTGCAACAGAACTTGTAATGGAGAACTTTCCTCTGGTTTTGTCTATGAATAGATTAAAAAGACAACAAATAAATTATCTGGGATTTGCTGTTGATTACTGTAAACTCGATATTCTTATTCATAATGCATGCAGCATTTCCATTCATGCTATTTATATGTGTATGTGTAGCACTCCAAGTGTAATCACCAAAAAAGTGAAATTTACAGGCATGCTTATGGATCTGTAGGAAGGGTTTTATGTACAACACTTCTGGATACTTGAGTTTTACAGACCTGTTTCTTCACTAAAGTCGATGGAGTTAGTCATGATACATATCAGGATGTTAGGATACCATTGTTCAGGTAGTGCAGGAATACTGATTTTTATGGCATTAGCAAGGTGATGCCACAGTTGCATCAAGGCTGCAAGAGACTTATTAAATTGTAAGCATCATGAGATTCTCAAGTTGAACCTTGAAGGAAGGTGTGTTTTAGACATGTGGAACTAGTTTTATGAGGGTAGAAAAGATAAGCATGGAAATAGAAGACCTTGTAAAAGTAGCATTTAAGTTAAATAAAATCACTCAAATGAGGTTTTCCAGCCCAAGCAATTTGGTTTTACTTCTTACAAAAAAAAAATTAGGCTCTGTTACTAGAGACCCTGACTTTGTACATTTGTACATTGCAGACTGCTAATTCATCAAAATAGGTTTGCTTGGGCTATTTTTTTTTGTTGTTGTTTTGGTTTGGTTGATCTTTAAGTTTTATCATTTTAAAGCTTGCTTCTCCTTTGTACCAAATGTATTAAATAAATTTAAATACAAGCTATGGTATCTGTTCTGGCTGCTGATCCATTCCATCTGGTTGAGGGAATTATTCTGTGCTTGAGTCTAAATTACCTTAGAAACTCAACTGTCAAAAGCTAAGAAATTTGTGTATTTTTCTAAAGATGAATGGTATATCAATTCCCATGTAATTGTATTACAAAGGAAATATGGGACTTATTTGTAAGGCTTCATTTTATTGCCACCTAAATTAATGAAATTAATGTAAAGATACTTGTGATTTTCATAGGCCTTGAAGCAGCTCTTGCAAGTACCTGCAAAAACACTCCAGAATCCTTCCAACAGAATGTACTATAGTCATGGTGAGAATCTAAAATATTTGTTCTAATAAGAAATCCATTCTAAATTTTGGTGGGAAGCCTAGTTTATTATTAGTAAGATAATACTGGCTTGTGCTTAATCAAAGTAGCATGAGAAACTGGGAAATGCAGCAGCAATTCTCATCTGCTTTCAGAGCTGTGGTGACTACAGCATGCACCAAACACGTGCTTGTTGTGTGAACTCCAGGGCTGCTCTTACAAAAGCTGTCACTTTCTTTAGAATAGCACCTGGTTGCTGCTGCTGCTTAGTGAAGTCAGTGCCGTGCCAGAATCCAGGACAGTGGTCCTCTGGCTCTGTCCTGGGGTTGTTAAGTTGTCTCAGTGCTGTCACTTCTCCTTGCCTTTCCAACCTTCTGGGAAACGAAATTTTATTTGGTATTTTTTCCAAAGTGCTTTCCCAAAGTTCTCCATAAGAGAAAGTGGTTAGCTTTGGAAGAGAAGAAGCTCTCCCAGTCCAGAAACTGCAGGAAGCCTTGGGGTATGTTAGAAACATGGCCCAAAAATGCCCTGGTCCAGCAGAGCATGGGAGTGCAGGCACAGCCCTGACTCCTGAGTGGTATCATGGATTCAGTGCACAGAGGAGACCTGTCCTCACCTATGGCCTCAAACAGCTGGAATCACATAAAAAAGAGGGAGACAGCAGCTTTTCACCAGTGAGGTATTTTACAAACACATGCAAAGATAGGGTCTGTGGCATGGGGACCTCAAAGGTGGAAAGGGAAATAAAGTTAGTTTGGAAGAAAATTCAAGAAAATGTAGGACTTGTGACAACAAATAGTGTTTGTTTGCTTTTGGCTGCTTCCATGGGGTATACTTAAACTTTCTTTGCAACTTTTTTGTGTGTTACTTACTGCAGAGGCTGAATGGGAACTGTTTGGGAAAATAATGACTGGGCAGGAAAGGGTTACCTCAGGTTCAAAAATATATTAAATATTTCTCCTTATTGTATTCTGCTGTATCAAAAATATCTCTGAATACTTCTGGTTTCTCATTGTCTGTTTGTATCATACACAGCACCCATTGTATATTTTAACCAGTCTTAATTCTTTGCAAATGTTCAGCCCTAAAGCTGCCTGTGTTTCCAGTCCCACTGTCATAAAAGTAATTGACTTCATAGGGCTATTATGCATTTGCCTAATTATTGATATTTCTCTCCACCGTATGATGCTAATTTAACTTTTACTTTTTCCATGTTGTATTTATTCATGATTTTCTTGTATACTTTTTTTTTTTTTTGTCCTGGCAGAATATTGGCCTGGGCTCTAAGTATCAAATTTAAGTGTGACAGAGTCTCTATTCAATTCCAAAGTTATTTTCCATTCTTTATTTTCCTCCGTATTGACATGGGACACAGTTCCAATAAACAGTTCGTATAGCCTAGTACCTCTGATGACATATGTATTTCTGCAAGCTGGGTTTTTGCTGCTTTGTTTTTTTTTTTTTTCCATCTCTCCATATATCCCCATATTGCGGAAATTGTATTTGTGGGATTTTTAGTAATATTTCTTCCATAAACTAAATTTTGCCCAAGTTTATTGCTCACTGGTTACACAGTTGTTCTTTATTAAAATAACCCTCCTTCCATTTTTTAAAATAACATTCTATGCACCTCACCTTCAGCTAGTTTTACTATATGACCTTGCATAATGAAACTGCTCCAGTACCTCAGATAAAGAGCAATGTGCAACTGCTCAGCTTCCAGAAGGCTGTTGGGAGATTTAATGCACTAGTTTTGGGATATGCAAACAGCCCTGCTTAGCTCAAAGATAAGATGGCCCAAATAATTCAAAGATAAGGAAATACAAACGGGAGGTTCTTACTAGCAACTCAGGGTTGTGAATTAAACAGTGGTTCCTGGGTTTTGATTTTAAATTTGCTACCTAAAAAAATTTGTTTGGAGGAAATTACTGCGCTTTTTTTGTCTATTTGCAAAAATAATGCAAAAAAAAAAAGTGAATATTATAGTAATCTGAACGTTTGTACTTCACTTTTGGTAGCCATTTCTAAGGTTAACACTGCCTCTGAAATGAATGTATTCTGGAGCTTGTGAATTCTGTGTCTGGTCTCACAGAGGTAAAATTGAGTATTGTGTATTCAAATTGTATATTTGGAAAGTGTAAGCAGGACTAATGCAAGAGACCTGTGTTGAACCTCTGCACAGGGACTGAGTAGAAAATATTAAGTATCTGAAGCTGGAGTCAAGAATATCTTCTGAATGATGTCACCTTCTTAGTGAATATAATCACTTATGTCATCTCCTTGCTTCTTTTAAGCAAGGAGGAAAATCTCCAGTAAAAATATAAGTGTGGTCATGAACATCTCGTAGAGAAGGAAGGTAGTGTCTTATTAAATAAGGGACACCAAATAATTTGTCCCATCCAGATTTTTCCAGTGGCATATGCAACTCAGTCAAATTGCATTTCCTGACATTTAATGAGTAATTTCTGGTATATACATTTAACCAGGAAAAACAGGAAATTCACCTCCAAGGAGAAAGCCAACTAAAAATCTGCGTGTTGTGACAAAGTTAAAACTGCAGTAGGAACTTTAACATATTCATTTCCTGGTGTCTTGCTGTATTAATTATGCATCCTTTGCCTGCCATTAATTGAAGCCCAAGGCTTTCACAACAGGGGTGTCAAGTTAGGCTTATGGCCTTGTCAGACAGACACTCAATTAAATAGTTTGATTTTGCAGGAACACTGGATATACTTCATCTCCCTTTTGCTGAAAAGGTACACTTTCAAAAATCACATCATAGGTATTGAATTTAATTTCCTGAATGGCAGCTGGCTTTAAACACTGGAACTGGAGGGTGGAGGGGGGGTGGTGGGTGTGGAAGTAGTTAAAGCTGCTTTTTGCTAACAGATCATGCTGCTTTCCTTCAGTTTAAGGAACATCTATGGTCAGCCTGCTAGCAGAGCTTGTCTTTGCATGTTTTGAAGAAGAGGGAGGGCAGCAATAAGGGCAATGACCTTTTTGAATCTAACTGCTCCCAAGAAGGGATGAGTGTATATGAGTAGCATTCAGGCTACAGCCTCTGAAAAATGAGGGTTTCCTACTGGTTTTGATTTTAGCACACAACATGTGAAAAGAGTTTTCATGTCCTGGTCCCAGGGCTTTATGGCAGTGAGCTACATCTGGGACATCAGATGGGTCATCACCAAATCCCCAAGAAGCACCTCCCACATAGTTTTCTCAAGGTATTCCCTGTGTTTAGAAGCTTTGTGGGCTGTAAAAATCAGTGGTCTACAAAAGGAAGAATGATTTGTGATTTTTGCTCTACAACTACAAAGGACCTTGGTTTATGTGACGGCTGGTGTTACCTGTTAATGTTGCTGCATGCTTTCAGCATCAAAGGCCAGAATATTGCCAAGCAGACAATGAGGACTCTGTACCCATGAATGTCTCTGTGAAATAGAGAGAAGAGGTCAAAAAGCACATCCTCAGCCCTCAACAGCAAAAAAAGTTCTCTGATTTGCTGATAGTGTTCATGAGGCAGATACTGAACAGTCCTTGGTGCTGGCTGCAACACAGCTTACTTATTAAGGTGTGATGGATTTAGTGCTCTTTTAAATACCACAGGGTTTGTGTGTGTGTGTGTTTCTGTCCCTGAAAGGATGCTAAAATGAAAATTAGCTGCTTCCTGCTCGTTAAGATGTCAAATTGTACTGATATTGGAAGAGTTGCTTTGGCTGGTTTTACCAGAGGGAAAAAGATGTGTTTCTCTCCATACAGCATAACTTATGAAGCCTCTCTGCTTTCCTGTGAGAAATGGCCAAAGATTGTAGTTGGAAAGAGCAGATGCATCCCAGTGATACTGGGAAACCTCTTGGGTTCCTGGTTGCACCACTCACCCCACTGAGCAGAGATTATCTGCTTGGCACTTGCATGGCCAAGTCACATGAGGAGAAGCTGCTGAGGTGTTTTGGTCTTCCTCATTAGTACAGGACACTGTTTCCTGTGTTTGTCCAGACACTCCAGCTCCACAGATCCCCTGTTTCTACAGGGAGTCAGCACACAAGCAGATTTGCCTTGTAGGTGTTGGAAGCACCTGTGTGGATAACTGAAAAAGAGCAATTCTGAATTCTTGTGGGTAGTTACATGGTTGCTTGTGATTTCAGGAGACTGAATGTAGTCTCCTGGTGATCCACCCATTATCTGCCTGTCACATACATGCCTCTAAATTAGATGAGCATTCATACCTGTTCAATGAGCCAAGGAATATTGTGAAGATTTTCTTTGAGTAACTATTAAAAAACCTCACCATTGTTTCTCTTTTGCAAAAGGTTAAGCCACCTCCATTAGAAAATGAAGCATGAAAGTAAAGCATTGTATAATATTTTTAAAGTTAGAGAGAACTAGAACTAATACAGTGATATTCAGTAAAAGAGAACGTTAAGTGGTTTATAACTACAGAAAAAAAGCCTCAGACATTTTCTCTGTAGAAGATTAGCAAATTATGCATCTGGAATGAAAAAAGTGAGTGTCTCACACAAACTAATGTGGTAGATTTGAGTCATCTACACAAGATGTGATTAAACTAATTAGAATTTCCCCAAAGAATCATAATTTAATATATTGAGTGGCATAAATGGGAATATCACTTCTGCTGCAATCTTCTGTAGTCCTTGGCTACGAAAAAGAAAAGACTTATTAATTTTGGAGTTCTTTTAAGAGGATATGTAACAGACAAAATAGTAGAGCATGAGCTACTAGAATGACAGGTTTGAATGTGAGAAGTAGGAAAATGATTAAAACCAGGCCTGGGTCAGTGTGGACAAAAGAAGTTTGGGAAGAGGCAAACAGGCATGAGTGTGTCAGGGGATCAGGGCTCAGTTGTTTGTTACCCTCGGGTAAGGAAGACATTCATGGACACTTGGTGGGGGTGCTGTGGCTGTAACAAGCCAAATTCACATCATTTCTGTGGCTTCAGGAGAGTTGTGTCCACTGTGCTCACATGTGAGTCTGGTGCTGTGATCATTCGATCAGGGTAGAGTGGTACAGAGCAGCCAGAGCTGTGGATTTTTTAGAGTGCTGAGCAGGCAGATTTGCATATGCTAAATAAGTAAAGTTTTAAATGCTCTTCCTAAATTCACCACTAGTCCCTTCTGTCCCAGGTGACCTCTCTGTGGAGACACGCTGTCTCTTCTAATACTTTATTAAAAGTCTCCTAAAACATCAGGATGGAGAGGCACAGCTGTCCACAGACAGAGTCTGTGCAGCAAACATTCCGAGGCAGGGTTATCATTGCATTTTTAGCATTAAGCCTTGTGGACCCAAGCAAAATCTTCTGCCTGGATATGCCACAACTGGGAAAAGATGCTGTCTTTTCTTCTTCTTATCCTTTGTTCTCCTTCTCTTCTTTGTTTCAATAAAAGCTACTGCAGCATACGCATATCAAAAACCTGAAAGTTGTCTGGTACTTCAGATCAAGGAATGGATTCAAATTCACTGCCTCAGGATATGTGTCAAGTCACTGCACTTATCTTGCTCTTATATTACTGACTTTCTAGTTTTTACTGGGGGTAGTTTTCTGTTCTTATTGGTGTTCAAACCACGAGCAAGAGGAGTCGGTGGAGCATAGCACCTCCATGCTGAAACTGGGAAGGGTTGCCTCTTTTCTTTGCTCTGCAAGGAGAGGAAAAAAGGAGATTGGAAGCCCTGGGAGGTAGGAGTGAAGCTGGCCTGATGTCTGCCTGGTAGCTGTAGTCCATTATTACAATAATTGTTATTATTTCTGTTTGAAATTATAAGTGAGGGGTACTGTAGACTCCTCTATATGACTAGTGAAACCAGCAATAATAGGAAAAGCACAGGCCAATGTGTGGGGCAGGATGCTGATGCTGTTGTTTTCCCAAGAGTTAGTTTTTCAGCCTAAAAGCAAATGCATTATGTGAGTTCTAGTATTTGCCCTGCAATTTACAGAATTATATTTTCAGCCTCTTTCTCTGGAGTTACTTTGATATGTTTTCTGGGCCCCTTTCAAAAATCTAACAAAACAGAAAAATGTAGGGTACATCTAAATCCAACAGGCCTTTAGAAACAAAAATTAATGCTCTGGAACACCTTCTACCAAGCCAGCAAAACATATTGCTTGACAAAATATTTAATCAGACATACTGCATGCAGAGGGAATATGCCTGTCTGTGTTTATACTGTAGTTCAGGTTAGAGGCAGTGGGTAGGCAGCTGGTTTTGACACAGTCTGTATGGTTTTATACATATACATACATATGTGTGTGTGCATGTCTCTGTGCATCTGTGTATATTGACTTTGGAAGTTTTGACCTGTATATCTACTCATAAGTCTAGAAAGCTTTTAACATGTGTTTGTATGCTTACATGCATAAATTAGAAGGAAGTATTAGAAAAAAAAATTACAAGGAGTTGCGGTTTCATGAGATGTTTAAATACTGCTCTGTCTCTAAAAGGCGAGATTCTGAATTGGGGGCTAAACTGACTGAGAACTAGGTCCCAGCTCCACAAGTAAGTTTGAATGCTGTAGGAGTCCTCACCTGTTTGGATTTGTCAGAACTAAGGCGAGAAGCCCTGGCTTTGGGGAGAGAAGCAGCAAGCTGAGGTGCCTGTGCCTGATGCAGAGAGCCCATTGATGTCTGTGGCTCTTCTGTGCTGTGCTGTGCTTGTTGGGCTGTGCTGTGCTGGTGAGCCAGCTCACCTGGAGGTGCTCTGAAAGTCTGGGTGCAGGGTGGAGCTGAGCACTTCAGCTCCTGTGGAGCCAGCACTGAGGCAGCATCAATGCCAGCCTGGGCTTTAGGGTCATTGGAAGCAAGGAGCCAACTTCTCCTTTACCCATGCGATGTGCAGTGCACAATTCAGCTTTTTGTATGCTGAATGAAGATACAGGGGGCTCTAATGTAGACCAGTTAACAATTAGGTATAAAAGAAACACATGAAACATAGTACATTCTAGAAAATGAGCAAAGAGTTAAAAGCCTGAAGTTAGAAATCAGGAGATTTCTGACCCTGCCATGATCTCTCTGTGAGACCTCGCACAACTCCTGTTGCATTTCTGCCTCTGTTTCTCCATTTATAAATCATTTCCTGCTCTGTGTCATATGAACCAATTCATCCTTGGGCAGTTTTGAGCATTAAACACTCTTAAAAAGGCTAAGTAGTATTATATAATAATACCTTTTTCCCTGGTGTGATGAAGCCTGTGTCTGTTCTCTGACTTGACGGCAGGAAGGAAGGCTCACTCTGAACAGACCAAAGTACATCAGGGATTGATTAGGGAAAAGGAGTGGGCAAAGGAGGGAGGAGAAAAGAGAGAGGCAAGGAGTGGATAAATGTCAATTAATTGACATGACTTCACACAGTGGAGGCTGAATCTCACCTTAAGTAATGTAACATGAGGCTTGTATTCTGCAGGAAATCCTAAAAGAAGTTTATTTCAGGAAATATTCTGAGGCTTGGGTAACAGAGAAGCAGCAGGAGGAAGCAGATCCCAGTACACTGCAGTTCATCAACCACGGCCCTAACTAAATGTTTTTATAAAAATGGACCATAACCTCTATGTGGAAGATACTCTTCAAATCAAATGTGTGCCTCCCTTGGCAAGTCAAGCAGTTCTTAGTTTTACCAGGTCTCACAGCTGAACAACAAATAGGTACACAAGCAGTCACTTGGATGTGCAGGCTGGCCCTAGGAACTCTGTCAGACCCTAACAAGCTAAGGCTCTGTGCCTTGGACCATCATGGACCTTTCTCAGAAAATATTGTCCTGTCAGAAAAAGGGTAAGTTTCTCCTTGGCATACTTTGGAAGAAAATGTGATCTCTGTTAATGTAGCAATTGCAAAAATAATTTAAATATAATGAACAAGAAGGAATAATGAGGCATATTTTAACTCTTTCAGTTTGAAAGTGTGGGAACATCTGTTCAGAAATATGTAATCAAGACTAGCAGTGTAAGCTGTGTATGTCTAGGATTGGAGAGAGTCATGCACAAACACACATGCATACTTTTCATCCATGAAAATCAGGGCAGTTTGAGATCCATAATTGAGAATGGATGGAGTTAAAGGATGATAGCAACCGAGTGTAGGTAGCTGGGTGAGCTGTTACCTACACTTGGAAGATCAAGACTGAAAGACTGAAGATGATGTAATGAAAAAAATGGCAGTCACTGATGTAGTCAGAAAAGAGTGATTGTATTTAGGCAAATAAAAGCAAAGAAGGAAAAGTTTCCAATTCTGTTTTGCATAGATGTCACCCAGGTAGTAGAGAAGAAAGTTGTGCCTGTCAGGAGAGAAATTGGTGAAGGTCTGGATAGGTGAATGGACTTGAAGAAATCAGATTTTAGTATTACAGAAAGAGTATCAGGAAGATACAATATGGAGTAAATATGCTCACGTTACAGGCCCTATGCAGGCGAAAAAGAAAAGAGCTGTGAGCTTTTCACATATGTAAGTGAAGGTGTTGCTAAATTTTTAGTTGATAGTGAGATGGCAAAGACAGGAAAGAATATGGTTCTGGAAGATAAACTTACTTGGACAGTTTATGGTTGTTGAAATAGATGAAACTTGAGATTACATGAAGTAGCCACTGCTTTGATATGTCTTGCTTCAGGAAATTACGTACAAGAGGAAATAGCCAAGTCTAAGTAAATATAGCAAATGAAAGCATGAGGAAAAATATGGAACTTCAGGTCTAAATGTAATGTGTGAGAAGCTATTTTGGAGGAAGAAAGTTTAATCTGACCCTAACCCAAACCATCTGTTCCTGTCTTTACTTTCACTGCTGTTATCTCTGATCAGAGAGTATTATCACAACACTAAAATTTGGGATCTGAATCAAAAGTTCCATTAATGCTGACTTCACATTCCATATAATCACTGAAATTCCAGGGTTTTTATCTTCACCTGTGTATACATCCTACCTTCCCCCTCTGCAAACCCAAGCTGTCTGTGCATACCTGGCAGATTTCCATCGACTGGCTTCAAATAAATTTTGACTTGTTTTGCTTTCCTTGCTGTTAGTAGACACCAGTGAGGCAGAGTTTCTTAAAGGTCAGCTCTTGCTTCTCTCTACTTTCAAGAAAGGGGAGGAAGTTATGTTCTTTTGATTCAGACTCAATTGTGATAGTGGTGGCTCAGCCTGGACACTGACCACACTGTACTGACCGATCAATGGCCAAAGACGAGCAAGAAATGAGCAATGAGCAAGAAATTGTTTTTCCATTTTCAGGCAAAATTTTGCAGTTACAAACTTTTAATGGGTTAGCAGAGTTTCCCTGAGTTGATACCACCAGCCTGTTAAAAGCTGATCGCATGGGAGATCTGACACACTGTGGAGCTCATGCAAAGAGACTTTTTCTAGCTCTGACTCTGTATGGCACATCTGACTTGGGCAAAAGAGCTTCTCCAGCCTTTTTTTGTACACTTTGGACCAGGGACTCAGAGCTCCTGAGCACCCCAGCCATCACTGTTAGGGGCCATCTGAGGTTATGGGTGTACAGAGCTCCTTGCTTAATGGTACCATACTAAATGAGAGAGATACTTATTGCAGGAGTGCTGCCATAGCCAAATATACTCTTAATCAGAACTATAATGCTCTTAATGTATTGAAGTGCCTCTGGAATACCTATGGATACAGAAAGCTCCTGGGTGAGTCTGAAATTTATGAAGGCAGTGCTCTTACTATCTCCTTGTCCTCCTTGCTTGGGAATACTGCAAGAAGTAAAACATGCTGGAATAGTCTTTGCCAAGCACTGCTTTCACAAGTGTTGGCCTCCTCCCTGTTCATACTGGCATTTCCTCCATGGAAAACCATTTCCCTACAGGATTCAGGAGTGTAATCATTCAAAGTTGATAGCTACAGACTGCTGCCTCAATAGGTTCTCAGTTGCAGTTCTTCATTGGAATGTCAAGCAAATTTCTGGGCAGATTTGTTCTCTGACACATAATTTAGTATGTTTACGTTTCTGTTATGTTTGGAAATGTGTTCAGTAGAACATGAGATGGATTTGCCAGTTTAACACAGACATAGCTTGTCCTGTCACACCACCTTCTGAGGGCACATCAACAGGGGCTGCAGACAGAAATGAAGGGGATCCTGGGTTGCTTTTTATTCCCAGTTCTTGCTGCTGTGATTCTATGACTATAAAATCATTTCGGTTTTCTCTGTGTTCTGTACATTCTTCTCCCTCACCCATTGTGCCTATGTTATGTTTACAACATAGAATCATGAAGTGGTTGGGTTGGAAGGGACTTTAAGGATCATGTAATTCTAAGCCCCTGCTATGGGCAGGGATGTCACCCACTAGACCAGATAGTTCAAGACCCCTTCCAACCTGGTTTTGAACACTTTCAGGAAGCATCCACAGCTTCTTTGGACAATCTGTTCCAGTGTCTCACCACTCATAGTAAAGGTTTTCTTCCTAACATCTAATCTAGGTCTCTCCTCTTTTAGTTTAAAACTAATTTCCCCTTTTCCTATCACTATCTGCCCTCCCTGTTTTTTATAAGCCCCTTGAAGTACCTGTGGCCCCCTGAAGTACTGGAAGGACACAATAAAGTCTCTTCAGAACCTTCTTATCTATGGGCTGAATAACTCCAGCTCTCTTAGCCTGTTTTCATAGGAAAGGTGTTTCATGCCTCTGATCATCTTTCTGGCCTCCTCTGGACCTGCTCCTACAGGTCTGCATCCTTCTTTTGCTGAGAGTCCCAGATGTGCGTGCAGCACTCCAGGTGGGGTCTCGTGAGGGCAGAGTAAAGGGGGACAATCACCTCCCTTGATTTGCTGGGCACCATTTTGATGGATAGGATACCACTGACCAGGATACCACTGGCCTTCTGCCTTGTAAGCATGCACCACTGGCTTATGTTCAGCTTTTGGTTCACCAGCGCTCCCAAGTCCTTTTCTCCAGGGCTGTTCTCAGTGAGTTCTTCTCACAGTCTAGGCTCACATCTGGGATTGGCCTGATGCAGGTGCAGAACTCTGCACTTAGCCTTGCTGAACTTCATGAGGTTCTCACGGGCCCACTTCCTAAGCTTGTCCCCCTGGATGGCATCCCATCCTTCTACTGTGCCATCTGTACTGCTCAGCTTTGTGTTATCTGCAAACCTGCTGAGGGTGCACTCGATCTCACTGTGTCATTGGCAAAGATGTTTCAGAATCACAGAATTGCTTAGGTAGGAAAGGACCTCCAAGACTGGTGAGTCTGACCTCTGACTTATCACCTTGTCAACTAGATCATAGCACATGTCCAGTCATTTCCTGAACACCTCCAGGGATGGTGACTGTACCACCTCTCTTAAATTGTGCTGTGTTTTCTGAATCTGATTTTGAAGGATAGTACTCTCTTACTGTGGTTTGCTTTGGTAAAGAGTAGTTTTGCCTTACTCACTTCTCTGTGCTTGCCTACTTCAGCCAAAATGCAGCATGCTTGATTTTGGTAAGATTGAACAACACTTTTGCAAGCAACTTGCAGATGGTGAAATTTCCCTCAAGTGCCTTCCTGACTGAGGCATGATTGATGTATCATCATCTTATCTTTTAGCCTTGTTTGTCTTCCTTTTCTTGGTAAGAGAGGGAAGGATTTTAATGTTTATAAAACAATGTGGCTTTGCTTAACTTCTGAGGGATTAACCAGCCATGGTCCTGGAAGAGGCCCTTGTGTAAGAATGAAACTCAGCCTTCCAGAAGGAGATGAAAAGCTCCAACTAGCCGTCACTTGCACCATTCCCCAGCTGTACATATCAGAGTGCAAATTTCTAGCACAGACAGTGTAGTATATTTTGCACTTTTGTTCAACCATAATCTTTCTCATGTCTTCCTGCTTCTGTTTTTTGGGTGTGTTGGTGGGGTTTAACTTTTTAATGCATCTTTTCAGCCCTTCAGAATGAGGTCCAGCACTGGGAAGCTTTAGGCGTTGAAATAGTGTAGCAGCTACAGCAAGGAACTCATGGAGATCAGGAATGGTTTTTAAAACTGTTTGTGTGAGTCAAAGTCCAAGGAAATAAGTTGGAAGATTTAATTGATATTTATCAGGGACTCTGAAAATGCACTCTCTTTTCACCATCATTTGCTGTTCTATCAATTCTGTCTGGAACACATGGTTTGTCCCAAGCCCCACATAACATCAACTGCAATAAATAAGTGGAGAAACTATTCACACTTCACATGTGAGAATGTGCCCTCATTTTACAGCCCATCTATCAAACATAAACATACCCCAGCTCGGGTATGGATGCAGACCAGGAGGATTTATGATCCCAACTCCCTGAACACAGTTTTAATAAGTGCTACTACAAATATTGCAATAATATAATACATTTTAATGTGTTGGAATGCACTCCTAGGGAGTCTGTGGGCATTTAAAGAACCCAGCCCAAATAACTAAGGCCCATGTTTTAATAAAGCAGCTAAAACCCCCTTGGACTGAGAACATCTCAGTGCTGAACTCAGTGTTCATACAGGAACGTGCTGTTAATTTAGGGTTCTAGAGGAGCTGGTCACAGGTGGAAAGATTTGTACAGGGCCTGAAACTGTTTCAGCCACGAATAAGGTGAAGGGCCGTGACAGTTTTGGCAGAAGTAGTGTGGGTCTCCTTTATAATTTACTATATTTGGGTGTAAAGTTCTGTTGAGTAAAGCAGTTACAAGTAGATTGAGAGGGCCTTTGTTGCTATAAAGAGATGCAGTTTGTTGTTTTTATTGAAAATGAACTAGTGAAACAGAGAACACAGGTGCTGAGTGATCTTCCTGTCCTTATCTCAACCTATGAGCCTTTAATTGCATTTTCTTTCCCTGTTCTGTTGCAGAGGGGAAGTGATAGGGTGGCTTGGTGGGCACCTGACAGCCAGCCAAGGTCAATCTACCCTAATGCACTTCACAGTTCATTTATGACTTTAACATTTCTGAGGGTTATTTGCCTACCTCACTTTGTGGGAAGATATTCAGATCTTATCTTAAACCCCTTGTTCCTTTAGGATTTGGTGTTTTCAGTAATGAAAGAGTAAAGAAAGTATTATTGCTGTCATTTCATACATCTATGCCAAAATTTGTATGTACATTCAGACTATGTAAATAAGGGAATTGATACCATATACGTTCATTTCATTGTGACAGGGTCAGAGGTGAAAGAAAAGGGTTGGATTCCCTCAGCATGTTCTTTGCAGAGACATTGAGAGCATGCAGGATTTCCTCACCATTCCTCAACTGTGCACTGTTTATGGTGAGGTCTTTTGAAAAAAACTGGAGGAATGAGAAATGTCCATAGTGGTACAGCCTGACACACAGGAATGCTTTTTCCTGTATCCCATTCATGGCTTATTGTCACCCTGTGATCTATTCATGCACTTCAGGAGCATTTGCCTCCTCCAATGCCTGCAGACTGGAGCAGAAGCTCATGGCACTCCACCTGTCATGGCAGTACCTATTTCTACCCTGCAGTTCCTCATGCAAGGAGTGTTTTATTGATGTAGGGCATGTCTCTTCTGTCAGAGCTTCAGCTGGTGGGGAGGATGGGGGGTGTAGAACTATACAATGAGATGGAACTTTTCTTCCATTGGGTGTCATGAAATCCAGAAAATGATGTGGACAAGGAAACCTAAATTCTTGAACAGTGATTTTTTGCAATCTAAATTCAAAAGACCTGACCATGAACTCCCCTGTTTGCTGCACTTGATGACAGCAAAGTGTGAGGGGTGGAGCCTGAGAGAAGTGTCAGGGGGCTCCAGCCATGAGTGACCTGCTGGAGCCCAGCTCCTGCAGTCACAGCCAGGTCCGGCCCCATCGCCAGCTGAGCCATGGACGAGCTGTGGGTGGGCTCTGAACACGGGGCTGCTGCTGTCAGTCCTGCTCCTCTCAGAACTGGTGTCTGCCTCTTTAAAGAGGAAATATCAATGGCTGGCATTAACTGAGCTTCCACTGGGAAGTTTCATGGGACAAAGTGCCCAGGCACTGAGAAACTGCAGGAACAGACTGTGGTGGGTCTGTGCCATGCAGTTCATGTCCCTGCTGTCTGTGGGGACACACTTTACTCTCCAGGAGTGTGAATAAAGCTTGCTGATGAACTTTTAAATGAATTCTGCAGCCAGTTAGTGAAGAGGAAGTTTGTTGCTGGTAATGCTGACATGGGTAAGGATAGGTGGGCATCCAACACTGAAAAGCAGCTGCCTCTGTTTAGAAGCCCTGTGTGCCTGGAGGATACCTGACCAGAAGGACCTAAGAGTTTGCTTCTTATGGGCCCAGTTGAAATCATCCGTGAATGTCAGTGTGATTAAATGACTGATGGTCACAAGAGCCCAGAGGAATCCTGATAAGGTGTTATGTTTTTGTGCCACAGGAAACAAGAAGCAATCCCTGGGGTTCATCCTCACACCCACTCTGGGAGTCTTGAAATTTTCCTGCCCCCAGATGACAGGCACAAGGACCACCTCTGTAGAGCATGAGCAGCTGGCACCTGGCCTTAAAATGACCCAGAGGAGCCCTGACACATGGTCGTGTTTGGTGCTGCAGAGAAAGGTAAAACAACACCCAAGTACCAGTGCCAGTCTGCCCTGGGGGACGTTGCTTTCTGACCCCAGTGCTGGTGATCAGCTATCCCTGGAGCATGTGACTGAGTGTCTCTTCCCACAGGTTTCTCACACCACCCAGGAGATGCCCAAACCCCAATCTGCCCTACCTGGAGCCATCTCAGGAGCTCCAAGAGTCACCAAATACCCCCAGTCTGATCTACCCTGGGAACAAAAATACTTCCTGCACCTGGCAGGCCACCAATGGGTGCTTCAAAACCCTAGGACCCCTGGCAACATCTCTGCATCTCATTTATTGTGGCTGCTGCCCCTGGCTCTTCAGGGGGATGAGAATGATCAGAAGGCGTTCCCTTGGTCTGGCTGTTGTTATCCAGCTAAAAAGGCCTGACAGCCTCAGGCACCTCCAGAGGTTGTTGGTTCTCATGTCCTGAAGGACTTGCATCCATTTGCTGGAGGCTGAAGCAGGATTTACATCCATCAGATGAATATGGCCCCACTGGGAGCTGTTTTTGCAGCAGAGAACCTCTAGCAGCCTCATCCATGCCCAAATCTTCCTCCCTCAGCCCAACTAATTCCACTGGCTCCTTGGGGACCTCGTCTCAGATGTCTCTCAGCTGTCTTCAGGCTGCCCTCAGGCCTGGTCTGTCAGTGGGGGACATGGGAGAAATCTCCTTTTATCCTGCCTTGGGACTCTGTGATTGCTGCAGTGGCGAGTGGTGGTGATGTGCCATGGGGTGATGAGGGCCCCAAGTGCAACCCTGTCCCCACAGCCCCCACAACACCCCCAGCACCTCCAGCTCCCCCAGCACCCCTCTAGCCAGCATCTTTCTGAGGAAGGCCTTTGGTGGTTGATGAACTCTAGCTGAGTGCTTTAAAATGAGTGACGGGATTGTAAACTCTCAAATCCCAACTTTCCCTCTGAGGTCTCCCACACCTCAGGAAACATTTGCTGTCACAAAAGAGGAGATGGTGAAATTTGTTTCCTGTTGGGAAGGCTAGGCCACTTTAAAGCACTTTTACAGGACTTTGAAGAGATCAGTTAATGTTTTTCTGCCCCTTACTTGAAAGCATGAATACGTAAAAGTTGGTCAAGCTGGCGGTAACCTCTGTTCATGTGTCAGGGAACACCAGAGGGCTATAAATTGTGCTGTGTGGAAAATTCAATTCTACCAGAAATTACATGGGTATATCCAGCTACACGAGTGAGATTGGACATTGACCAAAATATTAGAAAAACAAGTGACCACAAACCACAGAGAATTCTCAGACCCACAGCACACCAAAAAGTGCTCCAAAGCAGATTTTATTAAAGCCATACGCTTTTGGATGGATAAAGTACTGAGCTGTTTTGAAGGGCTATCAGTATATTTAGAATTTTACAGAGGATCAGGCCAAACAAGCCCACATTTGGCTTGCCCAAACACATCCTGATGATGTAGATTCTTTTCTTGCTGCAGTGTCACTGAATGTTTTAGCAAAGACTCCAACTGAACAGAGCAGAGAGGCCCCACAGGAGTCAATAAGATCTGGAGAAGCAGGAGAGGTGATAAGTAGACAAGTATGCTCTGGTGCTACCCTTATTTCTCCTTCCTCAAGGGCCTGATTCTGTAACTAGTCCTGTGCTGTCTCTGGTGCTATTGGAGGTATTCGTGCAAATCATCTGCACTGCTGCCTTTATGCACAAGTATCACTTTCCTATCCGGAAAATAATTTTATAAGAACAGCCCTCTGCCATGACTTTTTCCCCTGACTTCTCCTCTAGGTTGTTTTCATTTTTTTTTTACTCATTGCATGCCCACCTTCCCCAGAAAGCTCTCCCAGCCCCATATGATGTGCTGCACCAATTGCTGCAGCAGGGCTCTAACCACGCTGTTGTCATGGCTCCACATACAGGATCTGAACCTCTTTCTTGCTCTCCCCGGGGAGTTTTCAGTTGCTGTGGTCTAAAGTAGCAGCTGCAGCTTCCAAATTCAGAGTGAGGATATTGGAATCATGTGTGTGCGCCTGCCTGGAGTGAGAAGCTTTTCTTTGTACGCTGCTGAGCACAGCGCTCTCTGGCTGGGAGCTGCACAAGCTCCCTTCCCTTGGAAAGGTGCCTTATGGAAAGTGAGCAATGGTAAAGATTCCTACAATTATCAAACTGCTGCTAGATGTGCATATTCCAAATGGGGCTGGAGCAGTGCCAGGCATGGCCCAGCTTATGTGAAACACCAAGTGCCTGCTTCTAAGAGGGAGGGTTAGGGTTGCAGTATTGAAAAACTTCTTTTGATGTATGCTGCTCTGGGGCTGGGGGAAGGGAGGACATTTTTAAAAGGTATTCTTGGAAGTTCTTTCAAAAGAGGCCTCCAACCTATTTGTGTAATAGGGTTGGGATGAGGGAGAACCTTGTGAGTATGGCCTTGACTGTATCAGCATATTAACCACTGAAAAATCCAGCTCAGCATGAAGTGAGTGTGTGATAGAGGCATTCACTGATTCCATGGCTTGTATTCAGTGGGTCATTCCAGCTCAATGAAAATGACATGCTTTCCTGTCCTATAAGTGTGAATTCTGAAACCATGCCTCATGGATTGTCAACAATAAATCGTGGACTACTCCATTGCCATGTCCATGGTGTTGCCACATCACATCCTCACTGCCATTGCTGCAGTCGTGTCAGTGTTTCAATCAGAATGATTGAACCCATGTTTAGGGTTTAATACAACTGGGGAACAATTAGCTCTGGAATTAATTGTGGCAGCCAAAACTCAGGGAGTAAATTTTCACTTTTTCTTATTATTTTGGTAAAATGTTTAACAGATTCATCTGTAGCCTTGTAGTTGAGCAAGGATTTCTCTGCTAACCCCAGTTTTTTTACTCTGGGCGGTGTCTGCAGAAGAAGGATGATTAAGTGATAGAAACTGGGAAAGGAGTTTCTTAGTTTGGGTGTGATGAAAAAGTTCTTCCAAGTATAGGCACTGGGCCAAGTGATATTGCATGAGTTTTGATTTCAAGGCTCTGCGTCTGCCTAGGATAAGTGAAAGGCATGTCTTAAGCACTTCTAAATAAATAAGTGTCATTTAGGTATGCAGTTGCCACCCTCAGAAACTTTCCAGTGCTTCTCATTGCAATTAGATGTTATCTAAACTTCCCTGCACTTAATATAGAGAATGCTTAAGCAACCTGTGAATAATGAAGTATGGTTATTTAGTTACCTCGGGCAGTTGAAAAGATTTTAGAGGTGGCTGCTGTAGCACAATGGCTGCTATAGCTTAATGAAATAACTTGTCAGTATTACAAGACTTTTCTGAGGTCAAGGAGCAGATACTTTCATTCTTAAGCCTATAATGTCAGGAATTTAAAAAATGAATTGCAACACTGATTATAAAATAGTAAGATCTTTAAAACTATATAATTTAATTTTTTTTGCATTGGGTACTATGTTTGGAGCCCTTGGATACCTCATTTTGAGAACTTTTCTGCAACTATCAGGGCTAGAAGTCTTTCGTTTTGCAATGGAAACTGAGCTCCTCATGTAACCAGATGGCTTCAGGAGTCAGGGCTTTCAGGGAAATCTGAACCATCTCAGAAACCACTCGGTGATCATCACCTGTGGTCAGCAGTATTCAAGACCTGAACACCCTGTAGGTCCATGAAAAGCATTTCAGCAGGCCTGTGGTAGAGATAAGTCCAACAGCCACATTTGGGGGCCGATGGCATGAGATGAGGGTGCTCAGGAGTGAGCAAAGAGCTTTCTCCCCCCCTTTGCTGCTCCATGGGATGTTTTGCTGCGAGATGGACATGAGCTTGCAGCAGCACCAGTCACCCCACACTGGCACAGCAGTTACACCATGAGGCTCTTGTGCTTATCATGAAGGGATTAAGAAGATTCTGGGCATGGAGGGAAGCAGCAAGTACTCCCCAAATGTCAGCAGACTCTGAGGGTTTATCAAAAGCTCAGTTCCCATTGCTTATACTGCACTGCATCCTCCCTTGCATGTTCTGGTCAGTAAAATCACATCAATTTTTCTCTCACGATAGTAATTGATAGTGGAAACCACTGATTTCTCATCATGTCTTCTCATCATTACAACAGTTTTGTTGTCAAAGGCTGCAATAGTTCACCTTCCTATATCTCCATCGCCTGTAAAATGTAAGTGTTCTTACAGGCAACCATCTAACCTGACAAAATGCCTGCAGCAAAGATTTTGTTGAGTGATTTAGGCCTGATTTTGTATTTGTAAAATGAAAGAGGGCATATAAATTGTGAAAAAAGTTATTAACAATGACAAACAGAATCCTGAGCAGAGTCATCTCTTTACCGGTAGGTGACTGACAATGGGTGCAGCACTAAGTCACTTCCCTTTTAACTCCAGCCTGATCTGATGGATAGGAGTGGTTTTGATCGATATCCTCTTAGCCTGCTTCTCTGGCTGGCTAGGCATGTTTCTTGTCATAGTGAGCTCACCAGGGGAGAGCTGACTGATCTTTCTGGGTGTGTCTGCATTGTGGGTGCCCAACAAAAGTTGCCTTAAAAGCTGTTGGTAAAAAGAGTGTGTGCTGCCCCTTGTAATTTGTTAATGGGGTTGGTATCTCCACTTCCTCCCTGAAGGTCCACACAGGAGATCTGTAGGCAGAACACTTGTGCAGCAGCACACCCCCCTCCAAAAAAACCAAAAAAAAACCAACAAAGGAAGACAAGGCATTTCCCAGAAAGCAGGAGCAGAGATTATTAGAAGCATGGATTTTCCTTCAATGCCTATAGTTTGGCTAACCTTTTAGAGCTCTCCATCAAAAAAACCCAAAGATATGTGGAGGTAGGTTTCACGGGGAATATATCAATGAAACATCAAGCCTTCAGAACTTTGAAAAATAAATTAAGGGCTTATAAATTACGTAGAATGAATTATAGTATGCTGGAAATGTCAGGAAGCCACACTGCTTTCATTACATTTTATTATAGGACTCTCAAGTTTTCACAACAAAAAGAACCATTTTAGTACTTATATATAAATTCTCGATTATTTTTACATAATTCAGATCTGGAAACTGCTTACAATATCTAAAAGAGAAATTTGTTTAAAAAATGGATTTTAAAAAAATTAATATTGAATACTTGTTTCTAGGCTGTCCTGTCTACTCTTGAATTTGGGATTTCTCTCTCAACACAGTTGAGGTGGGACTGCTGTAAATTTGAACTGTGGTAGAGCCTTGACAGCCAAATTACAAGGGCGAGTTGAGGCACCATCAGGTTTTTGGAATACACAGTCCAAACTCAGCCTATGGGGCTCCCTTGAAGATAAAAGTGAGAAAAGTCTGAGAACAGGATTTGGTTTGAATTCAATTTTCTAACACCTACTCAGCCTGAGATACTTGAAACCACACAGCTTTGGGGTATTTCATACTCTTATTGTGCTCAAACACTTGACAACACCCAAAACTTGCCAGGAGAGAGCTCCAGCGCTGATACTTTTGTTCCCAAGTCCAACTGCTCAGATAGAGCTGTGGAGATCTCTCATGGGGAAGTTGCATCAAGGTGATGGATTGAGACACAGAGATTAGGCAAAACAAGATGCTTGAAACCCAGCCTAGTAAAGGCCAGACAGGATTTGAACTTCAAACAAATGGTTCTCATTTTCTCTTAGTAACTTAAACTTAGACATAATCTGGAGAGAGTCAGAAAGATCTCCTTAAAATATTCTTCCTTTTGGCAGGCTGCTCATTTCTGAACCTTGTTTTCTTCTTTACATCTCCAGAAACATGATCTGGGAGGGATGACTTGTAACCAAAATTCCCCACTGCTGGAATTAAAAACAAAAAAGCCGATGTGTAGCCTCTCCAACTCCCACCCGCCTCTGACAGAATCAGGCCCTGACACAGCTTAGAGACAGATGTCCTAGGAAGTCTCAGGTTGCTCCATATTATTTGTTCACACGTCCCAGCTGATGCTAAATCTTGTAGAGAGGTGTTAAATGTCTGAAGACAACAGAGGCACTATCCATTCCCAGAATGAGTCACTGGGACTGGAGAGATGAGTCCAACTATAACTACATGCCAGTGCTTCTGAAACTTCCCCAAATTACTCCCCCTTTTTCATTTTAATGGAGGTATTAATTCCATTCCCCTGAATTGGAATTTGGACACCATCCGTGATTTTCTTATGACATATTAATAGGAAAACTGGAAAGGCACAGGATTTAAAAAAAAAAACCAAAAAACAAAAACCTGGTGTATGGTCATAAATGTATAATAAGAGCAAAAATCTCAGCTTTTCTTAAATGGAAGGAGCTATTCTACTTCTAATTAAAAACTCTTCTGAAAATATATGAGAGCTCTGTGTATACAAAGAAATGGTTCTGTGAGGGGAGCCTCAAAACACTTCCTCTCTATACCTTCCCTGAGAAAGGGGGGCCAGATTTCCCAGATGGGGAAACAGAAGCCCAGAAAATGCAGAGACTCGTCCGTTGTCAGCTGTGGTCAGGCATCAATCCAAGCAGTCCTGATTTCCAGGCTTTGCTTTAACCCATCAGGCAGACTCTGCTTTTCCCTCCTCCTCCTGGGCCACGGCCCCAGCGCTTTTGCCTCTCCCCTGCACACAACCTCTTTCTAAGGTTTCAAATGAGGCCAAATGTCTGTCCAGAGCTGTGCACGAGGCAGCATCACACCATGCAGTTTCCCAGTATAGAAAGTAAACACAAAAATGCCGTTGTCCCAGACCTCAGCACACATGGTGCACAGCCCTGCTGAAACCCATTTAATGTGTTTAGTATGCATCATCCATGACTTATAGGTTGGATGCAGGAAAAGAAAAACAAAACATCACTGTAAAATAAACTATGATTTCAAAGAGTTTCTGAAAACGAAAAGCAGGAACAGGCACCAGGGATCTTTCAACAAATGTAATTTAAAGAGCTCACTTTCAGCTCTCTGGGCACTTTGACAAGCATTTAGTGGGATTCAAGCAACTACTGAGTAGTAATGGGCAGCTGTGTGTGCAGCCTGGCTGTGCTGGGGTGGGAAGGAGGGGATGCACATGAGGAAGAACTGGGGATAACAGGGGGGTGATCTGTGCCAGGGTCCCATGTGAACCCCAGCCCAGAGCTCATATGGGGCAGGCAGTGAACACCCTCCTTGCTAACAAGTCTAAGAGTAAAACTGCTCTCTCTGAGCCAAATACCATGCAGTTTCCTAGGCTGAGGAGGACCCCAAGGGGAGGGCTGCAGCTCCAGGTGGCTGAAGCAGGGGAAAGCAGGGAGGAGGGAGACAGGACTGTGCTGACAGGAGGGAGAAGCTTGGCAACACTCGAGGTTCACCCAGAGCTGCAAAATTTCTCTCAGCTGCTCATTCCTTGCAGGAAAACTGGTGCTTTCTTTCTGGCAGAAGGAATTTCTTGACAGCCAGCACTGGGCTGCAACAGCCCCCCAGTCAGCCATTTGCAGCCTCACTAGAATAACTTACACACACTGGGGAAATCTTTATGTGGACTGTCCTAGCCCACAACGTTATTTGCCAGCTCTGCAGAACCAGTGGTTACTGGACCTGGCTTCCTTCACCTTTTTATCTTTCCCAGCACCACACAGCAGAAATGGGAGATCTTCCCTTTCTTTGCTAAGATCTGCATGGCTTGTGTTTCCACACCTCCCCATATAATCCTTAAAATCAGACATTGAACACAAGTCCAGTTCACTTTCACAGAATCACAGAGGTCGGAAAGTGCCTCTGGAGGTTGCCTAGACCAATCCCCCTGCTCAAAGTAGGGTTATTACAGCAAATGGTTCAAGGATGTGCCTGGTTTTGGTTTTGACCATCTCCACTAGTGGAGACTCAAGAACTTTCCTTGGAAATCTGGAGTAATGTTCAGCCACCCCCGGTTTCTCAGGTGTTTCCATGTATTTCTCTATTTGCTCTAGAACATGAGTTTGCAAATGTTCTTGTAGAATTTCCTGAGACTTGGTACTACAATGGCATAGGGGCCCTTCCTTAATTCTTGATAGTTGATATCCCCTTCATCCCCATCTACTCTCCATCAAATATAGGTTGTGCATTTTAGGCCCACTTGGAAATGAACAGCACTGAATATTACTAGAGTCCATGAGTTATGCATCTGTGATTGTGATATATGTGTGTGATATATGTATGATTTTTGATTTATTTTTGTCTTCCTATAGAGATTTTACTTGATGCACTCAGACATCAGCGGCTTTTGGCTACACTCTTCTTCCTACCTGCTGTTTATTTTTATGTGCCATAAACAAGTTTGGATTGCTTTGTAAAAGATTATTCATGAATCATAATGGTTCAAAGATTTAGGAGAAAACTGGTCTCCTTCATTATCTAGATAAAAAGAGAGTCAGATGGTGTTTGATTAGGTGATAATCATGTTCCTGAGCAGGTAAACTTTGAAAACAGGATCAAATGGGTTTTGGCAGTGGCTGAACTAGGCTGTTTCCTAGTAAACTGGAGCTCTCCTTCCTGTTTCTGCTGCACTTGGAAGTGGTCTTAGCAGTGTGGATCTTGCTGTGGAGTTAAACTAGCTGGTGGCTGCCTTCATCTGGCACGAAAACCAGCACACCAGTCCAGGCACTGGTCTGGAGCAGCTTCCCTTTCTATCTCTCCAAGGCAGGAAATACCCCCACGCACAGGCTTCACTCCTTGAGCTGTTTCCCGGGACAGGGATCCTTCCCACCCTTCAGGAGAAGATATGGCTTTTAGGAATGGGCTGAGAGTGCCAAAACTCACCCACTCATCCAGCCAGCAGCAGAACTCAGTCACTGGCCTTGCTGCCTCCCAGCCCTGTTTGGGTCTGTTCCCCCTGAGGTCGGAGCAGTGGGGGCAGCCGGGTGGTTTTGCTTTTTGTGCCAGCGCAGCAATCTGATGATGACACATGGTCTCCTGGGGTACTGGCCAGCTGAGGTCACTGCCTTGCAAAAACACTGAGCAGCTCAGCGTTTTGAGCATGGTTTCTGTGAACCAAACCCATTCTCAGCTCAGTCAGAGCAGAACTCCACCTTTGAGGGGAGACAGCCATGCTGGGCTGAACGGTGTAGTAGTGTGACATTGCTAAATAGTCCTTGTTTGCTGTACTGCAGTAATATTTCCACATTTGCATTATGCCTTTGCCACTGTTGCCAAGAGAGTCATAATTCAGAATCTGGAATAGGTAAAGGCAAGGTGTCATAGGTTAAATGACATTCAGTAGGTTTTTTTCCTTTGGTATGTAAAGCACCTGAGAAGTCCTGCTGCTTTTGTGTTTCTTTCTGCCAGGCAGTAACCATAAACACCTGGAAATGATGGAAATACAAACGAGATACACCAAGGATGCTAGGCAGGAGAGACTCCAGGGCTCATGTCTCCAGTAGAGAGGTGGGGCAGGTGGAAGTTGGTCTCAGCCAAAGGTAGCTCAGAGGATCTGTGCTTGATCCTGCAGATGACACTTCTGGTTAAATGGAGCCAGGTCCTTTTGGGAATAGAGTGCTGAGTAGATGAGTAGGGTTAAATAACGTGGAGAAGGAGAGGAGAGTGGCCCAAAGACTATGTTCAAAACTCAGTGTGAACTTGGGTCAGGCCAGCATTGCAGTGCAGTAGCCTTGAGGCAATCATGCAGCCAACACACTGCTTGTTTTGTGGTGGAGAGAGCCAAAATCAAAGTATCTTGAGTGGCATCACAAGTCAAAGCATGGGTTACATGCAGAGGATCATTTGGTGTCTAAGCTGAAGACACTTGATTAACCTAACTTAGGGAACTGAACTCTCTGCCTGTGAAAATAGGTATGGACATGGTCCTCCTGGGTATGGGAATTAATTCAGGGACAGAGTACATGCCATGGGGATTGGATGCACGTATGTGCATACATCAAGAGATTTAAAGACACGACAGATTTTCAACATGTGCCACATACTGCATGTCAACTATCATTAAAATGTCATCTTTGGAAAATAATGCTTGTGTGGGGCATTCTCTAAATACATTAATCATGTTTATAGCCATATATTAGGTTGAGTGTGTTATATATTTTTCCTGCTTAGGACATGAGGTAATTGACACCAGATTTGCAAGTTTTCCATTGAGTCAATTAAATAATCATCAGAATATATTTGTTTTATATGTACAACATTTGCAGTAATATTTCTTTTGTTGGCTAAGAAATAAGCTCTGTGATTATTCTTCAAATTAGAAATTAAAGAATATACCACATAGTTTATACACAAAATCAGGGAATTAAATTCACTTTAGTTTCATAAATGAAACATATAAAACCACTCTCTTTCCCTCTGTGAGCCAAAATCTCTTAGTATATGGAATTTTAATGGTGGAAAACTTCAGGTGATGAATACATCTTTTTTTCTTAAGGTATAAAATAGGGGGAAGGGGGAAAGGAAGGAGAAAAAAAAAAGTATTGACCATGAATTACTGTTTTACTACTACCTGCATTATCACACTCAGTTATGTTACCTTTGGTATTAAGGTGTTCACTGTGGCTTTATATCAAATAATATTTAAACCAAGCCATCAGGTGGAGCATGCACATTCTTTGAGGGAGTATCTTTCATTTACTGTAAAAGAGTAAATCAGCTCTGCAATGATTTCTGTTCATTGCTCAGTTGGCTTTGGTTTCAGCTTTAAGGAGGAAGGAGACCAATTAGTGATAGCCCAAAGAAGAAAAATCATGAATATTCAGAGGCCTGGAAAGCGTGACCTCCTGAGGAAAGACTGAAAGATTTGGGTTTGTTTAGTCTAAAGAGGAGAAGGCTTAGAGAGAAAAATGATCACAGCCTTTGAGTACATTAAAAGTTGCTCCAGAAGAGGATGAGAATACGTAGTTCTCTGTGCTCTCTCTGGGTAGAGCAAGAAGTGACAGGATGGTGCTGAGGCAAGGACAATTTTCTTGCCACTTGGTAGGAGGTCCTGTCACCAGTCCCTGGGAATGGTGAAATTACATGTTTTAGGAACAGGTTGGAAAATCTCAGGTAGATACTTATTGTTTCTGCTTTATTAGTATTCCTTCTGGTTGGAATAGGTTATCTTATAAAATCCTGTTCTCAAAAAATATTCCCTGTTTTGAAAACCTTCTTTCTACCATCCTGCTTATTTGTACTCAAGTTAGACGCAAATGTATCTGTATAAATTCTTACTTGTATGTTGTACAGTATTATGCTGTGGAGTCATGCATTTTAAGTGTTTTGGCCATGAACATACTATGAACACAAACAGAAAAACCATAAATTTGCACTCTGAGACTATGTTAATTGAAGACATTGAGGTATTGTTAAGTATTAAATAAAGCAGGTTAAGATGGAGACAGCACACAGAACAGAGCTGGGATGGGCAGATGTCTGTTCTGGAAGAAAGCTTAAAAAGAGGGAAGTGGTGCAAGTTTTGGGGGTTTTGCATGGAGGGGAGGGGCAAGGGTCATGCTAGGCAAGGCTACTCTTCTGCAGAATGCAGGGTAACAAGGAGAACAAAAGACAGGCAGCCAGAAGGGGCAGGGTGGGAAGTGTTACACTCAGGGGGTGAGAGAGAGCAGAGACACAAACCAGGATGTCAGCAAGGGTGGAGAAAAGGGGTCAATTTTCAATACATTAACTGGAAAAGACCAGAGCGAGCAAGGAACCAAGTGTAATGAGGAAAGGAGGAATCCAAACTAACACAGTGACTGAAAGCAGACTGAAGGAGAGATTAACATAAATTCTCATGGAAATGGAGGAGATAGAGAGGAACCAGGAGAACAAAGGAGGTGCATTGTATTTGTGGTGTTTATGGAAGTGCTGGGATTTCCAACCACATGTCAGTAGCTAGAGCCCTAGAAGCATGAGAGTCTTGACAAGACAGTGCACACAAACATAAGGTCATTTGTTCTAACTAAAACATTGAGAAATGCTTTTCATTAGCTAATTTTAACGAAAAATCTGGTTTTGCCTTAATTTGATGTCTTGTAGCACATGGTCAGATGCTAGCTGTGATAGACCAAGCAAGCAGACTGTACTGTCTCTTAATTAATCTTTTTTTTCCTTCATGCATTGATAGATTTCAGAAGACTTATAATGTACCGTTTACTTGTGGCCTGAAGTTCAGATTGCTAAGGAAACATGAATCCACAGAGTCATGGAATACTCAGCCTAACCCCAACAAAGCATTTGTTTATAAATAGGAAGAGAATATCTTAATAACAGGAGGCAGATGTTAAACATCTTGATTCATTTCAAATCTATTCAGCCTAGCTCAATGAACCCAAAGTCAGGCAACAGTGGACAAACAGAGCTTTCTTTTTATCCTATTGGGTCACATTAAAATATATGTCATGTTTTCTGCAGTTTGTGAGCTTATTATGAAACAGTTTGAACAAATTTTGGAGAGAACCTTTCAGGACTGATTGTTAAAATTATTAATCATATCCTGATTTTCGCTATTGTTTGTTTAATATTTTAAACATTCTGCATATTAAAATCCTCAGGAGAACCTTGGGGTTTGTTAGCTTGTTGATTATATTACACATAGTTTCTCCACCACCATCCCTATTAAAGCCAGTGTTACAACATCATAAATAGTTGAATTTTTATGCTGTTAGTGGTTTTGGTGACGGCAATTTAAAAATATTCTAAAGTGTTCTTTTTCTGCTTGGCCATGTGTACTTTTTCAGTGCCATTCATACACAAATAAACAATTGGGATAATGCTGTAAAGTTATTTTTGAACTGCTGCCTGGGCTTGAAAAAGCTCAATGCACAAAACTCACTGAGGTGAATGGAAACATTCCAACATATTTCAGTGAGCTCTGGATCAGACTCCTGAGCACAGTGCTGTTTCAAAGCTTTTTTTTTTAACATATTGTAATAGACAATGTTTACTGAACTTATCTAAGGTTTCTAGTGATTAATATACATTAGCTCCAACGTGTTTTGACTAGCTGATGATTTGGTATCACCAGGCAATTTCTTAGGTTTTTTTTTTATTCTGCCCTTCTCAGGCATTACACAACACTGCTCCAGCTGTCCCAATGTCCAGATGTTGGCTGTAAAGTTTTCTGAATTTAATATTGTATGCAGTTCCCCCCCGCCCTGCTTTTATTATTTTTCCCCCAAAATGGTTTGAAGCTGCAATGTCTGTGTTAGCTGTTTTCTTATAAGGACTCTTTTAAGGCAGCTTTTACTCCAGTGTGGTATAAAGGGAGCTCAGAATTCATTAGAACCTGTGCACAATCACTTTGTTTGACTCTATCTTTCACATTCAAGGTGAAAGAGCCTTCTGGACATGCAGGACACATTCTGCTCTTGTGTTGGGTGAAGAACCTTACATGTTCTTTTTTAGTCCTGCGTCCTTGCCAAGTCCCAAGTCAATTTAGGATTACTAAAAAAAAAAAAAAAAAACCCAAAAAAACCAACAAACACCTCCAGAGCTTCTGCCTGGGTCCCTACACAGAGAAGGCAATATCTTTGTTTTAGCAATTCTTGTCGTGTTAGGAAGAAGGATTTCACCCACTCAGGTATTTTGCAGCTTGTTGTACATATGTGCTCTCCCCATGCTTTTGCATGCCTGGAATGCCTGTTGGTTGAACATCTCTGAGTCCATTATAGGTGCTAACCAATCTTCACAATTGCTCTGTAAAATAGGTAGGACTCCTCGTTCCCATTTGGCCCTGGTTTGGAAGCTGAAGAGTGGATAGGTGTGCACCCATGAAAGCGTGTGGTAAAACTCCTCTTTTGTTTTCTTTCAGCTAGTGTTTCTTGAACGTTGTTTGCTAAAAATCATGTCTGTTTGGAAGGAAAGCAGTTAATAGTCCCCAGATATTTGACAATGTTTTTTTGGTGTTGGTAACAGGCATGTAATTTCAGTTGCTGTATACCACTTATTGCTTTGCAGGTCTCTTGAGAGCTCAAAGAGGGTTGAAAAATGTTACTAATTCCTCTAATCTTTCAGCATAGAGTTGAGATGGGGCATGAAGTATGTCATTCAAAGGATACTTGAGCAATATGATTGGCTAATGGGGAGTCCTAGCAGCAGGTACAACATTTTAAATATGCACTACCAGAACACAGGCTTTTAAAAAGCATTTCTCGTAGCCCTCACCTCAAGGTTTGCAACACTGTAGATAGCTTTTCTAATTGTAATAAGTCACAACAGGGCATGCCTTGTTGGGCCATAATCATACTTCTCAGGCTGCTGATAGCTCTCCTCCTTCGGGTTCGTGGCTGGCGTACACCCGAGGAGTGCAATTATGGCACAACAATGATTGCCCTGTTGTGCCTTATTATTCAAGCAAGGCACTGAAGCAAGTGTTTGTGTGTGTGCACATGCAGAGACAAAGTACATCTGAGCAGGTCCTTACCAGATAATTAACAAACTTGTATTAACCCTATCCCAACATTTCTTTAATTTGAATGTTCCTTTCATAGCTGCCATTTTATCCTATTTGCCAGGTAGCTCCCAGAAAACACACCAAAGACTCTCTTTTCTTTCACTTTATGCCTTTTTTTTATTTTTTTTTTTTTTTAGTTTTTTATTTTAGCATGAATTTGAGCCCTGACAAGGGTGGAATTTTTCCCAGCCTTGAAGTAGGAAGATGCCTCTTCATCTATAGGGCATGTAACTTGTAACTTGTGGTAGTAGGACGTCCCTTCATATCAGGTGGGAGATTTCAGGTGAACTTTTGTGCCCTGATGGCCCATTTGCTCATATCACTTGCAAGTGTGTCTTGATAGTGTTAATAACCAGGATAGGTCTTAAAAAGAGCCCACACCTCTTTGTAGGCTGAGACCAGAAAAGCCAGGATCTCATTTCCCAGAAATCCCACTTCTTTTTGATGGATGCACCTAAACCCACAACAGGGAAATGAAAGTGCAGCTACTTTACCAAATCCTCGAGTTATCCAGTTCCCTTTAAAAGATTTTGGTGTTATTTTTTAGCTTGAGGTATACTTAAATATGCAGGATATTAAATATATTTGTGACCGATGGAGCTGTGACATACAACAAGCAACACCCTTCTCCTGCAAAAACATCCGTAGCAGTGGACTGGTGCACAGGGCTGAAGGACATCCTAGGGTCAACACAACCATCATTTGTCACTGAAATTTGGAATTGAGGAAGCTGCTTAAACAACTTCTCTCATTTTTCTAGGCTTATGCTGTCAGATTTTTAAGTCATAAGAACGGAATGAGTTCTATTATCCACATGTTTTTTTGGAAGGTCTCTTCCAACTGAGCATTTTTAATTGCAGATGTTGTTAAGATGTCATTTTTAATGGCCTTATGAAAAAGCTCTGCCATTTCCACATTCTTGAGCTTTGAGCACTGTGCATTCTTCAGCTGCTCAACAACAACAGCCTGTCTCCCTTGGTCCCAAGGATGCTGAGAATGGGAACACTCTATCTTTGCAGACCAGCTAGTGTTTGTCATTGCACTGTGGCACATTCCCAGTTCAGGGGCTGTAAATTTTCCTTGAGATGTGCAGCTTTGTGAGAGTTGGTCTCAAGTGAGATTCTGTGACAGCTAATGCAATGCTTCCTGGGATTACAAATTGCTAGGCTGGGGTCAGTGTTAGGACCAAAAACATAAGGTGTTTGAGATAAAAATATTTTACAGCATCTGCCAAACTGGTGAAATTTTCCATATTTGCTGCTGTGTTAAGTTGTTCAAATAGTTACAGAAAATTTTGGCTCCCCCTTTATCCTCCCTCGATAGCAAAAGTTAATCACTCACACATGGACTCACTTGAAAAAAGTATGTAATATTTACTTGTTTTTCCTCTCTCATGTTAAATTTCATTTCCTCTGTTTCTACCTCTTCTCTGTGATGTGAACCTATTGTTCATTGGTGTATGACACACAGAGGTGCCTTTTTCTGAACAAAAAAGTGATGCCATTTGTTTCTTCTAGAAAGGCTGCTCTTCCCATCTGAAGGTGGGATGTGTGCCCTGATCCTTAAAGCACTCTTGGATTCTCACAGTTTCAGTCAAGGGGAGTAAAATTCAGAGAGAGCAAAAATAATGATGTGAAGCTGATGGGTTTTACTCTTGGAAGACATTTCTGCAGAGAGGTACAAGACTGGGGGCTGGGATGCCAGATTCACTAAACACAACTTCTGCATTCATGGGAAACAAGCTAATCACCTGGTTGGACTCTTGGGATTTGTGCTCAGCTGCAGAAAACTACCAGGAAGGAGCCTGGTCAGGGGGAGACCAGGGCCATTTTGGCCTGATTGCTGTTAATCCTGTCTGCAGCTTGGCAATCCTAGGAAAAGAGGTATGGTATCCCTGTGCCTCTGTGAGTCCCAAAGGAGCTCTTCTGGTCCCCAGAAGCACAGTCTGAGTCAGTCTTCTTTCCCTCTGTGTGTAGTTGGCAGGATAGGATTCCCCATATCCCCTCTAATTCCCTAAAATGCTGTTTCAAGGTGTTTTGGCTCTTTCTAATTGTATTTGGTATGGGCTATCCCTTCAGTTCTTCAAGGGTTGCACCTTGGATGCACATTTTTCGTGCCCAGTATATAAGATGCCAGGGCTCAATCTGGCATACACTATTCAGGATGGTTCCTTAAATGAAATCTCTGTCTATCACATATACATCCTCATCAAATTAGTCTCCCCTCCCCTCTGGATCTGCATTCCTACCCTGCTGCTTTGATGTTACAGCACTGAGGAATTTATAAGACATGGTATTTTTTTCCCAGCAAGAAAACATGAGCAAACCATCTAATATGATAATTACTGAAACTGATTTACATCTTGTGAAAAGATTAGGCAGTGGCTGCTGCTGCTGCCTTGGAAATGTCCCATAATGATATAAAACTTCAGGCCTAGGGAGAAGTACAAAAAGGCAGCTTGAAAACCTCTGGATGTATATCTTCTGATAAGTCTCCATGGATTTGCTGATAAGACTGCCCCTGGAAGGATTCTTCCTTCTGGTTGTCTCACCAGGCAGAGGGATTTCCCTCTCCTTGCAATTGTGCTTCCAATGAGCATTTGAATATGGGTGGATTTTAAAGAATGAAAACCAGAGAAAAATTCTGTTCAGACACAACTTACGTTCCAACTGGTTTTACAGTATTATCTGGCAAGTCACACTGAGAGCTCTTCCACAAACAAATCTGGAAAAAGTGTTTTCAGAGACAAGTCTGTGCACTATATTCACTATAGAAAGGATCCTGTTCCCTCCAGCCTTTAGAACCTTGTCTTGCAGATGTGTTTACACAAATAGCTTCACATCAATAATTTTGTATGACTGTGTACATCCTTGAAGCATCTTGAGCCTCTGCTGTAGATATTGAGGGGAATTTCATGTCTGTCTCCAGGTGGGGTATAAGAAGAGCTTGGATACATAATTTGCTTCCTCCTTCTCTGTTTAGACACCTCTCAAGTGAGGTATATGCAGAGTTGGGTGAATTAGGCACAGTATTTAGGACCCATGCACTAGTTCTTACTGTTCTTAGTCTGCTGACGTTTCATAGGCAAATGATTTTTACTTTGAAAATAACTGAATTTCAGATTTGAAAGGATATGCATCTTTTTTCTAAGAAAGCTAAATTTATACAGTCTAAAAGAAAATCAATAGCAGGTGGGTTGAGCTGGGGCTGTTACTAGATAGGGAAGACAAGCACATCAAGAGATTATAAAAAGCTCCATGATGAAGTACAGTTAGGCCTTTTTTGTATTTGGATAGTTTTTAAAAAAAATTGTGAGCAGAAGGCATTCAATGAAACTGAAGGGCCTTTCAACATCTTAGCACATGAAACTCTCAGTCATAGAATACTGAGGTTCATTCCAGTGGCAGGAATCTAGCAGGGTTCAAATAATGGTATGAAAATTTGTCTGGGCTGTGGTAGGATCACCACACTGCAATACCACACAGGCTCACTACCTTGCTTCCCATCTTTGTCATTTACCTTGATTAACAAAAATGGTTTTTGTATGGAGCACTACTTTGCCACGGGCACATGTCACCCTCTGGATCAAGGAGTGGTTCAGTGCAAAGTTCAGATATTTGAATGTTAATGTAATCCCTGCTGGGTTGTTCATTCAGTCTTTTAGGCTATGAAATACTGTCAGGCTGTGCAGACTGAAGAACTTAGGCATCAGTTTTTCAAGTTACTATGAGTGATGAGAGGTAGTTTTTAGGATACTTAGGATGACTTTGCTGAGGGGGAGATGTGCAAAATGTATTTAGTGATTTTAAACACCACGAAGTTGAGGGCAGCAGAACACACAAAATATATCTTCTGTGGTCAAAAAGAGGTAAATTGATCACATTTTACTATATGTGCATTTTACTATGTAACATTTTATACAGATGC
The DNA here is from genome assembly GCF_029582105.1 of Oenanthe melanoleuca. Lineage (NCBI taxonomy): Eukaryota > Metazoa > Chordata > Aves > Passeriformes > Muscicapidae > Oenanthe > Oenanthe melanoleuca. The sequence goes on along the minus strand of NC_079335.1, from coordinate 96,934,801 downwards.
TGTAGCCCATATAATTTGCCCACTGTTCTTATAATTGTTAAAGATGGGACTGTGAACAGGGACACCTTTCACAACATATCTCATTCAACACACTTAAGGTGCTTAAGACACCACACATAAATCTGAAACAAAAACTTTGGCCAAAGGCAGCATTTTGGCTGAAGGCAGTGGTTAGTCCCAAAATGCATCAGAGACTGCTCTTCAGAGGGTGTCCCAGCCATCCTAGATACCTTATCCTTCTTTGTGCAGCTATTATTGTCATATCTTCATCCAAAATGAAGGCTATTCTTTGTGTTTAGATATTACATCAACAGATCCCTGTAAGGTCCACTCAGCACAAAAAGGAGAGGTTGCTTTATGTGGTAATGACCACATACATCTGGGACACCAGAACAGAAAGTCTCTTCCAAAGCCCCAGTTTCCCTGAGCTGTTTCTTGTCCCACAGAGGCTCATGGAGCTGCAGGAGCACTGCAAAGCTCAGTCTAATGTAAATTATCAGAATTACTTGACTTGTTTGCTTAGGAACTCACTGGCACCAGGTTTTCCCTGATGGCTGCTAAGATCTGTGTGGAAAAGCCCTACAGGATGTAATAGGAATCTTTGCAGAAACATTAAAAAGCCCTATTTAAACTGCTCTGAAACCTATGGAGTTTAATAGAGAGTAATATCCTTTCTATTGTTGTTTTTAACTATCCTATATAATTCTATATTAAATTCTTGAGAAAGGCTGTAATTTTCTATTAAATTCTTTCAGGCTTTTCCACAAGGGTTCAGTAACATTTTTCATCTTTCCCAGAAGTCATTCACTTCAAGCCGCTAGCCATATGCACCCATTGTATATAAATATATTTATATATATTTATATGTATATATATATATACACACGTGTGTGTGTAGGTATGTTACTCCTCTGGAGTCCCTTACTCAGGTCAAAGCTCAGTTCCTTGAGAAGTGATTGCTGTGAAGAGCTTCACCCTCTGCCTGTCAGCCCTCAGGCACAGAGAGGGAGAGCACTGCACATTCACTCTCTCAGTCAGAATCACCCTTGCTGAGCAGGTCTCCTTTCTCTCTTTGACAGAACAGACCCTCTGTGTCTGCCTCCATTTTGGATTTCAGTAAAGATTTTGATACTGACCCTCACAGGATTCTTCAGTGTCCAGCTCACAGCTGGATAAACACATCATGGGATGGGTGAGCAGCTGGGTCAGGCACAAAGGGTTACAGTGAGTGGGGTGGCAGCAGACTGGTGAGCTGCCAAAAGTGGGGTTCCACAGGATCCCATCTTTGGCTCAGCTCTCTGCTCTTCAACATCTTCATTAATGACTTGGACACAGGACTGGAAGAGATACTAAGCCAGTTCACAGATGACACAAAATTGGGAGGAGCTGTCAACTTCCTTGAGGGCAGGGACACTTTGCAGAGAGACCTGGACAAATCAGAGGACTGGGCAAGCACCAGCCATAGGAAGTTCATAAAGGTTAGGTGCTGGATTTTGCATCTGGGATTGGGCAGCTCTGGATGTATGGACAGGCTGGGAAATGAGGTGCTGAAGAGCAGCAGCACAGAAAGGGACCTGGGGGTCCTGGTTGATGGAAAGTTGAATGTGAGCCAGCAGTGCCCTGGCAGCCAGGAGGGCCAACCCTGTCCTGGGTGCATCAGGCACAGCATCACCAGCTGGGCAAGGGAGGGGATTGTCCTGCTCTGCTCTGATCTGCATGGAGAGGGCTCACCTTGAGTGCTGGGAGCAGTTTGGGGTGTCACAATATAAGAAGGAGATAAAGCTATTAGAGACTGTCCAAAGGAGGGCAGTGAAGATGGGTAAGGGCATTGAGGGGAGGTGTTATGAGGAGTGTCTGAGGTTACTTGGTCTGTTCAGCCTGAAGAAGGAGTTTGGGTTGGATACTAGAAAAAGGTTCTTCCCCCAGAGGGTGGTTGAGCAGCTCCCCAGGGAAGTGGTCACAGCACCAAGCCCGACACAGCTCAAGAAGTTTTTGGAGCTGCTTGGGGCTGGTGCTGTGCAGGGCCAGGAATTGGACTCGATGATCCTTGTGAGTCCCTTCCAAATCAGCAGATTCTGTGAGTCTGTGGTCAGCCATGGAGCAAAGGCTGGCAGGTCACTGCCCAGCACCTGCCCCTCAGTGGTGCCCACAGTGGACACTTCCCAGCAGGGAAGGTCTTTGCAGGGGAAGGGAAAGCATGCCCTCAGGAAGCATGCAGCTGAAGCCAGCAGCTGAGCAGCACTTCCAGCTGAGCTGCATGGCTCACATGAATTAATCCACCCCTTTTAAAACATTCACACGCTGATCTGATTTTGACTGCTCCCTGCACCGGGACAGCTTTACAGCTTGGTGTGGTTTAAAGGGAAATTCTGACTGCACTTTCTCTGCAGATTCATTATCCCAGTGCTGGCACTCAGACCACCTGATGTGCATGTTATGTTTGTTTGCTTTGCTGATATCCTGAGAAGGTCGTTGGCAGTCTGTTTCCTGCTCTTTGGATGCATATGCTGCTGCAATCACTCTGCTCAATATATAGTGTGCAAGAAATGTAAAGTTCAGTAAACAAACCAAACACACACTATTTGTGCATTGGAGAATATTTTGTTCTTCTTTCTTCATTTTGACTTCCCTGAAGCAGGTGCAAAAGGGCCATGAAGCCTCCCTGTGAGAAGCCTAGCCTGACCTGACAGCACTCAGCTTGCTCACAGCAGCAATCTCTTCCACCCATAGGTCTGACCCTGAGCCCTGAGACTGTGTGTCTATCATGGTTTCATGGCACTGAGGTCCCAACCTGAGCCCCAGCTATGGAATCACTCCTCCAGTGTGGCTTTGCAAGCTTGGCTGAGGGTCTCTGCCAACTTCATTGCAGCATAAGTTATCAAAATACCAGCCACACTTATGGTAATACACTTTTCAAGTTTTGTGCTCCTGCACATGGATCTGAGGAAAGTAAACACGCGAAAATTGTGCATGAGGTGCTGATCCCTGGGAACCCACACCTTGGCAGCTTATTTTGTACCTTAAGGTAAAGCACAGCCAAATAGGTATTTTTATGTTGGGTGTGGGGACTATTCTGCCATGGTGCTATGGGAAGCTCACCTCTGGAGCACACAGGAAACCTTGGGGCCAAGCTTGCAGCCTGCCTTTGCAGCACCCATGCATGCTCAGGAGATGAGAGGGGCATGTCACTCTTCTATTAGCCATGGACCAAGTGGTGCTTTTGAGGCATTTGAGAGAAAGCATGTCTCATGGAAAGAGGCTGGATTCAGGGACCTTTGGTTGGTAACACGAATATTTTAGCTGGAGGAATTAGCTTTCTGTAGTAATCTGGAGGGTGATTAGGTTTGGGATGAATACCTAGACTGTTTTGCTGCAAAGAGAAGACATTTGGCTTGCTACTGCTGTTTCTCATCTCAGCTTCATTATGTGACTAATCTGCTACAGTGCCTAGGCCCTGGACTAGAAACTTATTTAAATGTCTGGATGTCCAAATCAAAGTGTATAAACAATAGGGAGTAAACAAAAATGCATCAGTATTTGTATTTCCATAAATAAATAGGGCATTTAATATGAACCGGTATATTGAGCTGTCCATGCGTGGCTGTCTGCTGGGATTGTGCCTGCCAGCACTGAAGAGTGAAGTATGTGAGATATGGAGCAGCTGGGAATATACATCCTAAAATACACTTATTGAAGCCCCTGACAGCTATTTCAGAGATTTTCTCAGACCTGTGGGGTGTGAATATCTTGAACTTTGGGGAAGAAAGGGACAGTGTACCAAAGTTTGCCCATCAGAAAGTGCTGCTCCACCCGTGGTGAGAGACTGTGGTGACTCCAGTAAAATTAATGGAGTTGCAGTAATGCAAAACTTTTGTGACATTGGCATCAAGCACTTCGCTTTTCATGGAGTTATTAATCAAAATTCTGACCTTTTCCCTGGGAAGTTTTATTTCTTTTAAACTCTGTCTATGAGGTTACCAGATGTGCTGTGTTAATGGGATTGTTTTAGCCAGGCAAGGCATTCTTAGGGTCTCAGCTGATTTGCTGAAACCAAGATCTGTCCTGATTTCAATAAAACATTGGGGTTTCCCAAGGGCTTTCCCAACTCATCTCCATCTAGAAGCATGTCAGTGTGGCTGAGCACTTCCTCTCCTTCTGCAGGAACCTCAAAGCTCCACTGCTGGTCGCCAGAAAATGTGGCACAGACAATCATATTGCTGCTTTTACCTGGAAAGATCTGTACTGCAATAGTACATGTAGGGGAAAATGTCTTCATCTTTGCTTGCAGGCAATGACAGCAGAACTGTGAAAGGGACAGACTGAGTACACTCACTGTGGAAGGAATAATAAAAGAGAAGAACCAGAAAACCCAGCAGAAGCAAAGTTAGTAGAACAGAGAATGAAGCAGGACGGGGAAGTGAAGAGTAAAAGGAATGAAAGATTACATTTTTGGGATCTTATCTCTGCAGGGACATGGTAAGGTTTGAAAAAGATAAAGATCGTTTATATAAATGATCTGAACTGGCAGCACAGGTTTAAAAACTAAGTCCAGGATCTTCTGGCACACTGAGGGAGCTGATCTTTAAGCTTGATATGAGACGAAAGCCAGGAATGTTTGGCATGACTTCACATTTCCTAATAAAAGCCCACAGTGCCTCACATAGCATCCTACTCTTGTTAAAACATCAGTAGAATTTTTAATGAGTGAGTGTTCAAGAAATTGCTTTAATGTCCTTCTCAAAAATCTTCCCCTCATATCACAGCACTCTTTAACACCATACACAGGATTGTAACTTTGCAGCCTCCCTGCAGAAATTCATGGTGCTTACCTGTCCCAGACCTGTGCAAGCAGTAAACTGCACTTGGTCACAGACTCTGTACCCCATCTCCTCTCCCTTGGGGTCTAGCAGAGAGTAAGCACCTCTTATCCCTTCAAGTGGCATGAGCTTTTGCACCTCAATTTGCATTCTGGTTGAGATGGAGAATGCTTCAAGCTCAGAGTATTGAGCAGGCCTGAAACCTTTTACCTTTGAGATGCCCCCATGCAGCAGTGCTCTGGCTGGGTGCAGACAGACTGCCTCCCACAGGCTCCCCATGAGCTCCTCCAGGTGACAGCTCCTGCCCCTCATCCATGCAGGTTACTACATATAATATGAAAATCAGGCCTGGTAGAGAACTCCCTTAATCACCTTTTCCAGCCTCTGGAGCCTTCTTTCTTCCAGGTGTGTTTTGTTGGGGTTTTTCCCCTAGCTGTTGGCTGTCGGGGTAAAGAAGGATGTGGGTGGTGCCACCATGACTGATAGGTGTTCAGGAGGCTGAAGCAGCTTCACATCAGGACTGCTGGCAGAGAAATTGTTCCACTTTTGCTGCCAGTCTGACTCTCTAGAGTCATAACTTGCCAGTCTGAAATGTTGTGAAATAAACCTATTTTTCTGATCCTGATTTTTCTGGTGTAGGCTGAGGCTCACTCCATTTCTCCTGGCCCAGTTTTGTATGTCCTAGATGTCTCTTATGTGTGCTGGATGCCTTCTATGTGCAGTCTTGACACCCTGGATCTGATGAGCATTCCTGTGCCTTTTGTCCTTATTTCATGTATCTATCAGACAGCAAGGTCAAAGTCCATGTGCACTGTGATCCCAGATCTTTTATTTCATTTGTCACAAGCAGGCTTTCACTCTCTTCCCTGTGTACTTGCACTGCTCCTTCTCTGGGTTCTTCATGAGACATCTTATCATATCTCCCTGTGTCTTCAGACAGTCTCTGTCTGTCTCTACTGGTGATGGTACTTTTTCAGGCATTTCAAGGGAAGATGCACTGCACTGGATTCCCCTTTGGCACTAATTCACATGGATGCTGCTGCAGGGCACAGTGGGTGGTTGACTGAGCAAAGAGTGTTAGGATATGACCCTCTACAGTACAGGTCCCTGAGCATGCCTCTTCCCTTCATGCTCCTTAAGACCATCCTGTCAGAGCACTGATGTACTGTGATTATACAGTCCCTCTTACTGACAGTGAAAAGCCACCCTAGGCTGAGGCTTTGGTCTTCTGAACCTGTAGGATCTGAAAATTAGAAACCATGGCTTTGTAGTCCAAATTCTGTTTTCATGAACAGTAAAGTGCAATCTTTTTCTGGATCAGCTCATGGGAGTCCAGCCCCAGGCATGAAGCACGTACCAGCCTCATGAGATAATTCCCAATCTGCTGGGATGACTGCCAGTCACCCTGAAGCAGTTTTACTTTTCCCATTCAGCTGGAAGCATGGGGTTACCTTTCATATGAGTTGCTTTGTGGTCAGCCTGATTATCTGATCAGCCCTGGGATTTGCCTCCCTTGTGTCCTCTGGGCTCTTTCAGGAAAGATGTTGCTGCCTCTTCACCCCATGGCCCTCAGCAGCTTTGACCCCCAAGGGAGAAATGCTGTTCTCAGAAAGGTTTGGAGGGGATCAGTGACAAGCTGGGTGTTTCTGGGGCACATGGGTATCTTACATCTTAAAGCTGGATTCCCAGCCACATGTATGGACACATGAATGTCTCTCAAGTCTCAGCCTGAAATCCCGTGCAGTAGTTTTCCATGTGTGACTTCAGACCAATGTCTGCTCACTATTTCTCTTGTTTCCAGTAGGATGTGGTTCTGCACCTACTCTGACTACACAGATGCTTCATGACTCTCAGTCTTCTGTCTATTGTGCATCTTTCTTCTTGAAAGACATCTGCCTTCTTCTACTTCCCAGAATTTCTTTCATAGCCCTTGCTCTGGTGATTTCCTTAATGCCTTCTGTTTTCTCAGAATGTTTTGATATCATAATCCTGAATTGCCTCTCTGTTGTCAGCTTCTTCTGTCAATAGTTGCAGCCTTGGTGGCTGGGATTTGCTTTAATGAATGGTTCAGTTTACCCATCAGGCTGGGCTGATGCCAGAGGTATTTGTGACCAGCCAAGGTACTTGTGTAACTGCCAAAAGGTACAGCAGAGGTTGTCAGGAAAGCTCTTCCATCACAGCATGTCTGGGTTCACATTTGGCATCTCTAGTGGGAATGTTTTGCCCCAAAAGCTCTACGGAGTGCATTCATAATGACAGCAGTTCTCCAAATGTGTAAAGGTGCAAGTCTGGTACACCTGAGCTCTTCCTTTTCACTGTTAGGCTGGGAGCTATAGTGGGAAAAAGATGTAACTCTGCCAGCTCTTCCCTTAGAGACTTCATCATGGGTAATGGAGCTCCACATTTCAGCTGACTCAGGTTGCCAACAGGGATCTGTTTTTAACCTTTAGTTTATTCAATGTGTCTGTCCTTGACAAACATCTGTATATTCAGCAGGAAAGCTGCACAAAGAACCGTGTTCCCTTTTCTTTACTGCTGAGAACACCAGACATGAAACTACAGCCTACCTGGGGCTTGTCCTGTTCTTCTTACATCTCTTTCTATAAACTTCCAATCTATAACATCCCCTGTTTGGTAAGTTTCTCACAAAAGCCAGAATTTGCCCACTGCTCTTGAAGTGTTTTCCCTTTAAGGGTTTTCCCTGTAGGTGGCTAAGGTATGGTTATGTGTCTTGTGTCTGTTACTGCTGTTTATCCATGTTCATAGGATTGCATTGCAACTGATTCCACTTTCCAGGTGGAAGAAAATTGGCTTAACAGCACACTTTTAAATGTGGAAAGTTAAATACTTAGCTATCCCCTTCTGCAGCATGTGTGTACTGATTATCTGTAACATCTGCTAAGGTCTCATTGCAATCGTAAGAAAGCTCCTAACAATGTATCTGTTTAGAAAATGAGAGGATGACTGTGTAAAGATTGCACTAGAAACACACAAAATTCAGTGTAAATGAACCCAAGGTGTGTAGTGGCCTCTTCAGCCCTTTGAAGGTCTATGCTGTGCATGTTGGTATGGCTGGCAAAATCAGAGCTGGCATGAAGCCATGTGTTGCTGCACATGAGCTACAGTGACATTGCTTTTTTTGTTGCACAGATGTCTGTACTTGCTATGTAATTCTCACAGATATATAGTAAGCATCCTACTGTCCTCTTTTTGTTTTTTTTTAAATTTTTTTCCCCCTTTTTTTTTCTTTTTCCCATTTTAGCATTTTGCCCTTATGTCCTTATGTGGATTGGTTATTCCTCATTTCCTTCATCTGTCCTTGCTATCTTGAAGTATATATATCCAATAATCTGGATTATTGTTCCTGAACAGCCAGCTTCCATGGAATATCAGAATCTCATCTTTTACACAAAACTACAAACTTAATGAAGGAATCCAGGTCCATGGATTCTATTATTCCCAGCCTGCAATACCAGTATTTATTCAGTCCCTGTGGTCTTGAGGAGCTGGAAGAGGGCTGGTAGAAGGGGGATGAGAGATGACCACTGTCTTTGCATGGTTTCATTCCTCTGGGATGAGAGCCTGCTAATGCCTTTCCCAGCTGCCACAGGACTCTCAGGATTACTCAACAGCTTCTCTCTTGCATCTTGTCTTTTTTCAGTAAGGAGATGCTTTGCTTCCTCTTTCTTACCTTCCATGATTCACCCTGTTTGCAGATTCAGGTAATTTACTCTTCTTCAGGGCTTATACAGTGATATCTGGCTAGAAATTGATCTTTCTGGTGGTCTCTCCCTCCATCTTAGCTGCTTGCCTCCTGTTTATGTACTGTATCCTTTACCTTGTAAACACATGCTTTTATTTACTGTTGGACTCACTGAAATAACCACTGCCACAATATTTACAGCATTTATGCTGGGAAGCTAGACCAAATTAAAAACATTCAGAAGAAAAGAAATTGGAATTTGCATAAGAATGTGGCCTTGATAGCACTTTTCTTAGAAAGACTATGTCTACAACATGCAAAATAGAGCAGGCTTTTATTAAAACAGTTGATCATAGAAGTGCTAGGTGTGAACAGACCCAGACTGGTTTCCAAGCGCTTCCTGCAACCCCTTCCCAGCCACACTCCATGTGCATTCCTGCAGCTTCCAGGAGGGCTGTGGCTGGCTGGCTGGATCACCAGCTGCCTACAGCCCTGCTGGGATGGAACCAGACTGCTCTCTACATGGGCCATGGGAAGGAGAGGGAGCCACAGCTTCTCCCTGCTGCTTTCTCGGGAGCACCCAGGGAAAGCCCTGGCTGACTGGAAGAGGCAGGGCAATGTAAAAACAGGGCACTGGAAGGGTGCCAGGGGCAGTGGCAGCTTGGGTGCTTCTCTGTCCCCCTTTCTCCCTTAGGCATGGAGATATAAAGCAGCTGAAAGTTTAGCATTCTAATACAGTGACATATTCAGTTCTGATACGTGCTCCTGATACTAAGAGATGTAAACCCCACAAATCTTTTCTGTTTTAGCTGTGTGTCACAGTAACCCCTATGTAAGCTTTCTGTAGAACTGATCAGTGAAACCCTAAGTCCCCTGAAGTCAACTGGAAAGCTCTTGTTTTCCTGGATAGTGCTGGGCAAGACCACAAGATCATTAGCAAGAATTTTTTATCCTTGTGTATGTTACAACTCTAAATATAGATTAATTTTTACTCTGTGTTCAGGTCTTTCCAATGTGTTATTGTTAAATATATAGTATCTGGTTATCATGACTGCATGGTAACTGCAACTAGAATAGCATTAACTGCTCTGAGCAAGAAGTAATTCCACAGATAATTACACAGGAGAGAAATTACCAAATCATGAGTTAGCTATACATTTCTGCTGAAAATAAGGTATTTTGGATAGATTTAGATATAAGATTTTGTTTATTTGGCACAACAATGCATCATGCTCCCCTTGTTATGGGCATTAAAAGTGCATAGCTGGCTGGGGGATAATGACCCTCCAAATTCATTATTTCCACTTTAATTACACTTTAGATTAATATTAACTCCATGGAATTTGGGGTCTTGGATCAATTTTCTGGGAGAATATTAAGAAAACAGACCTTATTTGCAGAAAGACCCTCTTTTATGCAGACGCTTGAATAAAGACCCATCTAGAAAAATCATTTTATTTTTCTAGCATTTCTTCTCTGATCTTGCATCTGGGATGCAAACATCCTTCACAGTTTATGTGATAACAATAACTGGCCCATGTGAAATCAAATTGAGCAAATAGATATGAGTACAGATTTGGGACATGACCTTCGCTTTTATGAGTCAAAGATTTTTCTGGAAAAGGCAAATTGTTGTTAATGCTGAAGTTTTTCAGTGATCAAAATATGTAACACTCGATAACTTTTCTCAAACTGTCTCAAAATGGATACAAATTTCAGGTTTCTGGTTTAAAAAGTCAGCTTGAAATTTGCATTCATTTTCACACCTGGAAAAAGAGAAATCTTAAAATAACCACAACATTTGAGCAGATAGATCAGAGCAAATACAACATCTATATGTTGGTAGTGTCTCCTAATTTCTGCAAACAGATAACAAACTTTTAGGCAGATTTTTGGAGGTCATCAAGTTACACACCCAAGTTGGAAAAAGGCCCAAATACAAGAAAACAACCTTGAATGGGAATATTTTCAAGGCTTACAAAGTTAACATCTGGCTATAAACTCTGGGCAGCACTCCGGCCCCTTGCTGAGAAGCTGAGGACAGACTCCAGGCTTGTTTTGGGGTTTATGTTTTTGAGAGGGCTGGATGATTCAAGGCCACATGCATTTCTCCAAGGTTTCCAGGGCTGGCTCCTCAGGGAAGGGTGGTGGGGGTGACGCAGAGCATGTGCTGACCCTGCCTCTCCCCTCTGAGCCCCTTGTCACTGTCCTCGCCCCCATCTCTCCAGAGCCCCCAAGGCAGCTTCCACTGCGTGCCCGCTGGGGCTGGGGAGGTCTTTGCATTTACTCCAGTATTGGCCAGTCCTGTTTGTTTCATTTGTTTCACTTTATTGATGGGATCCTGCAGTGCCATCCAGGTCGCTGGTTTTTGACACCATCAACTCTGACCCACTCAGGAAAACCCGTGGTTGACACTTTGTCAGGGCAGCCTTGGGGCCAAATCCACTCTTGTACTGATTTTCGTACTGGTGTGAGACTTGACTTCCTTGGAGTTGCAGCAGTGTGACTGAAAGTGGAATCAGGCATCACAGTATCCTTTATTTCCCTGGCTGAGGAGAACTGGGTTGTCAGTGTGAACATTTGAATGTGAATGAAGCTAGAGAAGTGGAATTCTGTAGCCAAAGGCTCCAGTGAAACGCCTTCACCAGTGTTTAACACAGGCTGGTGATCCTCTTTTATTCATAAATTCAATACTGAGGAGTACACCCCGACACTTAGTGTATGAAATCACAATTAACGTACTATAGTGGACTTTAAAGGGCAAACCCTGTAAAAATACTTATATTTCATAAAATATTACAGTAAACCTTCTCTTTCTGCTGATATTTTTTATCATATTTCCTCTGTCTGTGTTTTAAATGCAACTCTATTTCTTGTTTTATGCTTGTGCAAAGCTGTGGGACAGCTGGAATTGTGGTGAAAATGTAGGAAAATAAGGGTTTAGGCAAAACAGCCCTTTTGCAGTGACCAAGTCTTACGTAGCACATAATTTTCTATTTGCCTTTAAAGAATGATAATACAGTGAAGGAAGGACGACAAAAGATGAAGCAGTAAGTTGGCATCTCTCTGTCTTCTCCTTGCTCCTTCCTTCTTCTCTTGGCAGATAGAGAAGCAAAATCCCAGTGTCACAAACTCTAGCAATAGCTGTCAAAGGCCCAGTCTGTGGTGGTTAGACCTGTGAAATCCCAGAACATGTGGCAGCCAAACAATGTGCTGTGATAAGTCAGCAGGGCCAGCAGAGTTAAAAGGGATGGCAAAAGTAGCAGTTGATAATTCACCTATAAAGGTTCACAAAGGAGCCTGGCTATTTGGTGCAATGCAAATATATCTCTGAGTTGAATTTACCTCAGTTGCAGGGAGAATTTCTGTATTATTCACTGGTGATTTGTGATGGCAACCTGAAATTTTTACCTGAACCTTTGATAGAGATTAAGTGGTTGAGGCTTTTGCGTTCAAGAGCACAGAATAATTAGGCAACCAGAGACAGTGCACTTCTGACAAATATTGTCACATGGTTAAATATAAGTTTGGCCCTGAGTTGTGCTTGCATGTTGTTCAGCTGGAAGATGCTTGGAAAAAATGGACACAGCCTCTCACTGAAGTAAACAGCCATAATTTCACTGATTTAATATGAAGTTGCCCCAGTTCAAACTACATAAGGGTTTAGCCTGTGGTGAAACACTCTTCCTTACCCCTCATCCCCCAAATATTTCACTAGATTTCCTGGTTTTACAAAAGCTATTTAATGTCTTGTAAACTTAAGAAAACATACTACAGAAGTAGAGGACTGCATCAGTGATTAATGTGTAAGGACCCCTGGCTTGTACCATGCACAACACAATGATGATGGAAGGTTAGTAAATCACATTTTAAATTTTTTTACTTTGTCATGTGGTCCTACCAAAACATGTCTGCTGCCAGTGTTTTAGGGATGCTCTAAAACCTGATTATTCCTGCTTGTTCTGCATTTATCATCTGTGAATAGATAAATGCAGCTTATTTGCTGCTAAACCTCTTATTGGGTAAGAACTGCAGACACAATGAATTGAAATTTGAAACTGTTGCTTCATTGTAAAGAAGGATAGCCGCAATTAGGAGCAGGAGCAGCATGTCAAAGAGTGGGAGCTCTGATGACTATGTAATTATATGAAAATAATTTTAACTCTACTGTTCAGCTTTAAAGGACCTAACAAATCAAATGGAATTTTGATCTAAATAATTGGGAATCCCACTTGAGAGGGCTAAACAAATTTCTCTCCATCTTTTTTCCTGGATCCTAGACAGGATCCTGGCTCTTGAGACAAGAATATTCATAGCACTTAGAGGTCTTCTGGTTGTGTATGTGTGTATGACCATATACGTTTTGACATTACAAACAGAAAAAGGGAAAGAGAACAATATAGCTGGATGTGAAATTCAGGGTTGAGAAGAGGAAGGGAGAGCAGTGGCTCAGGAAGTTTTTTTTTCTTCTCCTCCAGTAGTCAGTATATCGTAGCTGAAATCAAAACCCTATAGCAAGCTCCCTGAAGGAAGCGGCATAATAAATAGGTCTTTAAGGTCTTTTCTGAATGACACGGAATGAATGCCTCTCTCTTTCCCCCTCTCTTCTCCCAAGGTAGAATTAGAAAATGATTCTCCACGTAGAGATATGTGATCCGTGCTAATGGCAGCAAATGAGAATGCCAGCTGCTGTTTCACCCTCTCTTGCACCCCTGCCCTGCTCCCACCTCCCCACAGTCACTCTGGCAGTAGTTTCATGCTTTATTTCAGACTTACTGTTTGAATAATGATAATAATGTCTTGCACTCCTGTAGTGTCTTTCATCTGAGGACTACAAAGCTGTTTTACAAACGTTAGCTCTATAGGGGTTCATTCAGCAATGTACTAAAGATGATCACAGAATGAACATACAGTCCTGTAATCACACAGTTGATTATTTACTCCTTGCAAATCTATGTCATCTACATCTATATCCATCCTACAGCAAATACTTTATGACTATCTTTACAAGATGCAATGAATATATGCAAGTTTAATGAAAAGTTTTTAGAAAAAATGTTAAGGAAAATTAACTGCAGTCTTCCCAGGAGGAGGGATGCTATTTATTCATTCCGTACCACTGAATGAAAAATGGAAAATGCTGAGGTATTTGTGCATCATTATCTAAGACAAGTTTGTTCCAGCAGGAAGTTGTGTTCTCTCTACAATGTGAATTAAAATTTCTGTGTCCTTGCTGCAAAGTAGCATGTCCAAATACCCCTGGATTTTGTGACCTGAACGCACACCCTTGAAGCAAGGTCCTTTGTATTCTTAGAAAGTTTGGGATTCCTGAGCTGAGTTATGGAACTTGCAGTTCCCATCTAATCTAAACTTAATCAGATGTGTTTTGTTATGTTTTTCTGTTATTTTCATGTAGGATAAGGCCAAATTCTGCCCTTTTTGCTGTTGAAAAGAAAATTTCACTACTCGCAATTCCCATTAAAAAATATGTGTCTGCTTGTTATCTCTCCCTCCCAAAGCTTCAAATTTTTGCTGGGAAATTTCACAACTGGGCTTTTTCTAATCAATTTTGCATCAGCATAATGGGATCTCTCATGGTATGTCAGAACTTTATTTTCTTCTGTCTCTATCTCAATCATAAAGAAACTGAGAGGAAATGAGAAATAGGCTAGCCAGATATTTTTAATTTAAAATAAAAAAAGAAATTTGAGCTAAAAATGCATGTGTATAACTCAACAACATGCCTTTTTTACAGTTTATCTAATGACTCACAGGATTTTGACCAAGTGACTAAGGTCAGGCTTTTCTAAAGAATTGTTGAATTTTGGCTCCCTCCATATTCAGTGCTCAAGTGAAAACCCAGAAAACCTGCTTTCATTGTCACTGTCCCAGGTTATTATTATGTGCTCAACACCCATAACTAGGCATTGCATTTTGAGAAGATCCTGTAGTCACATAATCACCTAAATAAACTCCAGATAAGGTCCATATGGGCCTTGAGATAAGTGTCATGTATTTTGATTTCTCAGTGAAAAAAACCAACTCCATAGAGATTTCTGGAATCTTCATGTGTTTTGAGACAGGCCATATGCTTGGATTATGCAGCTGTATTTCCTTCTTATAATTTGTAAGATTTTTCTGGAAAAAGTAGGCATAAAGAGAACTGTACTACAATAAACCAGTTCAGAAAGATTGTTGAGGTTTTAGATGAGACAGAATCACTGTCTTTGAAGATTCATTCAGCCTGGGATTGCAGTTCACAGTGGAGTGAATCCCAGATACACAGAAGAACTTGGCACAGCTCAGGGGAGGTGCTTTTTCAAGAACTAGCTGAAAGGTGCCAGGAGGAAGCAAAATGGAGCCAAGGAAACTCCAGGACTGCTTAAAACTTCACCAGGTCATCCCCTGGAGATGACAATTTTCTCAACAGAAGAACATATATATTGATTTTTTTGTTACTTTAAAATCTACTTTTATAAAGTTTATTTTTTTAATATAGTTTTACTTGTAGGGTGATGGCTTGGTCACATTATGCTCCTGATCAATACCTTAGGCCAGCAGCCACTGGGACTCAGCTTTGATCTGCCCTTACAGAGGCCACTGCAATTAGAACCCAGCCTGGGAAAGAAAGCAGTAACTATCTGAGGGGAGCTACAGACTTGGCATCCATAAGAGGACAAGGTAAACCTGACAAAAATAAAGAAGCAATGGAGATCCAGTTGCCCTGTAACCAAGAAAATCCAACACCAAGTGTATGTATGACCATGTCATGGTGAAATGCAAAGCTGTTTAAATTGAATGGTCAGAGCAGGATTGGTACTTGGAGTTGACACTACAAAACAAGGACATACTAGTGAGATACTGTTTGCTTGTTAATTTGTGATTCTCTCTGTTGAATTGAATGGGTGTATTTTCTGTTCCACACCCAAGAAATCCCAAAACAAGGCTCAGAAAAGCCCTCCAGAGTTGGCACTAAATCTCTATGGATACAGCCAGGGAAACTATTTCAGGCTTGTCTCCGTCAGATCTGAATCAGCCTAATCCAACTTGTCAGTGTTACATTACTTGTGACTGCCACCAGGAAAAGGGTAATATTCAAAACACAGGTAATTTGGGCAACCATTTTCTAAACAGAGTATAAACTGAAATTTCTTCTTTGGGAAGGTATAGTATTCCTTTTCAAAAGACAAAAGAATTTTCTGAGCAAAGACACACGAAGTTTCCATTTGAAAACATGTCTTGTGGATGTGTGACACTTCAAAAAGACCTGTCTAAGATATTTCCCCACCACTCCTCTCTGAATGTTTGCCTCCAGGCACTTTTGATTTGTGGACCTGCAGAAAATGTCCCGTGTAGATGTGGGCCCCTACACCGGGTCATTTACCCTGGTGACAGTGACTTTCTGAAAAGCACATTGATATTTCATGCAGGTGTTCCCCCAGGGGTGTAATTTCCAGTTTTCCCATGCCTCACACACATCTGCAGCGTTGCTGCACCTTTAGGTTCCCTGGCCACAGAGACCAAGCACAAAGTTGGAAGGCAGCATGCCCTGGGCTCTGGTCTCTACACCTGTACAAGCTGTGTGGCTTGGGCAGGGAGCTTCAAGGGACTCAGCTGCATGGTAAATCCTCAGTTACCTTTTGGAGGCCCCTAGGACCTGTCCACGAGGGTGGAAGCCTTTCTCCTGCAGCCTTGCAAAGCATTACTTAGAAATCTCTGGATTGCACTGAATGATGTCAAACACAAGAGTTAGGCATAGGGAAGTAAAACCTAGAAGCTGGATATGAGTGTCTAATGACAGAAGCTAAAGGCAATGAAGGACATACTGGTGCAGTGCTGAAGGAAAATGTGCTTCAATCAGGAATGCAGGAATGAAGTTTCATTTTTCCATTATTGTCAGGAAGACCTCACAGTCCTTGCTGGAAAGGCATGAGAGTGATGCAAAATATTGTGAGTGGCTGAGCTGGATGGTAATCAAAACCACCCTTGATGTAGCAGGATATATATATATATATGAAAAATTATTCTGCTCCAAGGTCATGCTTCCACCCACAGGCCAGTCCCCAGGATGCTGGGGAAGATTACTAAAATGACTTTCTGTGTTGTTGCAATGCTCTTGGACCATCACAAGCTCCTTTGTATTTTAGGAGTGCCACTGAGGGGAGGCTGGGTGGTGCCTGCACATGGCAGCTGCAGAGATACATGGCATTACTGTAAATTCCTGAGTGGGCTGGAAGGCCTCCATGGAAGCAGAGGTTCAGTACCTAAATGGCCCCAGGTGCCTGCCAGGAGCCTCCTTGGGTAAGGAACAGGGTTTGGCATGGTCACAGCCAGCAGTGTGCACGTCAGCACCCACCTCTCAGGCAAGGACTGGGTCTCAGAGTGTGCCTGTGCATATTGGCAATGCCCAGTGCAAAATGCAATTAATTTGCTTAGCTACTGCTGCCCTGTAAATAACACGATAGCACCAGTATTTTCTAGTGTATTTTCCCTGTGGGGAAAACAAACCAGTTTGGACTCAGGGCATAATATTGCCTTCAAACATACATGCACAGCTGACATGGATTTCCATGGCACCTTGCCCTGAATGTATAACTGCATTTGGGTTTGAACAGCTTTGTTTATTTGTGTATTTTGTTAATGTGTTTTGCACCTCGGGCATGTACTTTACAAATGCAAATTCCTTGGCTTACTGGGGTAATTTACAGCTTTTAAAGTCTAATTTTTGAACCATTTTGCAATAGTAAAAAGCCCTTGTTTAGGAATATCCTTTGCCAGGGGGACCTTTGCTGTCTTTTCAAAAAGGTGCAGGGCATTCTCACCTCCCACTGAAATCAGCAGAACTCATCCCACCAGAGAGAAGCTCACAAAGTCCTCAGCCTGGCATGCAGGAGAAAAACCAGCCAACCTCCTCCTTCTAAATCATTACATTTCAAGAATACTCAAGGACCCAGGACAGTGAGCAAAGCACATTGCTGTATCCCCCATCCAAACACAGAGAGAGGAGAGGGAGATCCTGCACAAGGAAACAAGAAGACAGTGTCTGCTTAGGGAAGAACAGAGAAGATTCAGGGATGGTTTCCAAGTAGGAGCTGGCATTGGTTTTCCCACCACTAGCAAAGCCCTGCTGTGGGACTGACAGGAAACAACAGACAGGTGTGGACAAGGCACCACTCCAGCTTTGGTGTGGACAAGTGACTTGGGGATGCATTGTCCTGCAAAGGCTCAGGACTGGTGCAGTACAGGAGGAGAATTTCCTCCAATTTTAGATGGGTAAGGTGAATAGGACAAAGAATGGCCTCCAGATTTCTTCAGAGGTGCAATAAGAAGCCTAAATTGGATCCCTGACTTTCTCTCAAACACGCAGCAGCTTTCCTGCTGCTCTTCAGTGGCAGTTCTCACTGGGGAAGGAGTAGGCAGGTTTCTGTCCTGAAACCCTGTAAGAAATGTTTTGCTCTTGGCTGAATTAAGGGCATTAGCCCAGCGTTATACCATAACAAAGCTGGGCCCAAGCTTGTTGTGTTACAAAATGTTTCTGTTTGAATAACTGCTTCCTGAAGCAAAACCCTTAAATTTTAAATTGTAAGTACTTAAGATAGAAGTTGTTTTTTTTTTTTTTGTTAATAGTTTATTTAAGGAATAAGAAATGGGAAGAGAAGGGTTGCTTAGTTTTTTTAAGAGCCACTGAGGTTTTAGAGTTATTCCAAGCCTTGGGGTTAATTTTCAAAATGAAGTCTTTGAGAAAATAGCTTTCTAATAAAATTTTAAGATTTGGAAGCCTCTATTCTCTGGAGTTTTTAGGCAACTTGGTTTATTAAGGAATTTTACCACTAATAATTCTCAGAAATGACTGTGCTGAAATTAAAAGGGCCTAGTGAATGCAATGGAGTGTGCTGTTCCCTTTGCAGCTAAGAACCAGGGGGTCAGAGGAAGTGCATTAGTTGCTTCATTTATCCATTCTGTTTTGTGATGAGAAAGTTACTTTAAGCCAGCTCTGCTCAGCCCAAAGCCCTGTTTAGACATGAGAGTCATATCTCACTGATCCAGCTACTCCCAGCTTGCATCAGCTTTACCTTACACTGGTGTCTTGTGCTTGTGAAGTGAATTGCTGAGGCTCATGCTGTTCTGACAGAGGGCTTAAAGCAGCTCAGCAAGTCAGAGTGAGACTGTGTTAGGGCATATGGGGTCTGATCCATTAAACTTTTGGCCATGCAGCCCAGCATAATTGTATTCTTTCTATTCACAAGCTGCTAAATCCTACAACAGGTTGCTTATATATACTATTTTTCTCCCTATCTGACTAATAAGATTTTTCAAGGCTCAAAAGCCACACAGCCCTGAAAGAAATCTTTTCTTAGTTGCTTAACAAAGATATGCCTGGACTTTGTGCAGAGGGTGTGGGTAGCTGTCACATTAACCCCTGAAGCTGTTGTGAGGATTCCTGGTTTACTCTAGAGGAGAGTGGGGGAAAATAACACTTTGCCCTTATAAGAACAACACCCATTTGAAGATAGACTGAAATGTCAAAATTACAGCCAACAATATTTGTTAGGCTTAGGGGCTCTCTCACCTCAAGGGTCTCTCAGATGATGTCATCTCTGTTTCACCTGGAGGAAAATGAAAGAGATGCAACTCTGCAATTCACTGGTGGGTGCACAACACTGTGGTATGAAATCTGATCTCCTGAAGCTGTAACCCAACTCAGGTCACTGCCTCCCAGCCATGCCTGAGGCACAGGTCTGCTCATCTTCATAGCCCACAGAATGGTTATGTTTCATTTCCCTCTCTTTGGGGTCAAGTACACAACAGAAATAATCTGTGAGGTTGTATAGCAAGGCTTTGGTCCTCCCTGGGGACCTGTAGGGATGCCATAAAGGCAGCGTGTCTGAGAAAAGATAACAACAGTCTCCACACTTCCTACGTTTCACCAGCCCTCTAAGCATTGGTGAAGTAGGTGAATAAAGCATGAAACATTTAGTGGTAAACTTTTAGGGTTGCACTGTTGCTGCAGGAGGCTCATAACACGCTGCCTCCCATAGCCAGCAGAAAGTTATTTGTAATTGTTAGGAGTTCATTCCAACATGTAAAAGTAGATACTGACCTTCATGACATAGTAGCTGAATGCCATTGGAGGAGTAAGGAACTGAAATAGTGCTTAATACTTAAGAGGTAGATTTTTGTTTAAATGTCAGTGCAAAACCATTCCTTTCCCGCCCCCTCCCCCCCCCCGCCTTCTTTCTACTTCATTGGAAATCACTAAAGAGCTAAAGAGATATGCATCCTTAAATATGGATGAAACACAAGTGAAAACATTTGCAGAATTTAGTCCAGGATCTAGCTGCCCACATGCCTTCTGAAGTTCAGTAAACCTAGAAACTTGTCTCCTGAATCTTTAAGTGTAACTCTTGTCATTGTACAGTTCATGGATCTGCAGAATAATAGAGTCAGAGATAACAAGACACCCTTATCCCAGCTTTGAACAGTAGTAGGAAATGCTGACAGTATGCACCATTGCCTTGTGCTGATCCAGACTTCTTAAATTTCCAGCTTCACTCACATTCAGCCTTCCAAAGGGGATCGCTGTAAAGCCACACAGTTGAGATTTACTTTGTGAACTCCCCTTAAAACTGAGACTCAGACTTATACACAGCCTGCTGAGATAACTCTAGTGGTCTGAGAAGACAAAAAAAATCCAAGAAATTCAGTGTTGTGTCTCAAACTCTGTCTTTAAACCTGTCCTTCAAACCCTATGATTTCTGCTTTTGATAAGTGACATCTGTAGTGATTTTGAGGATCCCTGGTAATGTATGAGCTGTTTGTTAACTCTTTTCACCCAGGCTGAGGTTTTACATATCCTTACTGAAGGATATATGGTAGTCCCTGCTGTTAGAAACAAAGATGCTGGGCAATAATCTTATATGCATCAGGGTTTTTTTTACTAATTTTGATTTCTTTTTCTTTGAAGAGTGAGGAAGTAGAATGGCTAATTTGGCTCTCTAGTACTTGTTAATATTTAATCTTAAGGACTGGATTTCAGGTGGGGATTTTTTGTCAAAAACACTAGAATAAAAATGCTATTGAAAAACTATTTAATCAGAACACTGACCCATTATTTATTTCTTTTGTACTAAGATTGTATCTTAGCAGTTTAAGTGAAATAACAGTGTAGGCATGATGCAGTAATTTCTCATATAGAAGGCTTTGGAAACAATTTACATTTAAGGTTACTGTGCTACTTCAAACTGTGTAGTATCTGCTTTGTGTATCCAAACCAGGAGGTGTGATTTTCCCTCTCTCCTTCTCTCCAGAGTGACATGGGTGAATGTTCAGCTGTGGTGTGTGTGGTCATGAGAGATGGGTTGATCTGAATCGGCCTGGGCCACTTCTGAGTATTGACTGAAGAGCTGTGACAGTCTGCCTTTGAGTGTTTTGTGTCATCTTCACTAAGAAGATCATGAATCCTCAGGCTCTGCAGCTAAGCCCTGAGAGACCCTAGCACTTCCAACCCACTTGTCTGTGCCCACCTACGTAGAATGTTCCCACTGTGCTGTGCTTTTACCTCCCTTCTCCAGCCTAAACCATCTCAACAATTGGGATCTTTGCTCCGGTGGCCATTCCACAGCCTGACGTATCCCAGTGTTAGAAAACTCCTCTGTGACTTTTGTCTCGTGGCTTTTTGCAGCACTTGTCTTCCCTGATCAGGCACCGTGCCCTCTGCTGTCTCCTCTCGGCTCGGCATTTGCATCCCGCAGGCAGCTGTGCTCCCTCCCCTGTGCCTCCCTGCTCAGAGCTCAATCACAGTGTGCTATTAGCAGCTGGGCTCTCTTTCCACACCAGCTTTCCTGCCCTCCTCAGAATTCACTCCACTTATCTTTCAGGTAACAGCATGCCCAGAAATTGAGGCTACATTCCAGTGTCTGCAACGAAGCTCATAGTGACTTAAGCCAAAACATCTTTAGTCTGTTTTGCTACTGCATTACTCTTAACTGCATGTCCAATTCACTGCATACTACTACTATTAAATCTCTGTTGACATTACTGCTTTCCAGGTTTCTCCCTCCCATTGTGTGACTATTTCCCATCTGGGCTTTTCTCACGTGGGAAATATTCACACAAATTCAAGACTTCAGCAGAACTTCCCAGCTGCATCAGGCATTTCACCAATAAATCACTGTTTCCTGTGGCAGAAGAGAAATCTGATTGGAACAGCCTTTCAAATCCCAGATGCTGTGATATTCACCCTTCTCTATTCCCTTACTCCCAAATCCTGTGCAGTATCACAAGCAAAATTTTAAACAGAAAATTGGATCCGGCGGGGTTTCGGGGAGGATTCAAAGTCGCAGTGCTAAGAGCTGGCGAGGGTCCACATGCTACCTCTGAAAGACATTGAAAAACTGACTGGAAAAACAAAGCTGAGTTTATTTTTGCTGTGTTAATCAAGGTTATGACCTAGTATGCAGCCATCAGGATTATTTCCCTGTTCCTTAAGTTTTGGCTAAGCTGATGTTGTAATTTAGTGTTGTTGAGGTGAGGTAGAGTTGATTTACACACCTGGCCACCCTGCAGGGTAAATACAGATGATATGGGGTGTTCAGGAGGGACAGCCTGACAACCCCTTCCTGGTGTTGTGCAAAGCCAGGACCCTTGAGAAAACAAAGCAATTCCCATAGGAACATTGTCAATGTGACTTCAGCCCTGAGGAGGATGAAGAGATAATATTTCATCCAGAGCTCTTCTGTGTCACTAACGAGGATGTAAAACTGGCTAGGGAGGTTCAGACCCTGGACCACCTAGTCCAGGGCTCTGTTCCCAGTAGTGCCTCCAGGAGGGCAAGAATGAGAACAGGGCAACCATATGTGGTAATTCCTTCTTTCAGCCTACAAATATTTTCAGCTCAGGGGTTTTCCTGGCCTTGGTGAAGCTTTTCTGTTTATCAGCCAGGGGATTTCTATTTCAAGCACTTGTCCAGTCTCTCCTCAAGCCTATGTAGACATTTTGCATTCATGTAGTTCTTTGGTAAAAAATCTACAGGCTCTCTAATTGACCAAAGAAAAAACTCCTCTGTGTGACAAACCTGGCTCCATTTGCCTTCATATGGTGGCCCTGGTTCTTTTATTGGAGAAGGGAGTGGGCATTCATTCACAATCCAGCCACTCCTCACTACTCTGGATTTTGTAGACCTTTATTGTATCTCCACCAAGTCCAGGCAAAAGAGTCCAAGACTACTCAGGGATTCCTCACATGAAAGCCATTTCATACCTTTGATCATTCCTATTTCCTTTCTTTGAGTCCCTCTTCCAGGGCTCTCAAGTTGGATACAGTACTGAAGGGAGGGAATGGAGGAATAGTACAGTGGCACAATGACTTTTCATGTTTTTCTTTTTGTTAATTTTCCAGCTTCTCACTGACTTGAGTTGCCTTTGGATTGAGCCAAAAGTCTCTGCGTGTTGATAACATGCAACAGCCTGTGCTGCTGGAGAAAAAAACTTTACTGTCTGGTCACTGCTAGAATTCAGTTTCTTAGCAATAGATCAGATCTAAGATGAAAGATTACTAACACAAATCAGGGCAGTTCCTGGATTTCTTAGCTCAGGTAAAGCAGTAAATTAAGCAGTGCCAAGGTTTGAGCCTCGGAGCTCAGTCGTTGGCACCTTCCACCTTCGTTGCTGCGCTCCTGGCTGCGGTTTCGTCCTGCTCCGACCTGCCCTCTCCAAAACAACTTCCAAGCATGCTGCAAGAATTTGCATGGACCAGGGATGGGTCCCAAAGCAGTCTGGCTGCAAATCAGATGCTGTTAGCTCCTTTTACTCTGATTTAGAGGATGAGAGAGACTAGTAGTATAAATGTGGCCAAAAATGCTAGCTGGGTTCAGAAACAGGGAAAGGGTCTTGGATATATCCAAAAGCTTTCTTTGTGGAATGATGACATTCACAGAAGCAAGAGCAGGATTAGAACAGGCATAGCAATGGTTTGACCTGACCGTGGGTTACCAAGAAATTAATACCAGCACTGGTTATTTTTTTTTTGCATTTTGGGATGACAATGAATTTCTGTCTCCACGACGTTCCACCTGCCCACTTTTCTCAAGCATCCAAAATTGGGGATGATTGATTATTCTAGATAAGAAGATTCATAAATTTATTTTGATGCAGGGCATGAAAGAATCCATGCTGAGGGGAAATATTGATGAAAATGATTTGATTTCTAAGCCAGTTTAAGGAAATCCAGCTACAACTTGCATGGAAAGCAGTCCTAAGTGTTGGTTGCTTTTGACTAGGACAAAAGACTATCCGCATATTTTACAAAGGTAAACATAGCTTGGGTGCAGAAAGGTGCAGGTCTTCTCCATTTGCCTCAGTGTTGTGTTACCCCAAAGCATTTGTACTGCTTTAGGTTTTGGCACTGCCATACTCACTTTGCTGATCTATCCTAATGCATCTCTTTTCTTTCACTTGCAGGAGCACTGGCAGCATAAAAAAAAAATTCCATTTAAATTTTTTTTACCATCTGGGGTAACAAATAATACATAAGGTAACTGTAATGGAAAGTGATGAGGGACAGGAAGTTTCTTGTTTATTGCAGTTAATTTACACTATGCATCAAGAGCATTTACATATAGTTAATGCACCAGTGGTTCCCCTGTTGTTTGTGAAAGTTTTCTACACAGCAACAGAGAGAAGGGAACATTTGAACAGATAGAAGAAATTAGGCAGAGGCAGCAGAGATTCACAACTAGTAAGTAAAGCTTCAAGTGCTTACAGAGACCAATGTAAGTAGAAGAGGATTGCACTGGATATTTTAAGTTGTTTTTATGAAAACTGGTGAAATAATGACCATATTTATTTATCAATACTGATTTAGTGAGGAGAGGCCAGTATTCCCAGTGAGTGATTTGCATTAGTCATCAGTTACTTATTTTCTGGCTATGAGGTACAAAGAAGCAAAAATAATGTCAAAGAACTAAAATCAAAATTCAGCAGCTGGGAAATGCCAAAATTAAGGTCACTGATTGGAAATGTAATTAAAATGGAAAAAGTTGGAAGTTATGGGGGCAATGTACACAGTAAGAAATAGACGTTTCATCCCCTTGTGAAGTGGTGGTTGCACTTCTACAGCTTGAAAATGTTAGTCATACAAACTATCTGTCTGAGTATAAAAAACTAGTTCTTTTATGTTACTATTTTAGTGATTAAATGTAGAGCCTATTGAATAAGAGGAACCTGCTTTCTCCTTATGCTTACTCTGCTTGAAACAAGTGCTACACAATTTTCTTTCACCTTTAGACACTAGTCTCTTGCCAAAATTCCAGAAGCTCTCAGGTGATTCCCAGCAAACTGGAGGTTATATCTATATTCCCCTGACACATAGTTAGCTGCACAGATGGACAGCTCCTGGGGACCCTCTTACAAATTACAGAGCACCTTGCCTGACTACAGCTGATCACGCTGTGATTTTCCTGATCCATCCTGACTTAGGGATATTGTTTTCTGTGCACTGCCTGCTGCCCTGAGCAGCACCTGTTTCCTGCTGATGTCTACCAGGTTGTCACAGTTAGATGAACCTCAGCAATACACAGTTCTCCTTTCCTTGTGCTCACACTGTGCTCTCAATCCTTCTGGTAGCACTTGTGTGTGGCATCTCCTCTGAGGCCTTCCAGGACCAGAATGAAAATGAAGGTACAAAAATTTGTGAAACAAGTTGGTTTTTGGGGCAAAAGACTCCCATATAGTAGTTTCACTTAGTGATGTGTGAAATACTGTATCCCATACTGGTGTATGCAAAGGCTTTCACCTATCACAGCAAGATAGATTTAGAGCCTGCAAGGCTGTCAGCACCTTATGTATGTCTGTATGGCAAGAGTGGGAATGGAAAATGCACTAAGCAGTCCACAACACAAACACATCTTCTTGCCTGTAAAGGTAAAAGAAAATAGGGGGAAAAAATGCCTTGATTATTTAATCTGGAGAAAATGGAGAGATTACAGGATGGAGAAACTTACTTGGAGGGATACTTGTTGACCTTGTGAAGACAAAAGCAGAATCATCTTCTGCAAAAGCTTTGTCTCTTTGTGGCTTTCAGTTGCTGGGGAAATCCATGCACTAAGGCATAGGGAATAAGTGGAGGGGAGCTACTCTCATGCCCTTGGCTGGAGAGCCATGTCCAGCACAGGGACCACTGGCAGTGTGAAGCAGGCAGTAGTGACACATCCTGCAGCCAGCAGCCTCATGGGGTGCAAGGACCTGCTCTGCTCATATTGCCAAAGCAGAACCTAATCATGAGGATGTGTCTGGTGCTTTTCCATCCATCTCTCAGGTGATTTCCAGGGACAGGGTACCCTGACATGCTGCACTCAGCAACGTGCCTGTGCAGCTGAGTGGTGGTTTAGTTTTGATTGTCGTAGGACTGAAGGTCTTTGTTCTTTCCATTCTTTCTGTGAGCTCTGTGGAAGCCAATTGTGCTCAGAAAAGTAAAGTAATCTTCATTTCAGCTGCAAGGTTCATCATACCCAGTCTTCTGCCTTCAGAAACGATATGTTAAGCCCTAAAAATTAATGTCATTAACTTTTTCTAAGGTAATACCTTTTTTAAGTACTTTTTTTGCTATATTTTATTTTTTATCCCCCAGGCCTTAAGTTCATGTTTTCAGACTAGTCTCTGCAGGCACAAAACCTACATTTTCTTTTAATGAAAGCTGAGATTTTTCACAACTCCACAACCTGGAACTCTGAGGAAAACAAACAATAATTACAGCTATGAGACCTGGCAGTACAGAGAAGGTAAATTTTTCAAAATGCCTTGTTGCCTCTTCTAGCAGAACCTTTCTCTTACTGGATAAAAGCAGTCACTCTTCACCTACATGATCATTTGAGTTACAGCAGGGAAACATGTGGACAGTGGCACTGCTTCTTCTTCTTCTCCTTCTCCTTCTCCTTCTCCTTCTCCTTCTCCTTCTCCTTCTCCTTCTCCTTCTCCTTCTCCTTCTCCTTCTCCTTCTCCTTCTCCTTCTCCTTCTCCTTCTCCTTCTCCTTCTCCTTCTCCTTCTCCTTCTCTCTGACCATACACAGCTCAAAGGCACCTGTGCCTGGGCAAGGGCAAAGGAGGAAGAGAACTTGGAGAAGTTTTAGGAAAGAGAAATTCTGCTCTGTAAGAATTCATCTTAGTACTTTCTGATCCATACGTTCATCTGCTTGAAATAGAATATTCATACTGAGCAGATACCTTGGAAAATTTTAGAAAGAAAAGCATACATATCTTTCTTCAGTGGTTGCCTATAGGGAATAAAACAGAGAGCACAATGGAACTGATAAAGGGCCTGGTATCTTAGGCCTGATTGAGCAGAAACCATGGGAGACACAGATCCAGATAAATGCTCCCTGGGCAAGAAGTGACCAAGAAACATGTTGAGAAACTCTGTGATAAGAAAAGGTTACCAGGTGACATGGTGTCATGAAGAATGTGTAACCAGTGGGAAATTGTTACCAAAAATAGAGCCCTATATAAGTGCCATACAAGTAAAACCCTATATAAATGCCTTGCTTGCTCAATGAAATCAGTCTCTGATCAGGATGTCCCCATCTCTCCATTGCCAATAGCTGCCTTTCCTGATTTTTGGACTGAAGGTGTACTTATGAACTACAGTCCAGGTGCAAACCAACTTTGGGCTAAAGAGTGGGCAGGCCTATAGCAAGGTGCATACTCTGAGTACATGTCTGGTGGAAAAAAGATAGATAACAGTAAAGACAAAGCATCAATATCTTTAGTCTTCTAGAAAACCTTACTTGTACTCCTATGAAGATCACAGAATTTTTTATCCAATTATGAATCTATGACCTCCTCCAGGTGGCTGCTATATCTGAAGAAATCAGAAGGGAAAAAAATATCTTCTTTTAAAATCTAGGCTTATTCTAATATAATCTTCACTCAGCCCTGCATACTTAAGGAATTTGTTTGCAAGGTTAATTCTAAGCTTTCTCTCATGTTCAGTGAAACAGTTCAGCAAGGCTTGTCTTTACAGGAACATGATTACTGATAAAAAACTATAGCCTGCACTACAGCTGACACAATTAAAGGCTTTTGTCATAAAAAATAAACTGGGTAATAAATTTGTAAGAACCTCAATGTAGCCTCTGCAAATTTTTCTAGGGTAATATTCCACCCCACAGAAAGAGTCTTTCATTGTGTGTCTATGCAGAACTTATGCCTGAGAAATTAATTGAATTACAGATGGTTACTGCAATTATCAGTCAGTATCCTTTTAAACTTCTGTAGTGGATCTAATGTTTCTGTCAGTGTAAGGTGTTTTTCTCTTAGTTTAAGAAGCAGCAAGTAAAGGGTTGTGAACATTAAAAATATGCATATATACACAAACACATATATTTGTCTGTATATGCACCTATGTATTAAATATATATTTTAGAATAAATTGATGTATAATATATAATGGGTATATATATCTGCAAAGTTTTTCAGAGCTTTTCTTTCAAGCCTGAATAAATTGACAATCTTGGCTGGCTTTTCTGGAGTCTTCCCAAGCCCAGCACATGTGTGGAAAGTACCAGGATTGCCAGTCTAAAAATGTAAGCTAACCTCATCCTCCTGCATGTGCCCCTGTGTGCAGACACCCCCCAGACCCTGTGCCACACTCCCTTCTGTTCCTGCAGTCCCTGTGGAGCTGGTGGTGCCCCTGCTCCAGCATCAAGTCCCCAGCACACATTCCTCTGGAGACACTGAGTTCCAGACCTTTTTTAGAAAGACCCAGCTTGTAGTTCCTCCAGCTGTAAATACACAATATGGATACCAGGCACCTGCTGCCTAATTCCTTGCCAAGCTTTTCAATTTTAAATTGCACTAGATACTTGTTCAGGGGAATCTTGGTAACTTGTGAGCTGTAGAACGTGTGGGAAAGTACTGGCCATGTATGGGAATGGCAGAAAACTGTCTTTTGAGGTGCCAGAGAAAAAAAATAGCCATGCACTTAAAGCATGAATATGGAGCCACATCTGGTCTTAATTACTGTTGAGGAACGTGCGTATATCATGCATGGAAATGATATCTATCAGAGGAAATTCCTCTCAGTTACACACCAGTGTAATTCAACTGAATCCAAGTGATTTACTCCAGAGCCACCTTGCTGTAACTGAAAGTGGAGCTTAGTCCACCCACTCACTGCTCTGATCCTGTGTAAGGAAGGACATGTAATGAAAATATGTGGCATAGACTTCAATTGTTCTTTGCTGGGCTTATGCTGCAGCAGAAAAATACACACGAGACAGGGACAAGCACATCAGGGGCCTGCTTCAATAATATTTAACTGTCTGAAATGATCACTTTAACTCTTAGCAAGAGTTATTAATATTTATTATTTGCATTTTAGTTGTGACTGTAGGTCTCAGCTGAGAAAGATAACTATGAGATGTAAATCCCTGTGTTCCTGCAATATCCATCAGAGGATCCCCACAGCAATGACTGACGTTTTAAAAGCTCTGTGGATGGTCAGTATTCCAAGGAAAAAGTTGTTCAAGATGGCAATCAAGGGAGCTGCAGTTTGCATTACACAAGACTTTTCAAAGAGATACAGAAGAAATTCTTGGTACTTCCCCTGTACTTCCCAAATGACAATCCTCTGAAACACACATATATATATTGCCTTCTCTTGTTTAGTTGTTCTGCTTTTACACACTACCAAAAATCAAGGCCATGTCCTTGTATCCTGTAGGGAAGAAAAGGATTAGTTCATATGCTATACCTTTCACATAAAATAACACAAATATTTGTATAATTCTTTTTTACAAACTCAATCTGCACTTGAACCTCTGTAATATTCCTCACAGATGCATGGATCTTTCAACTGCTGTATTGCTGCAGTCTGTGCACACACCAAAAGCTTGCAAGACTGATTCTTCCACCAACATAGCTCACTGTCCTACACAGGATACCACCATTTATCCTTGCCCTGTTGTCTCTTCCTCGTGATTTTGTCTGCTGTAGAAAATACTTAACTGCTGTTAAAATCACTCTGTTGTGTTCCAGAAATGTATTTCTAACTATTTCTAACTTATTTTCAGCTTTCTAAGAACAATGTGTATAATCACTCAATGGTCTGCATACTTCTCAGCTGTGTTAAATTGGCCTATGGTCACCTGCAAGCAGTTCCAGCTTTGATTAACCACTATGGAAACCCAAACAGATTCTGATTTTCCTGATCCCTGGGAAAGTTTTGTGTGTATTATTCATAAATCCTTTTTCTAAATGCAAAATATTTCTGAAAATAGAGTGTCTTGCTGTACTGCCTTAGCTACAGACCACTTGCAGACCCCCTGTATGGTCATCATCAGTACAAATAAAGCAAGTAGAGCAGATGCTTGAGGGTGAGTTCTGTGCTTCTCCAAGATATGACACAACTTCTCCACTGCTCTTCAGATTAGACAGAGCAGTATTTTTCTTTCAGATCGGTAGGATGAAGCTGGGCAGGAAAAGGTTGAGAGGCTACTCTTGTTTTAACATTGCAGCTAGTATGACATAGGGGGATGCTTTCAGTATTTTTCTCAGTGCTCTTCACCCCAGAGAGCAGTCTCAGTACACCCTGCCTATCTCTCTGCTAACTAGCAGCCAAGCACATTTTTGGTTCCTCTTCTAGTAAGCAATACTGAAAGCATGTTACCTGATTTATGTGCCTTTGCCTGAGGAGACTTGAGATACTGGCATGATCTTTACTATGCTTTCTACCAAACATGAAGGCTCTAGAATCTGACCAGGCTCCATCCCCCATTCTCCATCATGATTCTAGAAGTTGTTATTTTTGTGCCTCTAATTAAATTCATGCACTTTAAAGAAGCCAAGTGTATTATATCCAAAATTGTATCCAGTACATTATGTCCAAGTATATAATATCGAAATTATATCCAAATAGACCTTCTTGTGGAGAAAGTCTTGTGTCTGGCTTCTTTCCAGCAAAGAACTCCACAGCAAGAGTAGTGCAAGGGTTCTCATGCATTTTTGAAGGAGGCCTGTGAATCTGCTTTGAGCTTTTTTCTGTTTGCTCCTGAGCAGAAATTCCTGTCCCCTTTGGTGCTTTGTTTAGCAGGAACAAGGCAGAATGGGATGTCCTAGTAAGCATAAGTTCCTTTTGAATTTTGCATGGATTATTTTCCTCCCATAGGGATGGCTTACTGTGCACTGCATCTCACTACAAATCAACCTTTTTCTGCACTGATGTCTGAGACCTACATTTTACTGCAAAGGAAGGACTGTAAAAAGCAAAATGTTGTAAATGGTGCTGGTTTGGACCTCTATCAGATAAGCTGAGCTTAGGACACAAGACTGCTTTGTCCCTAGGATATTTTTACCTATTATCATTATTTGGGAAGACATCACTAGTACTCCAGAAGTCTCTTCAGAAAATCCATGTTTTACTTATAGGGTCTGCTGCAAACACTTTGAGATTAATAGCACTTTGAAACTTGCAGGTAACTGGAATCTTTTGAAATTTACATATTGTTAATGCCTTGGACCTTGTTTCTTTCCTGTGGCCACAAAGAATAGGGAAGGCTGACTGTGGAGGATGTTATGAGGAAAATAAATACAGAAGTTCCTCATCTTAGGCACCATGGTTCAGCAGCTGCTGCTCTGAACATCTTAAAAATGGACACTTGCTCCTCAGACTGGAATATTTGTCAGTCAAAGGGGTTTATGGTGGCACTGCCAGTTTTTACAGACAAGTCTAATTATAATTTGTGATGTTAGGAAAGCAATCTCTACTGTGTCCTTCATATTCTGTTGACTTCTGTACCATTGCATTCTAAAAACCCAACAGTTGGAAAAGTTCAGTGAATCAATAAAAAGAACACATTAATTAAAAGAAAATGTATACAGCTGTTATATTTAAGGTATAAAACATTACCTGGTAAGTGACTACCATTACTACAAAAGAACTATGAATGTGTTTAGTGCACTTAGCATATGTTTAATATTTTTACTCTGTTTTCACTTATGGCACATTTCAATTCCTAACCTGCCATTTCCCCCAAAATATGGTCTGCCCTTTGGAAAAATTAGGACCTTTACTCTGGAAACTATAAGTGTTTTGTTCCAGTAATGAAGAGTCTCTTGTTTCCTGTGCCACAGAATTCCTGGTGTATAGCTGTCTGGAGTCTTTGCTTTCTATAGCAGGAATTGAAGGGAAGCTCTAGGAATTTATTTACATGAATACCTTAGGTTTTCATATGGGATTTTAAGTTGGGTTTTTTCTGATTGTTTTTATAATATTACAATTATTGAGCCTCTTAGTCTTTCTGAGCAAATGCAAAATTGACTATGAATACAGAATGTAAGTTATCTTTGGTAGTCAGGTGAAGTATCTACTGCTCAAAATCCAGGTTTCCTTTGATTAATCATTGTCACATTTTACATTAAGGCACCCCACTGTCCACATTAATTTCCTTTCTAATTGCATCTCCATAGCTCAGTAATTTACAGTTGTGCATTTTGGAAGTCCTGTTTTTAGTTTATTCAGCAAAGTGCTAAAGCACCACAATGGCTAGCCTTTCTGACAGAAAAATAGTGAAAAAAATCTTTGTTCTCTTTCATCTGGCAGCTGTGGGTCAGTGCTGAAAAGATGATTTTGTATTGCACAGGAGAAAAGGGGTTAACCTGTATTTATATGTTGTTGTTGATTTTTATGTCAATATCTTGCAAATTAAAAATCCTGGCAGCAAAAGTGACATGTGAGCAGTCAAGTGAACAGACAAGCAATGCTTTCATCCAGGGAGGTTTAAACAGGCTAAAAATTGGCCTGGGACATGAAGGTTTTGTTCTGATAATGTCAGTTTGGCTCTGCTGCAATTTCATTACAGTGCTTCTAATCACATTTTTTCATGTTTTTCATTAATCTGAGGTACAATAATCAAGTTCAATGTTTCAGCTATGTAAGGAAAACATGAGCTGCCTATCTAAGCCCATTGAAAATATCCTTACATGCACTATGGAAAAACACACCTTCATAAACAAAGTGCACATGTCTCTCTGATGCCTAATCATGCTCCTCAGAAATAAAATGAACATGCTATATGTGATTCCTAAGTGATATATATAGAAACAAGCTGTTCCATAAGCAGTGTAGGTAATGAAGTCTGGTTTCCTTAAGGTTCTCTGTGTTCTTTGTTCTCAAATCCTCAAATTCAGTTCCCTCTGAGTTTACAGTAACAATGACTCACCCATTGTTGATAATATTAGAAGTAAGTCAGAGCTTAAAGAAAGGCATGTTCCTACAGTATGGCAAGGCAATGTTTGTTAAATCTCTGCAGGAAATTTATATTAAATGTAGAAATTTGGATGCTACATGCAGAACTGGTTAGTGTTGTTCAAAGCCAGAAGACTCCAAGCTCCAACCATAAACTTAGACACAAGTTATGTCAAGTGTACAAAGCAATTTCTCCAACCCAGGCTAAGAGCACTCCTTGCATCATGCTGAAGCTGAACTTGTGCTGTTATGTGACAACTCCAAAAGAGCTCCCAGTGCTTCAGCACTCACCTGGGAGATCTACAGTTTTGCACAGGAAGGATGGGAGCTACATAAAGTGAAAAAATGGGGAAAGATAAGGCCATTTAGGTGTGTTCTCTGCCATTTGTCCATTTTGTACTTAGACCATAAATTAGAGACTGTTTCGTGTGACATACTCCTTACTCTTCACTCCTTCCAGTACAGCTGTGTGCCTTTGCAGAAAATGGATTGAATCCTTAGCCCAGCAGGTGAGACATGCAAGCACTTGGGCTGTCAGCAATGCACTCTGTGCTGTAGCCTGGGCTAAGAACTGAAAATTCAGTTCTGGAGTGGGTCCTTGGACTATGTCTGTATGTTGTGGAATGGCTGCTCCCTGTAGGACAAGAGCATCTGTAGGAGGGGGAGAGGAGGGAGTTGTGAGGATGCACCTCACTGGGCAGGGGAGCCAGTTTGATGTGGGACCCTGGGAACTGGCAGGAAAGGGGGCAAAGAGAAAGGGGTTGGGAATCCAAGCTTGATCACCATGTGCTTACTTTCCAAAGGCTGTGTCATCCACATGACTGCTGGTACACCTGGGAGACTGGGGAGCCCAGATCTCTTCTTAGCCACTGCTGCTCAGGTGGGCCCTGCAAGGCAGCTGCAAAGGGAAATGCACATCCCAGAGCTCAGATAGGCTCCAACACGACTTATGTGCCCACCTGCTCTTCCCTAGTGAGAAGAGACCCTGAAGGCTGTGAAAAAATGCAATTCCAAGTAACAAGGCTGAAATTAAAACTCAGGGCTTAGGGACTTGTAGAGTACAGGCAGCAGGGTTATAAAGCAGCTAAGCAGACCTGTGAACACTACTCATCATCTAAGTACTTAATAAAATCACTTCCATCTTGGCACTAGTCTTTCTTCTCTGGCCTTGGAAAGAGAGAAAACAGATCAAACTTGATGTTGGTCTTTGTTGATAATGGTCTGTGTGCAGGTCAGACTTGCTTGTCTGCTGCACCTGACATAGTGAAGGACCAAGAGAGGTTGGAAATGTTATCTAGTGGAATCCCTGTAGTTTCTCCTCTTTCTTCCTCCACTTATTCTGCCTTGTTGGGAGTCACTGTTCCTCTAGGGGAGAAGGAATCACTGGTGGATATCTGAGGTCCCATCTCACATCATGTCTCCTCATTTTGGCCTCCTGGAATTACTAATAATTAATCTGGCCTCAACAGCCAGTTTATTTCCAGCTCACATTTGCGTCTCCATTAATTTTCTCCTGATGACTCTGTCTGTGTTCCCAGAGCACCTAGCAAATGGTCTGTAGATCCTGATTATTGCTTTGTGCACTAAGTCATTAGTAACAGCAGTACTCAAAAGAAATTAGTGTATTAATCAGATATTTTAAAAGCTGCCTATATCTGTCCCTGAATTTCCCAGTTTGTCTTTTCCTTTATGTACCTGGTTTTTAGATTGCTTGATAGAAACTACATTTACTGTCAAGAGTGTCAGTGATACAAAGCTATAAGTAGGCAATAATCTGTAGCCTCTATTGATACACTATTGCAATAAAAATCAATAGCACATTCAGCAGGTCCCAAAAATCTCACTGCCAGATGGTTCCTTCTGACATTGCTGATCTCTTTGTGGTCTTTGGTTTTATGTATATCCCATCAAGTTTGTCTGTACATTATTAAATCTCTGCTTTTTAACTGCTGTACTGTAAGAATGAACTAAGTGCACAAAGATGGATCATGGGAATGACCTGAATGCATAGGGGATTTATCATATGAGTATGAGAAAACATGTTGGACTGTTTGTGACTAATATTTTTGTTTGATTTATGGATTCTGTCATCTTTTATAATACTCAAATTAATAGAAAACACAAGGATTTTAGCTGTACTAAAACAAAAACTCTTTCCAATGGTAAACTTTATCTACATTACCTTTTCAAGCATTTTGAAAAGCTAAAGTTCCTGAAATTTTTGAGCTGGGTTATGATTTGCTAAAATAATAAGGGATCCTCTGAGAGTGCAGGTTATTTTGTTTTATTTCATTTGCCCTAGTGGGTCTGCTTTTTGTTTGCTTTGGGTGGGTTAGTTTATTTTAAAATTCAGGACTTGAAACTAAACAAATTCTCTCTGCATAATGTAAAAATTTGTGTTGTTTGCAGTAAAAAACAAAAAAAATCAAAGAAAAAGGTTTTTTACATGTTTTAAAGATGGGTTACAAAGCTTACTTATTTCCAGTTGGAAATAACTTTGAAAGTATAGAGATAAGACATGTTGTCTATGCAAGGAGAACACATAGAATGAATAAAGAAGGAGGTGAAGAAAGGGGAGGGGAACTAAAATCCATAATTGAAGGAAAAACCATTATTTAACACCTAAACATATGTGTGCATATAAAAGCATACCTTATAAAATGCTTAGTTTTCATAAGTATATAAAAATTATTGACATTTTTTGCCTGAAGGAATGTGCAAGAGATGTGAGAGCATGTACCCCAACTGGCTCCTCTCTGTCTGGGGGGTGAGTTGTTTGGGATGACTGTGAGTAATGGGACTGCTGCTGCTCAGAGCTGAGATGGGCTCTGCTATTGCACCATCATGAACTCTTTGGTAGATAATTGTGGTCTGGTTGAGGCTCAAGGGAGTGCTGGTCAGATCCGTCTCATCTTCCATTCTTTCTCATGGTTTTCTCCAATCAGGATATTTTTATTTTGCTTTCTGCTGCCTGACACATTTCCTGGAACGAGGTCCCTTAGAATGCAATGCTCAGAAGTGAATATTCTGACTGTGCACAGATAAACACATGGTGAAATACAAGGCTCACTGCACATTGCTAACTGCAACTTCCCCCACTTGGCCAATGTTTGACACGTATCAAAGGGTTTGTAGGCTTCCAAAGAAGCTAAAATAAGGAATTGGATAGTTCTCAAGTGATTTTAAAAGTCTGTGGAGAAGATGAAAACCTACCGTATTTTCACACGGGAATAAAAAAAAATTAAAAAGAGATGCTTTCACATCAGCATTTATTCAGTGTCATACATTCATCCTATGAAGTGACTGCTCTACCATTAACTATTGTTTGGGTTCTTCCATGTCCATCTGATGTCAAAGTTGCTACAACAACCTGTGGAGATAAGACATTGTTGTTCTACTATTATCCTGTAATTTCCTAGGAATTACTCCGATATAACAAAATTTACACAACCACACAATGAGCTGGTCCTGAAACTCACAGCAATATGTTGAACTGCAAAATAGTGTATTTGGAAGGAAAGTTTTGTGGGAACTACTATTGCCTATTGAACCAGGAACAACTGGCTGCATACCATGAAGCTTCTTCAGGAAAGGCTTATATCACATTAAAAATGAATTTTCATTCAGTCTGTTTTCATCTCTATATTATGTGCTGTTGAGGCACATCAGTAAGGGAAGAATTTTGATTGTACAAATATTTACAGATATTTCAGAGTCAAGTATAGTAATAAAATCACTTTTGGGCAGAAACTTTTCATGATTCTCCATCAGCCAACAGATACACCATCCCATGAATTAAGTACCAAACACACTATCTAAGATGTGGTGGTGAATTCATTGATTATCCTTTGGTTGCCTCTAGTCCTTATATCTGCATTGAAAATTAGTTATAGTTTTCTTTTGAGAATTTTTCAGTAGTTACTAGGTTTGCTGTCTTTATTTATAAAAGTAAATTTATGTTGTAGGCTATTGCTTTGTTTTGGAAAAAATCAGCAGCTTTAATGTCAGCAAATCAGTAATGATATCTGCTAAATATTAAATGATAGGTAAAAAAAACATGAACAAGCAAAAACCAAACACGTAATGGAATAATTTTGCATTAGGAACTGAGGGACAAATAACACGGAAAATATTAATAGGTCATTAGGCTATTAAGTATGTGGTATGTGTTCACTTAGCATGTGGGATATTGTGCCCATATGTACTGACTGCAGACAAATCAGAACCCAGTGAAAGTAGGAACAACCCAGGGAAGTTTTAACAGCATATGGAAGAAGCTGCTCTTATGTGGGGAGGGAATACAAAACCTGGTTGTTGTGTGAGGTACTCTCTGGTATCTGAGAGGGAAGGACACACATGAATTTGTGCCTGAGACTCAGTCTCAACTTATTTCAGTTGAGAATATAACCCAAGAAATATAAAATGAATAAGTTAGTCCTTAGTGAATTATTATCCTCTGGAAGTTTTTCTGCATTTCAAAGTTGAAGATAGTATTTGCACATGGGTTTTGGTTCTTCTCTACTCTGAAATAGGATGGAAAATGATGACAGAGTAAGCCACTTTCTCTCAGACATTTTTCTATTTTTAAACTTCTTTTTTGAGAAGCAGGAGAGTCTGTGACTCAGAACATGTAATACAGAAAAGATCATAGACTGAACTTCTGCTATGGTCCCCAGGAAGTCCTGCTGCAGCCTTTTGTTGTTGTTCTGTCCTGGTAGCTGTCTACACTCACTTTGCATGGGTAAAAATGATAGAATGATGTGTAGAAACTGGAAGATCCAACTTCAGAAGTTCTTTCCAATTTTAGTGTTTTACCTACTCCAGGAATAATTCCTCCAGTTAATATTGGAAATTACTCTGCAGAAGAATATCCTGTCTTAAGAATACATTGTGTAGTAAAGAACAAAACAGGACATTAAAAAAATTCTAAAGACAGGACATTAAAAAATTGTGAAAATAATATGTAAAATTACTTTCAGGTCTCATTCTTTTTTGGCAGTGAATGTTTTACTGTTGGTGGTGCTTTTAATTTGGGATACTCTGTGCCAGGGACTGTACATGCTTATTATAATGAAATGGATGTTCTTTCTGCAGAGCTCCTCCAGCCTCAACACTGATCTAAAAAGAATAATTAAGATAGGTAATTTCCATTTCCTATCACAGGGCAGATATAGTAATGAAACAGACTGAGGATGACAAGTGATTCTAAGCTTTTCTTTAACAGAAGGTTCATCAAGCCTTAGTTGTAAAGAATATGGGTGGAATTTGTAAAAGCCAGTGACAGAAATGCAAAAACGAGCAATGTTTCAGTATTGCAATGCTGTGTGCCTTGCTAATGCATTCCATCCTTTGCATGCAGCTAAGAGGTGGAGCATGAAGCTGTTCTTCACTTACCCACTGACATAGTTGATCCATAGGACATCCCACTGATCACAGCCATGGAGAGGACCCAGAACAAGTGAACCTCTGTGGTCACTTCACAAACATCAGGTGAAATTTAGTTTTTTGGTTGCATAACTGTAATTTTCAAATCAGCTTCTTACCACAGCTTAATTCCTCCTTCATTCCTGTTATTTTATCTTTATTTGCCTTTCTTCAGCACCCAGTTTAGGGCAAGAAGGATTTTTTGGGTGATTAATTTGAAGTAGATGTAGGAATGCATTGGTTAGAGGGGGAGCAATATGTGCCACTCTCCGGGTTCCAGCCTGACCGAGACTTGACCCTTTTGTGCTTTGCTCTGTTTTTGTTTTTGATTTCAGTAAGTTTTGATGATGATGCTGTTCAGGAAACAGAGCAAAAGCCCATTGTTTTCTTAGATTATCTCCTCAGATGCACCCCTGAACTACATTGCTTGGTCTGAGTCTGACTGCAGATCAACCACAAATGCTAAAGCAAATAATGCTGTGGGAGCCTGAAAGTGCAGATGCCATTCAGAGTAGTCACAGACACTTTGATGTGGGCACTCACTATATTTCCTGTGTTTCTTCACTTTAAACATAGTTTTGGCTTTAACTGTTTTCACCCAGTCTCTCAGGCCAGATCTCCATGCCTTGGAATGACAGTGTGTAAATGCTGTGCACCTGATGATTTGGTAGGTGCTGTACCATAACTTAGGCCACTAGTAGCTGAAACAAAGGCATTGATTTGGAAGGATCAGACTCAAATACACTGGTCACTAAGGAGTTTGAAACTCTGGATTAATTTCATTGGCTATGGAGACTGGTAGTAGCCAGTAATTCACACCTCCAAACTCAAAACATTAGGCACTTGACCTTGGAGTTTAAATTTGGCATGCATATAATTTGAGCCAATCCAAGAGACTTGTTGTGGCAGAGTAGTTGGAGATAAAGGAGTGGGAAATGCCTAGTTTTAGGAATATTACATCTTTGTAGTGGAGGAATTGAAAATACTTGTCTTCTGCTACATGATACCATTTTCTTCATCTGTCTACTGAGCTGGTTAAAAACATGCTGTAAATCTATTTGTGCAGCAAAGAGGATGATGTCTAAAAGGATATGAATTGCATATGTGCACCAATTCTTGTCATGTTCTTGCCAGCACTACAGTAGTCATTAATATCTCCCATACTTTAGGTATTATCATCTCTTTTTCTCTCTCTGAAGAAATAACTTCCACTCTTATTTCATGTGCCATGAATATTTTTCATCCACATATTTTTTTGCTACTTTTGGCAACTATTCTTCCAAATTGCATCAGCCAGATGGGTTGGGATGGTCTTTAAAAATTCTATGCAAGACATAAGATAATTGAAGAATCCATATCACAATAAAACATTCAAAAGACCCACAGAGTCTAGTTTTTATTTTTATTAATTTTGTATTTCTTGCCATCTGTGTGAAAGAAAGAGCAAAGCTTTTGTGGAAAATGGAGGAGTACTGGTCAGATGTTTCTACCTTAGTGGTCATCATGCAGAGAAATGGATATTCATCTTTGTCCACCTTTTTCCCCTAAATCTCTGTTGAGCCTTGTGTCCTGACAGCACTAATGCCTCCACAGTGCCAGTGCCAGTGCCAGTGCCAGTGTGTCCATCTACAAAATTACCAGAACTCTGTTTGGAAGCCTGTCTCCAGCTATGAAGGCAGGAAAATCAAGGTTGTTTTTGGCAAATAGTAGGATTGGAAGGACAGTCAGAAGAGCCCAGCAGAGTCATGGTGGCTCAAGCCCAAAAGTGTCCCAAACCTCCTTTGTTACTCTGAAGTCCCCTAGGAAATACTCAGAGCAAAATGTGGAAGACCTAAGGTTGGTCTGACAAAAACTTCCACAGCATTTTTGAGTAAATTATGACTGAAAGATGGTTTGGTGGGAATATAGTATGAAGTAGGATGTGAAACAAAGCAGTAGCCTGGGAGACAGTCCAGTTAGAAAGGACACATACAGGCAGGAGAAGAGGGCCACAGTCCATGGTGGAGGGGAAAAGTCACAAGACAACTTGATACATGAAAAAAATGTAGAATATATTTTAAAAAAAAATCAGGAAGGGAGAGAGGGAAATAGGGTCACAGAGAATGTCCCAGCATAAGGAGCTTGATGTAAGCCAGGGGAAACTAGAAAATACTATTTCTGCTTTACTTTCCACCTGGTTTTCCATCAAGGGGCTTTATTGGCCATTTTCCATGGTTGGCTCTTACCTTTTATTGCAATAACCAGAGAAATGTAGTTAATAAACTGTCTATCCATAATTTGATTTGTTTCCATCATGACCTCTCACAGTCATCTCCTCTCAGAGAAGAACTCTAATCTGTCTGGAAGCTGCTTCATATTTCTCACCTTCCTCATCTTCCTTTATTTGTTTTCTGGCTCCCTTTTTAGAGTGGCCTGCCTAGGAGAGGAAAGAACAGATAGACTAGACTGCATTCTGCATTTTGAATATTCGCTTCCATATTGTTTCCCTCTGTTCTATTCCTAGTTCTCCTCAGTTATTCAGAGGCCAATTACCACCTCTTTTAATAATTCTGAGGAAAAATTTTTTGACTGAGTCAAAGCCAGAACCCAAAAAACACAGCCCATGAAAAACTATTGTTTCTACTCTGGAGAAAATATTACATGTTCAAAACCATACAACCATTTCATAAAAGAATGTTCTTCACATTCATTTTCTTAAAAAGGAAAGAAGAAAGGACAAGGGCTGTTTGGGTTAATTAAATGACATTATGTCATCAGCACACAGGAAAGGTGAATGACAACAAGGGCAAGAGAATCAGGTACAGAACTTACCACATTTGTCTGTAGGAGACTTGGACAGAAATTAAAGCACCCATGTGGTGGCTAATAATGAAGTATAGATTTATTAGCAGTGGAAATGGTCCTAAACTTTTAAGTTGTTAACATTTCAGGGACTGTTTAGATGTAGATTTTTTGGCTGAGGTGTGGGTTTGGAATGGTTTCTAGCTTTGGCTTTTTTTACTATATTTGAAGGCATTTGAATTCTGTTTTGCTGTAGGCTTGATAGACATGCATATACTACAAGTGCAGGCAAAAAATATCCAAGTGTATATGTAGAGAGATGGTATATAATGAAAATTTGATGGTGACCTGAAATTCACTGTAAGTATTTCAGATTATATACTTCAAAATTTTTCCTGAGCTAGAAATAGTTAATTTCCTTTCCCTTCAAAGAAAGACATTAAAAAAAAGCAATCCCATTAAGCACTCCCATATAGTACTTCATAGAACTTCCCTAAAATTTGTTTTTTTCCTTTATGAAAACTTTTACAAAACCCATAATAATACAGAGAACTTACTCTGGTTAATATTATTTATACTGAAAGTGTGTTTGCCTGTATATTCTGTCAGTCAGTATATCTATCCTCTTCCTCAAGTCCTTTGAGCTCATGCAATTATTCTGGTCAGCCAATTACCTTCTCTTGTGATGTCTTTGAAAAACTGTGTTCTTGCAACTTACCCCAAAACTGCTGCAAGTCTCTCTCCCAGGAGAAACAACAAAGTTGAGTTTCATTGATTATCTTCTGGGATGAGATGTCCATCAGAGCCTCCAGCTGGGTCATTCCCAGATATTTAGTCTGTAACCTCAGGACCCAAACAGAAGAGCTTTCTTTCTTGGACTGAAAATCTGTTAGGTAAGAAGGAGCAAAGAGGCAGAGATTCAAATACATATTCCACTCAGTAAAGCAGGAGACAGGATGGGTTGGGATGGGGAATGAGTGAGCCATAGAGTCTGTTGTTTTTCTCCCATGGGGGAATCTGCTCAATCATCAGACTTCTCTGAAGTGTGTCAAGATCACCACTCAAATGAAGACATTCTCACTATCCTAAATTCTACCAACAGAATAAAGAACTTATAATGTGGTCCCAATAGCAAAAATGGGAAGGAACAGTAGGAACTGAAAGTCAGGGATATGTGCATTTTTCTCCTTGTGCATGTACTTGAAAAGGAGAATATTGGAAGAAAGCAAGTTTGTCTTCTTCCCTTCAGAAGGGTGACTGTGAAGAAATGCCTGTGTGAACGGGGGTAAAAGAGTGTCCATATTAATCCTTATTTCTTCATTATCCAACCCCATCTCAAACCTTAAAATTCTCTGCCATTCAATCCCCAATCCATCTTAAAATCACCTGCTAGACTTCCCATTCTTTCCTATGTAGAAA
Source organism: Oenanthe melanoleuca (assembly GCF_029582105.1). Lineage (NCBI taxonomy): Eukaryota > Metazoa > Chordata > Aves > Passeriformes > Muscicapidae > Oenanthe > Oenanthe melanoleuca. Next base: position 96,892,420 of record NC_079335.1, on the reverse strand, counting down.
CCTGAATATGCAGCCTTGCAGCCATGGCAGATACTGCAGTCCTCTTGTGAGTACCCATGCCTACTTTTTCTCCTGTTCTACAAGCTGAACACAAATTGCACATACATCAAAACAAAACTCAGAAAAAAAGAGATGGCAGCAGGAACATGTGCAGAACAAAATATATGTGCTGTAGCTCAGTGTTGTGAAAAATTACTTCCTCCTCACAGGGCTCAACTCTGAGTTCAACATCTGCTAGGCTACTTAGCTCTTTTGTGGACACTGCATCATTGCTTTAACAAAAATAATATCCTAACATGAAAACAGGGTTATCTAGCAGTGATACTTGTTCAATATTTCTACTTCCTTTCTGGCAGTCTGCAGCCTAGGCACTTTTGAATTAGAGGTTATGCCTGTATCTTCCTGTTTAATCTCCCCTTGTGGACTTCCATTCATTTGTTTGTTTATATTTTAAAGCTGTTTTGGTATTTTGACTTCTACAGCATGTGGGAGGAGGGAGTTCCACAGTTTCTCCTAAGTAAGAAAACCACTTTGGTGAGAAGTACAAGATTGGCCTCCATTATGACTCTAGAACCAGGACTGCAATGAATGTGTGAAGGAAGCCAAGTTCAGTTTTGTCAATTTGTGGTCCAAGCTGTAGACTGTGAAATCAAACTCACAGGATACAGAGGTAGCAAGTACCAGAGAGACCCAGGTCACAACCTTTTATTTTAAAAATCACCCTGTGGCTTAGCAATATTTGTCGTGCTATCTCCCAGCTGCAGACTCCAAAAGCTAGTTGTTAAAGGAAAGCAAATATTTCTTTTCCCAAAAATAGTGAGATTGGGAAAAGGAAATGTCAACTCAATGCATGGCTCAAAAAAGCTTTTCTCCTGGTGGGGTAACACAATTATGCAGCCACACAGTTGTTTCTTAAATGGTGTTTAGAAAGTGGCTTTTGTCAATCACTTGGAAAATGCAACCACCTTATCAAGCCCTGGTGAAGCTAATAATAAGGGAGGAGTGGGTTGTCCTGAAATTCCTCAAAAATCCCTTCAAATATTTGTATTATTGCATTTCAGCTGGATTCCTTTTAAAGTTCCCTGCTTGACCGCCCAGAGCATTTATGTTCTCTAGTCCCTTAAAAAATGGTTCAGATAGAAACTCCATTCTTGAAGTTTTATTTTCTTCTGTTCTGAGGGAAAATGTGAAGACAAACAACTGCCTGGGATAAGCTGTTTCTTATCTTCATCTTGTAAAACTCCTCCAGGAAAGCTAATTACAACATGTAAGACAGGGCAAAGAAGCACCAGAAAAGGAAAGGAAAAAGAGGCCTTGAAACCAGCAAGCAGTCAGGAGAAAGTCCTGGCCTTTATAGCTCCCGTCAGCAGCAGGAGAAGCCTGGAAAAGGTTGTACAGTGAAATCTGTGGCTCTGTGATTCATTACTTCGAGGGGAGGTTTAACATAGCACAGGAGGCTGAGCAGCTCCAGCGTTCCTGTGCCTGGGACGGAGCTGCTCGGCTGGACGGCGCTCCAGGATCACAGTCCTTCCCAGGAGGCAGATCTGAGCTCTAAGTACCTAGACTTGTCTGAAAAAAAAAACACAAAAAACAAAACAAAACAAAACAAAACAAAACAAAACAAAACAAAACAAAACACCAAAAAAAAAACCAGAAAAAACCAAACCAAACCAAATCAAAGCAGAGCAAAACAAAAAACAAGCAAACAAAAAAAAACCCAAATATCCCCAAGAAAGCCACCCCAAGCAAAATCCCCCAAAAAATCCCTAACAACAAACCAAACCATAAAACCCAATTCCCACTGACAGGGCTGCAGTCTCCCTGCTGCACCCACACTCTGGCATGGCTCCCAGAACTGGGGCGCATGCAGCAGCAGTTGGGAATCATGACATTGAGGGACAGCAGAAGGCCACTAATAACATAAAAAGTGGGTTTATTGCAAGTGCTGTCAACAATATGGTGGTAATAACAATATGTGTTTGTGGTCCTTCTTTCAGGATAATTTTTTTTCTGGTGTGAGCAGCTTTGTGCTGTTTCCTGGCTGGGAATTAGGTGAAGTGCAGTTGCATTATGGTGTTATTTTCATCTGCTTCTTTGAAACCTCAGCAAGTATGATATATTTCTACCAGGAGATAAAGGGTGGTGATTTTTGAAAAACATCTTGCTGTGAGGGTGACTCTGGGAAAAAAATCACCCTGAGTCACACTTGGGTGCTCAGGAGCTCTCAGCATTGGTGACCTCACCAGGGAGGGTGGAGGGTGGAATTCAATGTACAGATTCCCAGGGAAAATCAATCAACATCTTTCCCTTGTATCACAAGATTTACCCCCCTCAGATTTGAAGAATGTTCATTTTAAAACAAGAATTAAAAAAACATTTTCCCTTTTACTTACGTGAGAGGATCCTAGTCCCAGGTTTTCCCTTTTTCCTTCAAGTGCTGATGGTGAGTCAGACAGCTGAAGTAGGAGGTGTGAACTTGAGCAAACCATTAATAATTTGGTGCTTCTGTTTTCCCTCTTGTATGAAAAGACCATAGCAATTCTTACCTAGCTTACACTACATTGAGAGGCTTATTATTTTCCAAGGACTGGTGATCTTGGTGACTGTCTGGTAAATCAGTAACAAGCCTTCCTCACTTTTTTGTGCTTTTCTGCTTGTTTTTATTTTGTACCTCTCTTTTTTCTTTTTTTTTTTTTTTTTTTTTTTCTTTATTCAAGCCAGTTCAAGTTCCTGCTGCACTTTGTAGGCCTCTTTTACTTTTCACCTTTAAATTTTTAAAGTCATCATTTTTAGTCTCCGTTTCAGCTCCTACTCAATCTGAATGTCCAGTCTCCTCCAGTTCCACAAACTCTGTACCTTGTCCATTTAGTCCCACTGTGGGGATTGCTTTGAGAAACACCCAGCCTCAGCAATGGTGCAGCATAGCCCCTCCCCAGCCAAGCAGTAACATCCACAAAGAATTCCCCTCTGCTAGTGAGCCATGGTGACCTCCCCTTCCTGAAGCCATGCTGGCTATTTTCTGTTAATCTCCTCTTTTCCAAATGTTCTCCTTTTTGACTCTTAAAAGGATTTCAAAGGCTTCTGCTCACAACTCATGTCAAACTGACTAGTGTGTAGTTTCCTACTATGTCTCTATAGGTTCACTTTTCAAGTTATGCCGTTATGCATTAGTCATTCTTTTTCCTCAGAGACCAGTTCTGAACTCAGTAAACTTATGAAAACATCTAACAAAGTCTTTCCAGCTCCTACTATTATTCCATTCAGTATTCTCTGATGGCTGCAGCACCAGGGTCCCAAAAACCTGGTCCTGTGGAAGGTCCCCAGGCACATGTCTCATCTTTGTTACAGCTCTGGATTTCAAAGAGTGTGTCTAGAGGTGCCAGAGGAGTTATTCTGGTTTTGCACAACTGTTAGTGACCCCAAAGACTGTCCAGAGTGCATTTGAAATACAGTTTCTGGTATTAGGAACACAGCAGCCTCCAGAGAGGTGTTGTAATTTACTCTAGGTCTTTTGTACCTTCAGCTATATCACAAGGCAATAGCTAAATATCAGTTCCTCAGGAGGACTCCAGTGTTGCTTTTTCTGTCCAAGTAATTTACCATCTTCTCTTGTAATTATTTACATACGTGACAATTTGAATTCTGCCCTTTGGAGACTCAAAAGGAGGAAAATATAATTGTTTTTCAGGTTGTTTGATTTCTGTACTTCTTCTTCCACTTTGTATAGCCTGTTCCCATATTCACTATGTATTTCCTGAATTTATTACTTGTGGTTTTGGAATAATCATCATTCCTATATTATGTTTTATACTACTGAGATGCAACAAAGTGTTCTCTTGCTTTCATTCAAATGGACTTGCCAAATGGGATTTCCATATCAACGTTGATTCCTATGTCAGTATTTACACTTCTGCTTTCACAAACAAATATTTATAATCTGCAAGGTATCTTCCCCTGGTATTTTCAAATATAAATTAATTTAATAGATGAAACTATGAAACCATAAGGGAGTATAAATACAATTGTAAAATTTATAGTAATGTATGAGGTTTGAAAACATGCATTTTAAATTTGGGATCAATGAGAGAAAGGAAGAAAAGCAGAATATCCTAATATTGAGATTGATAATGAAAAGTTACTTTGAAGGTGAGTTTTTTACTGAAGGATTAGCAAGGGTGCATACTGGATGTTTAAGGAAACTCATTTTCCATCTATATTGCAATAACTCCTTTTCATTGCTTAGCATAGATAAAAAATATCTTGACATAATTCCTTATAGTTCCCCAGGACCTCAAAAAGATCAATATTTTCCAGACTAGCATAGTCTTGGGTGTCCTGCATTGCCTTCATGCAACTCGGTGGATGTTTATGTGTCTTACCTGTAACCTGTCCCAACACCACTTTTAGAGGAATACAATTAGAAATGATTTCTGCTCTGTCACTCTGTTTATCTTTCACTAAGCCAGCAGTGATCACATGGTCTTTGAGGACTTTCTCTATTTTTGGCTACGTTTCTGTACTGCTGGTGGCTGGGGAAGGCAGGATGTTTGTCTTTTTTTGCTTCTGTTTTTGGTAAAAGTCAGTTTGAGTCCAAGGCCAGATGGAACATGTTCTTAGAAGAAAAACCAGTGAAGATTATGAAATACACAAGCACCATATCCTAATCGAGAACTCCCAAACTGAAAATTGTTGAAGAGTGGGACATTGCTAATGGGAAATTTCAAACACAAGACAAAATGGATCTATGCTTACCTGGCTACTGCTCCCCCATGAGGAGAGCAATTCAGGTGCTTGGCTACACCATAAATGTGTCCAGAAAAACTTAGGACATTTCCAGAGGACTGCAAAATGTAATGAAAATCTTCCTTTAAAAGCCAGAGCCGAAGAAGATGATCTACAAGAGACTTGTGCCCTTCTGGGGAGGCAGTAGTAGCCCAAGTGGGCCACTCTCTGATGTGTCTGTTCGTGCACTCAGATCTCACCTAAAGGCTTTCAGTGTAGTCAAGAAAAATATGTACCCTAAAAGGTGGGATTGACTCAGGGTGTCTTAGATATGCACCTCCAGTTGGAGTAGCTCACACAGATAATAAGTCTGCCTCTTGGTGGTAGAGGGATCAGGGTATATCTCCTGGATAACTACCTAGAGATGCAAAGTTTTGAGACAGGAATTCCATTCAGCATTTCTTTAGCCTCCTATCTGGGTTGACTCTGTTAAGAAAAGAAACATGCATGTGTCTCTCTGTCACGGTGTGACTTGGGTTTTGCCAATTTTAATATATTTAGTTTCTTTTAGAGATAGGATTTAGGAGCATAGACAAGGCAGGCTTAAAACTTAAAAAGGTACAAGAAGAAATTTATTAATAACACAAAAAAGAATTCAGAATAAGATTCCTAGATTGTTCCCTCCTCCCCTTTCCTTCATTCCACATTCCTTAACAACAACATTCAGTCAGTTATTTACTTAAATAATCATTTCAGTTCACTCAAGAGAGAAAAGTCCCGTTTTTGATTTAGGCTTAGGGGGTGTCTTCACTTTCACAGTCTGCATCCGCTCGGGACCTACAGAACTATGAATTTTCCTCCCATTCCCACAGTCCTTCCAGAGCCCTGCTTTGGGTTGCAATTCACACATGGGGTACTACTTTTAAAGGCAGGGTGGTGCAAAACACAAAATTCTCTTCATCTCCTTCTCTATCAAATGTCTCTGTTCATATTCCAGTCCCAAAACAGAGAGCTCCATTTTCCTGAGGCAAAAAGTCTTCTTCTCAAGCACCCAAACCTCCCCAAGTATATTTCACAGTTTAAAGGAATTTTAGTGAAGTCACAATCCCCTCATAGCCCCACAAAAAAGGCTTTCAGCTACTTATCAGTTGCATCTTTTCAGTCTCTTCCCATCAGGAACTTTATCTTCATTCCGCTGACTTCTGTAGACTCCATGCATTATTCCTTTTCATTCAGGGGAGCTCAGGAGATCGAGTATCTTATCCAGGCATAAAGAAGTTACAATTGTATTTAGATCGTGAAGAAACAACATGGGCAGCTGGAGGCCTCTTCTCTCAGAATGAGGAGGGAAGGGGGAAGGGAGAGCATTTGGCGGCTCCTCGATCCAACCCCGCTCGGCCACGCCACGTGGAGAGTCGAGCCCGGGCCGCGCGGGGCCGCCGGGAGCAATGCGGTCGGGGAGGGTGCGGGGCCGGGACTGTGTGGCCAGGCCGGGCCCCCCACAGAGCCGGAGCCCCAGCCAGGGAGCACCGCACCTCAGGAGGCCGGAAACCGAAAGAGAGGACAGTTACCTTGAGCCACTGTGATTTGTGAACGCGAAATAACTTTTCATTGGTTTCCCGAGCTGTCCATCACCAAATCAGCGCTCTGATTGGTGCCAGCAGCTCACAGGGTAAGCTCCCAGAGACCCTCCCACTCCCCAGCCTCATGGAGCCTGCCCTGAGGCGAATCCACCCCTCCTCCCCAGCATGTGAAACCAACACAACCTCAGGCTGGATTCATGTGTTGGCTCCTGGTCCCTCTAACTCCAGCTGGCCAGCTATGTGGCCAGTCCTTCCCACGAAAATGTGTAGGTGTGAAATCCCACCAGGTAGCATCAGTCAACGGAAAATGTTTGTTTGGGCAGCATACATTATCAATATACTCACTGAATCTTTCAAAACAAAATTGAATTGGAACTCTGCTCTGGATTCCTGCTTGCAATGTTACATGTTCCTATTTATTAAGGTGACTTCTTTGCTGTCAGTCTCTTCTTCTCCTATACACACACACACACACATATATATATATATTCTGAAGAGATATTTATTTCTTATTTTTAGCAGCTGGAGACAAACAATAGAATGGAGACCTTAAAGAACTTTTAATGCACTGCACGCTACCTGCAGCTACCTCTTCAATAAAAGTGAGATCTGCTTCTGGATTGTATCCTTATGTGGAGTTCCAGTTTCCAAATCCTCCTTTCAGAGACTCCCTGAACCTGGGATAGTCACATTTTTTGCTGCTAACTCTTCCAAACTCACCATCTGGCACTTCTCAGTGCTGAAGAGTCAAGATAGTTGTCAGCAGCAATGCAAATCACTGTTGTTTTGTTAAACTAACCTATAGGACATCCCCACATTTTTTTTTTCTTTTCCCTTGCTTCCAGAGGGCATAAATAATAATGTTTAAAAATGAATAAACACACATGCAAAGACATATAATATCTCAGACACATTCCAAAGTCCTTGCTCAGGTTTTTCATTCATTTACAATGCCAATAAAATTGCAACTGAGGTGAATATGATTTTGATAGACTAAAAAGTGAGGAAAAATTTGCAGGAGAAATTTGGCAGAAATTTGCAACAGCAGCATTGGCAATCCAACTCAGAATGCTTATTAAAAGGAAAGCTGAGCTGCCACTTGTGGCTTGGAAAAAAAAGTCTATTTTGGGGACTTGGCTTTTTTCCTCCCTGTATCCTCCTTTTTCCTCACTGTGTCCTTTCTCAGTAGCAGCATAATCATTAGCACATATGGATAAAGTTCTGAAAATCTTGTCACACTCTCCACCTTTCACAGCAACAATGAGAAACCACCTCTGGCAAACCAGTGAGCTCTCTAGCACGAGACAGACAGGGAGCCCGATGGATATTTTTGCTTTCAGTCGTTCTGGTCAGTGAGTGGGCTGCTTCATTCACTGTTTGGCTAAACAGCAGTCATTCCAAATACCATGTTTGCAAACTCCCGTGCAAAAGGCAAGGTTCTTCAGGAAAAGCTGTTGAGGACAGGCTCATGGTGGAGGTTGTGCTTAGCACCTGTGGGCTCCTGCTGCCTGTGACACTGTGAATTAGCTTGATGAGGCACTGCAGACTGCTGGAGCTGACACCCTTTGTCCCCTGGGACTGTCACTGTGCAAAGTTTTGATCTCCTCCTACCTAACAGGCAAATGAGATTGTTTCCTCAGATACAAATCTTTGCTAATTATTAGCAGAGATATTTTTCTAAAAATTAAATAACAAAATGTAATCTTGGAGAAGGGAGCACTGCCACAGAAGCAGTTAAGGATCTGTCTGGAGATCTTTGAAATTTCCTGTTAGTGGGATTTCCACGCTGATACAATCTATCACTTTTTGGGGACTGTGTACTTCTGTTCTGCTAGGATATCAAAATTATCAATCTTTTGATTATAATATTCATGATAGTCAAGCAGACCAGAATGAGCATTAAAACATAATTTAATTTAACCATTTCTGCTTTCATATTTCCATAGTTGCTGATACAATATCCTGGTGCACCATATCCTCTCATTATCTCTCCATTTTACCTTCACATTCTCTTCTCTGCATAGGTTTCCCTTTTCCACTTTTTTCAGACCCGTGGGACTCATTCTGACCTAAGGTCTGCCACTATAAATTCGAAGTGCTGCCATTTTTTGCCATTTCATGTTTGCACTGGTACAAATCCCATCAGCCTCTGATCCTTGGCATGGCTCATATTCCTCTTTTCTCTTACGGTCTCGCTGTGCCCTGTGCGTGACTGATAACTGCAGCTCTCTCCTGCCAGATCCTCAGACTCCTCCACCCAAACCATCCTCAGATGACATTCCTGCTAGCAAAGGGTACATGCTGCACACTGCCTTCCTCCTGCACCTCTGCCCCATCTTCCCCTTATCCCTCAAAAGAGAAACTTTGAGAAGGAATACAGAAAAACAGGGAGGAGCAGAGAGCCTGAGGTTCAGCAGCTCCAAACTAATCTGTCAACAAAAGCTCATTACAGTAATATAAGGTAAGTCTGTCATTGTACTACCAAGGCAAGCCCATCCTTGTCCCACATTGTTTTGCTACCAGAACTTTTTTCGCTGATCCCACCACCTCCTTTCTCATCCTGGACAGTCACAGCCCTTCCCTGTCCACTTGGGGAGAGGCAGAGAGCCAGAGGGGCCCAGAATCCCCATACCTAATTGTATGTTTTCAGTTCTAGACAGTGAAGTGAGTTAATGTGGCAGTTTTTAGAGTTGTATGGTGCACGTGGCTGCTCTCAGCTTTTGTTCATGGAGGTCTTAGTGCTGAGCAATACCTCAGTTTTGTATCACTGCAGCTACAGATCTAGCAGCTGCCTTTGCAGCTTCAGACCACAAGACACAGTGACTGACAACTAGTAAACAGAGGATCCAGCTTCTTTTCAGTAGCATAATATCTTTGGCACCAAATGTATTTTCTATTTCACGTTGTCGCACATCATATTCAAAATGAACGCCAGGCCCTGTGAAAGAAGCAGTTTTCTGTTGTGCACCAGAATATCCTGAATCAAACAGGAAAGCTTTCCCAGCCTGCAAGGAGCCCTGGTGATTGCTTTGTGAGGCCAAAAGGGAGAGTGTAAACCTAACAAGCTAGGGGGTTTCTCCCTTTGTCTTCAAGTCCCACTGACTCTCTGATATCTGGTAGTGGATTTTTTCATTTAGTAAAACCTAAGGGTAGCAGAGAGCAAGCACTTTTAAACATGGTACATTTTTCTCAATTAAAAATAAAAAAAAAAAAAGATGTTTCAAACACTAGTGAACCTCAAAAAGGAATGAGCTGAACAATTTTTAAAATACATTATCATGCTCACAAGCCAAATTACCTTTGTGGGGGAAGTAAAGAAAGTGATGAAAAAGCTGTTGATTTTTGTATTCAGTGTGAGCATCTACTTCAAAACCTCCTAAAGAGAAGACACATGTCCTGATCCAGTCATTGAATACAAGAATTTATTAAACTTTTATTTCTTGGGTTATGCATCCATGAAATACATGAATGCACTATTCAGTTGAAGGTTTATGAATTGGAATTATGAATATGGAAGGGCTAATGTTTTTTGAATCTTACATTACTTAATGGTTAAAGCTAATCCAGAATATTGCTGAATGTCTGAAGTCACAGGTAAAGTTGTTTTTGTGTCTGGCCCTTTTGGGAAGGTAGATTGTCTTGTTTTCTTAGACTAAAACAGATAGAAAAACCTGTTTTCATATATGAGATTTGGACAGACATTTTTCAGTTTTCTTTTACTGCTTGTTGTCTTAGGTTGTATATAGATTTAAAAAAAAAACCCAAATCAAACAAAAAAAAAAAAACAACAACTCTGAATCCTGCAAAACAAACAAAAGGGCCTAAGGGATGCAGAGAGGCATATTATGATGTATATGATTTATTGTTCCCTGTAACTTATAATTATGCTATTGTTACTGTCTCAACTATGAAGATATTGCATTAATTTATTTTAAGAAGATTGCCACATGAGCTGTATGTGTATCCACATAAATATTGTTTGACTTTTAATGCAAGAGTATGGAAAAGCTAAGATGCCTCTAAGATAAGATGTCAGTGCTGTACCTGGAAGAAACTTCTGCAGACCAAACTTGGCCCAGTTTCCAGTTTTATTGAAACCAGATGGCTTTGCAGCATTTAGCTCCAAAATCTGTGGTGCTTTGTCCAACCCACAACCCCTGGGAACTGCTATCACCCTAGGCACACCACGGGAGGTGTCCCAGGGGCTGCTACACAGTGGGACAGAAATGATGGGCTTGGTGCAAAGGTCTTGCTTTCTGTGTAATTTGTTAAGAGCATTTAACTCCATGGGGGATTTCTCAGGAGGAGATAGGGACCGTAGTCTCTGTGAATATTGGAGGATGTGTCTGGATAGATATTTGGAGACAAATTAGCCTGAAACCCTTTGCAGTCCCCTTAAGACACCTGGCAAGGTCCAGGGTTGAAGCTGCACAGGGCTTGGGAGGAATCAGTCGGCACCAGAGCTTCCCTCCCAGCCCTGCAAAGGGTATCCCAGGGCAGGGGAAGGCTCTGGCCTGACTTGGCTTCTCCCAGCTGCCATATGGTTCCTCAATGACTGTGTCCAGCTGCCACAAATTAAGGCTGTCCCTCGGCCTCAGACTGCTGGAGGCTACCCTGGAACTGGGCAGGGAATCAAAGGAGTGCCTCTGACTGACGCCTCAACTGGACTCTGCTGTGGCAGCTGCTGAAGTCTCTGTATTCAGCTTTGGACGTGTGTATTTGTATGCAGCAGAGCTGTCCAGTCCAGCAGTACTTTCAAGACTGAAAGAAATGTTGGTTAACTTTTCTTCCCCCCTCTTAATCTGTTCCAATTTACATCCCCATCGGTCTCCGGAAACAGGTGACTTCACTTACCACCAAAAGCTGTTCTTGAGGTGTGCTGATCTGCCAATGGAAACTTTAACAAGTTTTCTCTTGTGGGATTTCCCTCTCAGGGCTTGGCCCTTCTGTGTTTGTTGGTTTGGAGTTTTTTCCCCTTGTGAGTAATGGCACAACTACCCATAGGTTTCACCTGAAATCTGCTGTGTAATGGCCTCACTTTGAAGGTACAAGGGATGAGATAATTGGTGTGTAAGTTATAGTGGTTGGCCTGTCTGTAAGATTGAATGTATCCTACACCTACACTAATACAAATATACTGAGTCAAAGGGGTAAAATTTCTTGTCAGAGATGTGCAATAGTCACAGAAAAACTAGTATTTGGGGAAAAGAAGACTTGTTTAAAGGAAAATTGTGATGGTATATGGCCTGAAAGCAATCTGCAACATGAGATCAGCATATAGGGCTGCATCTTGGCTTCCTTTCAGTAGACATAGCTCCAGTTATTGGAAGGAAATATTGTTGAAACCAAGTATGAAACTTTCTGGATCCTTATCCTATTTTGCCTTCTGTATAGTTATATAGATGACCAACACATATCATCATTGTTTTCTTCAAACCTGGAAATGATGCACAGTGTTCTAGCTCAAGGGTCTAGGGTTTTGTACACTGTACTTCATTGAAAGAAATCATTTTAGAGGGAAGTAATGTGGTATATAGCTTGAGACACCAAGGCTAGCAGGAGAAAAGTTTAGAAGTATTTATTTGTTTTTAAGATGCTGTCTGCAAGACAGGAGAAAATGTAGTCCACAGAACTCGTGAAAATGCTGAATATTTCAGTCACAAAGTTGAACACATTAAGATTTTCAGCACTCAGACTATAATCATGCATTCTTCTACAACTAAAGCACCTCGTTCCCCACCCCTTCTCCCAAAAAAAGAAGAAAACCCAACATCTTTTACCCTTTCCCTACCCAATGTTATTACACTAAAGTGAATTTCACCCCTATTGGTCAAAATTTCCATTTCTAAAAGTGCTTCTTTATCTTCTTATTTGTTCTGCTTCCCTGGGCTGAGTTGCTCTGAGGGAAGAAAAAAATCCTTTTTATGGGTTACATTACTTATGCAGCAGGCATGAAACTGCAAACACCTGGTAGAGTTTCCCTTGTGTGAGCTGCAGCCTACCTCAGAGTACTTTGCAAACATCTGAAACTCATTCTGTGGATCTCAAAGGCCCTCTCCATCACTGATTGAATATTTTTATGAGATTCATTATGGAACAGCTGTGATTGATACCAGTGATCACACAATAGAGGCTATTAATGTTTGAGATGTGGTCACTGTCATCCAGAAGAATAATTATTAAATTAAGGTAAATACAACATGTATCCCAATTCCACACACATTACGCCTGTTTTTGGCAGGGAACATCTGGATGAGGTGATGCTTGCTGTAGGCATGGGGATGGTTGGAGTATTGGCTCACAAGGATGTTAATTTTGGCTAGTGAACTGAGAAGTAAAATATCTGAAAAAAATTGCAAAATTAGTATCAGATTTAAAATTGCTAAATAAGAACTGAATGGACAACAAAGTATTCTGTGAATGTGCTTCTGCCTTTCTGTGCATTTCCTGAAATATTTTGTCTTTGCTACCAAGGAACCCCCAAAGTTTTCTCATGCCATGCAGTCTGTAGGATCTGTGTTATCACTTCATACTTGGAAACTCCATGCCACTGTCCCTGTGGAAAATAATGACATTTTTTGGGTGCAACACAAGTGTCCCTTTCAAGAGACTCAGATGCAAAGATGGTATATGTGCCTGTAGAAATTTTTTTATGTCTCTGTGTGTTTGAGCACACATGCATATGTAGCACTGTGTGTAGGGTGTGCAGGATGAGCATGTGTGCATGCCTCAGAACCTCTGTTAAGTGAGCAAGACTGTCAGGCAAGGGCAGCATCTATGAAGACAATTTTCATATGAGGAGAATCAGCAAGCAATCTACTTCATAACTTAAAAATAATCTCTGGTATCTGGAACACAGCCACTAGAAGCTGAATGGTGCTAGACCACCAGATTAATATGAGGGGTGCTTTCCAGCAGTAGCACCCTCTGAAGGAGTCCATAAAAATGTGTATTGAAAAGAAGAGAAAACAAGAACTGATTTTTTTTCTTGCTGGATTGCACCTTTAGTAGTTATTGATATTTTGTCTCAGTCCTTAGTAAGTACTATAGTTTGCAATGGATTTGTCACATACTGTTTAAATTAATTAATTGATCACAAACTGGCAGTATATTAGGGATCTAAAAATCACTGCTGTAATGAACTTCATTGATGCTGCTTGTGTCATATTTCATGGTATTGGCCATTTAAAAGAATCTGTCCAGATTGTTTAATCTCAATGGAATTACATTGTTATATATCTGGTGGATTCTATGAGTGGGACAGAGGACAGAAATTGTGGGCTTTTTTCACTGCTTTGATCCTTTGATAATTTTCCTACAGTATTTTTTTCTATCTAATCAAGCAGATAGCATTAAAAGAATAAGACACAACATCAGAAATTATTAAAAAGGGCAAGCATCTATCTTTATTCTGTTTTTTTATAGGCAGACTACCTTTTTCTTGTTTCCTACATTTTTTGTTATTTAAAACCAGTGGCAATAAGATATGCAGTTATAAAAACATACAGTGTTTTATTTATACAAATATCTCACTAAGAAATGGCAAATCAAATAAAGAGTTTATTGTTTCTTAAGGTGGCCAAATTCTTCTCTCAGTTATACCTGTGTATAACTGTGTATTGAATTCAGGGCTGTTCACTGGTAGAGACAAAAATTTAGCTCATATTTTATAAGTGAATGAAGTATTTTACCAGGTTCTGCTTTCCTTCCTGTGTGAGTCAATTACACAATACATTCAGAGACTTGCTCCAGCTGGGGCTTTACACAGTAATCTGCAGCACTCATGTGCCAATCTCAAGTTTATATTAAAAAGAATCTTTAAACAGTTGCAAGTTCAACAAAACAGAAATTCAGGGTTCCATGTCAGAGAATTAATCTTTCTCCAGATGTAACAGAACCCGGTCATCATAGATGATCTCAGTTTATGCAGCTGAAAACTGCATTTCTTTAAAGTGCAATTAGGCTTACATTTTACATTTGGCTAAATTATATCTCTTCTCTGCAAGCTGCACTACTAGAGGTGACTACAAATCAACATATGGGTTTTCTCTAATGCAGAGAAAGCCCAATTATGGCAAGGCTGAGTGGTTATTTGACATTTATATGAAGTACACCTATCCTAAGGTATGGAAAATTATCATTATTTTCAGATGGGAAATACCTGGCAGACTATTGAACACTGTCTGTGGGAACATTTGTTGCACAGTAAAACACTCAAGTTTTACATTACTTTCAACCATGAGTATTGGAAGAAAAATTCAGGGAAAAAGAGCCTTGGCATGCTACTTCTGTGTGTTTTTTAAAGACAGCCATATTTTTTCCCCTGTTCATTCTACAGTGCTTTTAATTTGAAAAATCCTTTTGTATAGGTGATTGCATCCATCAGCATTTGAATTTCAGTGGTAAGACCCCAGTCACCTTAGCAAATGTGCTTCTGCAAGGTTGTTGGGTTAATATTCAAAATAGTCCTTCTTAGCTTTATTGTCTCCAGAACTTTTCTAATATCCTAGAATTATGTACCCCTAAATGGAGGATGGATTGGGTACCTTCTACAGCACTTTTCTGCTGGTTCCTTGGAGGAGCTGAATTGCTGCTGAAAGAAGCCCAGGGGAATGCTGTCTCTTACCACACATGTTTGGGAGCTGCCAGCAGTTTCCAGCTTACAAAGGAGTCATCCACCCACTGGAAACACTGGTGTTAGCATCTCCTGTGTTTTGAAGTATAAACTTGAAGGACCTTGCTTTTAAAAGTGCTCAGGCTTGCAAAACACAGTTGTTCATGTTCCATGAAATCCTGATGAAGGAAATAGGAGTTGGCTGGCCAAACCCAGAGGTCCAGCTCTGGAGGTCTCCTGATTTTCTTGGGTGTTGTCCTTTGATTCAAGTCCTGTTAATACCACTGTGACTCTCTGTTGTAGCTGACTTTGGGAAAGCTGTGAGTTTTAGAAATATGAGCTCATATTAGAAATATGAGCTGTGTGGATAGAAGAGATTTGAGAAAGGGGGCCAAAATTCTGTACCTAAAGAGCACAGTCTAAGAGTGAGCAAGCAGGGCTGTGCCCCCTGGGTACTTAGAGCTACTGACATCCTGTGCTGCCTTTCCAGCACTTCTGTGTCTTAGGACAACTCCACATCATCAGATAAGGGAAGTGATATTGCCTCTGCATTTTTCAGTCATACTTCACCAGAAATCCATGCCGTGCTTCCAAAACCTCCAGATTTGAGTGTGCATCTTTTTCTAACCTAATTGTATTTATGAGAAGATTTTTCAAACCACCTGAGATGAAATCATATCCACACCAAATGGACGGGGAGAACTTGCTTTTTATCACAGCAACCAGCTGCTTGAAAAGAGCTCTCTTTCAGCCATCCTTTCAAAAATTTACCTGTTCTCATACATTTGTGTCCCTTCAACTTAGCTGTGTGCTCTTTTAACATGTTTCATTCATTTTTATCTTATAGTATTTGATTCAAAGGGAAACACAGCATAGAGAGGCTGCAGATAACCTGGAAAGGACTGATGGTATGCACTGCACTGTGCCTCAGAGGGTGATGTTGAGTCTGAAGTGAGATTCGCACTTCTCGCAGCAGAGATGAAAATTCAGTTGCAGTCAAACCTCTTCATTCCAATGGGCCCAAGATAAGGATGCCCAGAGTCAGGCATGCAAATCTGCTCTATCCAAACTTGAACTTAAAAAAAAGTAACTCAGAGAAAAGGGGAGTTCATACCAGCACATATGAATACTTTTATCATTTCTGTCTAGACTGTTGCTCTCATTTTCTGTCTTTTTCTAATTCTAAGGCAAACAGTTATTCTGCATCCATATGTGTATTTTCTGTGTCTTACAGCACACAAATGGTCTTGGTGCTGTAAGTGAACACCCCCAAACCATTAAAATGTCCCCATACTGCTTCTGAAAACCTGAAAACTCATAATAAAACCAGTCCTGGTGACCTCTCTCTCTCATGTTTAGAGGGATGAATATTGCTGGTATTTTTTTCTTGGTAGTGATTAGCCAGTTTTTTAAAAACCAAAGAGGATCTGTCTATATAAATAGAGTTTTCTTCCTGTATTTACTTGTACACTGGTGTTCAGAGGACTGAATTATATCTTAGATATAATTCCTCTCAAGTTCTTCCTACTTGGTCTGTATTCTAAAAGCCATGATGTAGCATAGAAGTAGACAGAAAATGTGCCTGAATGGGTAAATGCACAAATATATGATTTTATGTGCACTTTGACACTGGAATTTAAAGCGTTAGTTTGTCTCTCTGTTATTCTTGTCTTCTTCTAGTGTCGTTCCTCTGTGATGCTTCACAGTTCAGAGAAGCATCCATTATTTATCTTTATTCCCCCAGGTGACATGAGGCTCCAGGCTTTATTTAATACTTATCATCAGGCCCTGCAGTGAGTACAGAATTGTTAATTTCCTTGTAGGCTCACTTGTGAGCTGTTATGAGAACAAGAGTTGGTGAACACTCTTTAGATGGTGAGACTCATATCTGAAGTGCAAGATGCAATGGGACTGTTGTCTCAGTTTTACAGATGAGGAAAGGAGAATTGAGATAAAAAAATAAAAAGCCAATCAAAGGTATCCAGTAATTTGGAACAGTGAGCTTCACGAGAACTTGGCAACTTTATAAAATTTCAAAGTTTAATGCTTAGCTCTGGTTTGTTTTATTTTCTTCTGTGGAGGGTCAGACCTCCACTGCCATTATCTGAGTGCAGACATCCCATTTTGGTGCTCACCCTGACTACCTAGATTGGTAGCCTTTCTGGAATTCTTGTCTGGACTTAGCAGAAAACTTACTAGAGAGACAGGATCATGCAAGGAGGGATTCATCAGGGCTGTGTAAGGTGTCCACTTTAGGAAGAGGTGAAGGATATAATATAAGTATTTATTTTTCTCCGTGGGTTATGAAGGGAATAAGGACCACTAGTTCAAGGCTGAGGCCCCAGATCAGCTCCAGGTGAGCTCCTCTCAAGGGTTGAATGTTAGCAGTGACAAAATTAAAACTTTATTTCTTTCTGTATTGTTTTTTGATTAGCACATTCGATAGAGGTAGCAGTGTTGTATTACAAACAGAGTTTGGTACTATAGTATGTGTCCATTTATTACATATTCATTAGACATGTATACATATACACACACACAAATTTTGCAGCTATCTACATTTTTTTTATGTATGGACGTTGAAACATGAAGGCATTTCTGGGAAATTGAAGGGCAACTAATGCAGAGCAGAACTATACTGCTCTTAAATTGAAATTTAGATGTTCTTCAAAGGGATTTTATATGGAACAGGTAGAGTTTCATGTTAACCATTTGGGAAAACACTGCAAGATCTTTATTACTGGATATAAACCTAGGAATGTCTGCACAGTGATAGGATGGGTACATTTATGTATTGCTTTGTACAAGTATTTTTAGTGCCCTTGCACTCAATACTAGTGGTTTGCCTTTTATATGTCATATGTGAAATTTAATTCTACTCCTTCTTCCTTGATTTACTTTACAACAGCAGAAGTTTTACTCGAAGGATTGCCTACAGGGCTTGCAGACAAGTAGTTGAGCAATTTACAGGAAGGTTATCTGATTTCTTGATCGGCATGTACTACTCTCCATACCCAGGGGTCCAAGAAGCCCTTGCTCTTTTTTGTCCAGCAACACAAGCAGAGAAAGTGCTCATCAGTAGTATTCTGTTGTTCTTTACTTTCTGCAGCAGCTTGACAGTGTTCCTTGACCTTGTGAAATTTAAATCTCCTCATCTTGCAGGCAATAGGAACAGCTATTGCACGCATTGTGGCTTGGTTTCTTCTTCCCACTCTCCTCTTTTTCTTGTTGACCCATCATCTTGCTGAGTGGACTAATTTGTCTTATACTGTTCTCTTAGCCAGTCTGTGAACTGGGAGTGGAAAAGGTAGCACTGGTGTGCTTCAAGAGCAATCGTGGTGGCTGAAACAGCAGATACGTAACATTTAGATGGAAGTAAACATGTAGCTGTATTCTCAGCAACTACATTCCACCATGCCAATCCAGGTGCTACCTTGGAGTTTGTTATGCTTCACTTTTCGTTTCCAAATGATTTTCATCAGGCTTAGATTTATTTCAGCTCTGCCCTTTGTTAAGCCTTTTAAAGAGAACTGAGAGCATGACTTCCAGGAAGGTATTTCATACCATTTTTTCAGAGGGGTACTAGTTTTGTGCCTATAGTCTGGTTTGTTTGATTCAGAATAATTTGAGGGAATATGGTGAAATCTCTTCAGTCAATGCTGACCTATCAAAATGTAAAACCACAATTGTTTTTTAGTGCTAGTGTACTAGTGTACAGATTAATTCAGGGGTTTCTTTTCGCCAGCAGATACAGACAATAATTTTGAGATTGTGTGCACATTTATATAAGTATTCGACGTGTTTACTCAGATCTAAGAATTAGCTGTTTGTTTATAACAGTAATAATTGTAGTTCATAATTCCCAAGCTCTTTGTTTCGTTTTAAATATCCTTAATCAGAAATCCAGAAACTCTCGCCAGCTGTAGCAATGACCAAATCTCTCCTCGCACTTCCCTGAAAAATGAAGAAAACCAAAACAAATTGCCCATTGCTTTGCTTTCTTACCATTCTGAGGTCACAAGTTCCACAATCAAGTGAGCTTCCTACAGAAAAGCTGTTTCTGTGTTGATTTTCCCCTGGATACTTTTCCAAATCACTGCATGTTTCCTGTTACTGAATATTCTAAAGAGGCTGAATATAAATTCCCAGACAATCTCCCCTCATGGGTTTTATTTAATCTATCTTTAAATTATAACACCTCTTTCTAATCTCTTATTGAGGAAAGGGATGATCTGCTAAAAATACCTTTTTTAAGAATTTAGCATTATAGCACTTATAACATTATAACAAAGCATTTTAACACTTCTCAGGATTAAATCATGCTCAGGTCAACACTGAGTACTTTAAACAGCAAATTGAGTCTTTCCACCTGAAGTGTTTACCTCTTTGCAAAGGGCTTTATTAATTCACATTGGCCAAACAGGGAAGACAAGGCCACATTCTTAAATTATTTATCAATAAATGAGGATTTTTAAATTATTAATTCATTTATAATAATAACAACTATCTGCTAAGTTGATTAAGCAAAGGAAAAGCAAAGTGCTTTCCTTGTATCTGAACAGGCAGAGAACTACTGAGAGTGCTTGGTGCTGCTCTGTCCCATGGCACCAAGACATTGCATCCAGGGGGACACACCACATGAGCAACACCTACTGCACTGGGTGCTCCTACAACTGATCTAAAGCCAAATATAGTTAACAAGTAAAAAACTCATGCAAACAGGGGAAGATGTCAGAACTGAAATCTAGGGTAGGAGAACACAATCCCGATCCTGGGTCTCCAAAACTTTCTATAAAGTTTGTACACATTCCATGTGTGGCTATCAGATCTTTTCCAAAATCCATGGAGTTAAAAAAACCAAAACAAAACACCAAACCAAAGAAAAATACTTTCAAGGATTCCAGTGTTTTGGAGCCAGATCTGTATTATCAGAGCAGTACTAATAGTTAAAACATCTATGTCCAAGGGAAACAGAAAGTGCTCATTTAGAAATCGTTTTCCTTTACAGAATTCTCAGGCTGGAGCCTTAAATGCAAGTTTCATTAACATAGATGATAAAATAATACAATAAGATACCTTTTTTTGTCCAGAATTCTCAGAGTAATAAAAAGAACAGTAGCCAAAAGTGCTTTAAATATATTAACATTTTTTTTAACTCTGCAAGCCTTTGTTCTCAAGAAAGAAAACTGCTGTTTCACTTCCCTGAAGCCATTGGTAATATGATGCAAAAACATCAGAGAAAATCTAATCCAAGATAGGTGCAGTCCCCAAGGGAACATGCTCTTCTTTGTTTTATATTTCCATTGGAAATCTGGGAGATTTTGCATGCAAACATCTTATTTCATGGGGCTGCTTCTCAAATTGAGAGATTAAATCTAGCTCGGTATAAAGGCCTTTTCAATAAAGTGGGTTGCACAGTCTTCTGTTTACAGAAAATTGATGCATCATCTGATATGTCTGAAATTGCTAACTTCTGTTTCAGTAAAGCTGAAGGAATTTCAACCAGCCCATTATCTAATCAAGAAAAATATTCACTTAGCATCTTGTTTTAAGGTAGCTGGCTGGCAAGCAGTGTTTGGACTACTGTATATCACGATTCATTAGAGTTGCAAAATGGACTGATTTTCTTGAGAAAGTCATATTTTCAGAACTATCCATCATCCACAAAGTGTTCATAAATGCCTCAAAAGCTACAAAACAGCTATTAATTCCTAACTTCATTTTGCTTTTTTTCCCCCTTCATTTCATACATAATCAAAATTTAAATATGTAAGTGATCATTCTTGTGGAGTGCACATTGACTGAACTTGCAGCAACCCTCAGTGTGAGCCACAGCTGATTTCTCAGAGCTTTATGGGTCCCCTGTGCCTGCTAACAGACCTTCCACCAAGGCAGAAACCAGCTGAGTTTGCCCAGTCCTCAGCACACCGATGTGACTGAATACATCCCTCGCATTGAAGCAACCCACATTTTTCAGGGAGCAGGAGGGAAATGTGCCTGTTAGTGAAACCCTGTGAGTGTGGACTCAGCAGGGCAGGGCCAGAACTTCTCTCCTGCCCCTTGGTGATGCTCCACCCAACATGCAGAGTTCAGGTCCTGCCAGACAGTTGTGCCCACAGCTGAAGCAGGAATTCCAACATCTTTGCTTGGCAAATTTGTCAGGCTGTGAGCAGCTGGAGAGGGCAGTGCTGTGTCATGTGTGGGTATGCTCAACCAGGTCTGCACACCTCGGGCAATCCTTTGTCTCTGCTGGTCTCAGGCAAGTGACACTATTTAAAACAAGAGACACAGAAAGTTTTCAACCCAGAATGCAGAATTTAAAGCTGGTGCAAGCATGGCTGAGAAGCAGGGCAGGTATCGTGTACAGAACCAAGGTCATGGCCCAACATCTTTACAGCTGTCAGGACAGCTAACACTCTCAGCTGCACTTCATCTCCTACCAAGCAAGAAAGAGATGAAAGCTTTAATTAACAATGCCAACCTTTTCTGCAGGACTTTCCATGAATAGATCTCAAAGGCCTTCACTAATGAGTTAGGTAAAAAAAGTGTGCATCTCCTGGGTTCCCAACCAAGCCCCCCAGCACTGCTGCTTCCTCCCTCACCATTCTTCCCCCCTTTGGTTTCGTGGAGAAGATCAGATCTCATATGCTTGCAGGGTAGGACTGTTGACACTCCTCCAGGCCTGGAAGAGGCTTCAATGTCCACTGAGGCAAGTGGAATAGAGGCTATGTCTCTGGATTTAGCTTCAAGAAATAAAACACTGATCCCTTCTCCTGGGAGGTGCAGAGAGAAATATATCTGAAGTAGAATCTGCTGCCACATACCTTCTATAGTGTTTTCATCTCAAGGTTACTTCTATTAAAAAAAAGTACTTCCCTTGGCAGAGAAGCAAATTAACACATGGATTTCGAAATTAGAATTTAGATATTTGTTTTAATGAGCAAACCAAACTTAATCCCAAATTCCTGTAATTTTGAACAATTGCTATTTTGTTACTTATAGCAGTAGTTCTAGGTATCAAACTAGCACCCAGGCCTCAATGTACTAGTGCAAAAACGAAAAAAGAAGGGAAACCCTTCCCTGATGAGCTCCTGAGCTGAATACATAGGTTGAGGTAAAGAGAACATGAGATTGTACATGATGTGCAAGACAGGGCACTCACCTACATGTCTGTCCATGTGCTGACTCACACAGCTTCTTTTCTTGGGAAGGCATTTACTTTCAACCAACAAGCTGCTACTTCTGCTAACTGTACCATCTGAAAACTATTTAATAAAACAGAAATAAATTGGTCAAGTATCTGTAATAAAAGCAATTAGAGCTAACAAGAGTGATGAGAGCGGGCTGTCCCAGAGGCAGAAGGGTCAGGATAGGAGTGCCCCATTATCCTGCCCTTTCTGCATGAGTCCCTTAGAGGAGCAGATGCAAGAATAGCAGCAAGACATCCCACAGTGACTTAGTCCAGAAAAAAGCTTTTTTTGTCAGCCTCGTGCTTTTTCTGAACAGCCACAGTGCACGGACAGACTGACTATGCCAGAGGCAGGCACAGAAGTTCCAGGATATCTCATCTTCATTCCATGACTGGAAATATACCTCAGCCCCTTCCTGGTTCTTCTCCTGTTCTCTCTGTCCTCACCTTTCCCAAACAAGAAGTTTTTTTCATGTCTGCTGAAGACAGTAGAGAAAAATATGAAGATGCACAGGGAAACCAACCTCAAACCTAAACCTTGATCCCACCTGGATAGCACTCAGAAAGTCAACCCAGGCAACTACTCTGCTGAGTCTGATGGTAAAGAATCCAGGCTGTCCTCTCCTCCTGCCAGCACCAGTGGTGGCCCCTTTTCCATCCCACTGAAGAAGACTGAGGCATCCTTCACTGAAAAGGGCAGACAGACATGGGTTTTTTTCAGGGTAACACAACACTACTGATAAATTTCATGTGTGGAAGGGTTTTTGTGTAAATAAATGTATAAAGAATGGGGAGACAAGGGGTTATGAGATGACTACTACTGTCAGGTCCACAGGAAGAGTCATCCACCAGAAAGAGTGCCATGGACTATGCAGCAAGGCCAAATCTCACACCAGGTTATGCAGTCACTCAAGCTCTGTTTTATCAATTGAAAATCTTTCCTGAGAGCTTAACCCATTGTCATTGGACAGAACAGCAAAACCTACAGAGTGAGAAGAGAAAATCCCAGATTTGTCTGTCATGGGCAGCTCCCTGTTTTGGTGACTGTTAACTAACTGCATTTTTTTCCCTTTGTTCCTGAGTGTGTAAGACTTATGGACACCTCCTCGTCACATGCTGTAGGGTTTGATCCTTGAAGGAGATGGAAGTGATCCATGAAGAAGTGCCTCACAGGCCATTTGCTGCCGTTGAGGGGGAGGCTCCTTCTTTGTCTGGGAGGTAATGCTGGGAGAGCTCACAGCCTGGAAGTGGAGGATAAGATAGGAATGGGAGCCTGCAGCTGGGGAGCAGAGGCTAGAGATTACTTTTTTATTATTTTATTTTAAACATATGTATTAATCATGGCTCAAAGCAGGGATGGCAATGGAAAACTGCAGCTGGAATGGGTAAGGCAGGAGGAGGAGGTGATTTTTATTTCAGACATAAATTATGTATTAATTGTGGCTTGAAGGAGGGGTCAGTGTGGGAATCTGTAGTGCAGAGACGACAAAAAGGAAAGATGATTTCAATTGCAAGTATATTTATTGAAGTGTAACTCAAAACAGGGACTGGATGGGAATCCACAGCTGGAACTGATAGGGCAAAGGAAAATATTGCTTTGGTGGAGCAGTATTATTTTAAACACACGAATAAGTCCTTAGCTCAAAGCAGGCACAAGGGTGGGAACCTGCAGTTTGAGGCTGTCAAGTAACACTTGTAGGAGGGAAGATCTTTATGTCTTTTCAGGTGCATTCAGAGCTGGTGAAGGTTGCTGAGCTGCCTTTGCTGGAGCTGAAGCACCATCTGTTCTCAGAGCTGGGTAATTCAGGATTCCCTAGCAGCCCTACATTCCCTGCTGGCTCCTGCGAGCCCGCCCTGCCTGACAGACGCGGATGCGCCTACGTGACCCTCGGTGAGCTCACAAGCAGGGAGCCAGGCAGCTGGCTCTAAATGCAGAGTGCAGCCCCTCTCAGTGCCTCCAGCTTTGCTCAGGAATGGCTGCAGCCACCCTGCACCACGGTACAGCCCAGCCTCCTGCAGGGCAGCAGCAGTGTGGGTCACTGTGCCCTGTGCCTGGCCTCCAGGCAGTGGGTCACTGCCCATACTAAATGAGTGATCTCCAGGTCTGCCTTCTCTGCAAAGGGTTTCAGATGGAGCCAGCTGGGAGTGGGGCTGTGTACTGCCTATGCCCACTCTTGTCTGGGCAACAGGAGCAGTCACTCCCCTGGAATTAGCCTAAAGGTGCTGGTTGGCACGCTCTGGAAACCCATTTGGTTGGAGAAGGTGTATCTTCGAACAGTGTGCAGTATTGGTTAGAAAGAAGGCTGAGCCCATGGAACTGTCACCAAAGTGCTAGTGCCAATTAATATTCATGTATCCCAGAGACAGCAGGCTTTTCCTGTCTGTAGCTCTGGTCTGAAGCCTTGTGTCTGGCCAGGATGTTCTGTATTGCAGCCCTGAGCAGGAACATCACATCTTCCACAGGCTCATGTCTGAAAGAGCCACTAAACACCATGGATTTTTTAATTGCATCATTGCAAAACCACCTGGGCTGAATAACTTTTCACTAACAAGCTGTCAAGACACTTAGAGTATTTATGGAGCTTCAGAATATAATTTTAATTTTTTTAAGATAGTTAGCTTAGTGTTTGCTTCTTTGCTCCAAAACTTAAAAAAATAATAATAAAAAAAAGAGATACTTAATTCCAGGCTTTTCATTTCATGCTTTTCATGAGGTGTACCAGTGTGTGTTGCCCTTCTGGCTCTACAAAGCATGCCACTGTATCTGTGCTGCTGCTTTCTTTTGGAATTCCCACAAGTGCAAACTCTCTTTACTCATACTGTGTGCATATTTGTGTACATTATATTATTAAGATTTTTTCTGTAAAATGCACGTTTCCCAACGTCTAGCACACTCAGGAGAAGTTGTTCCTGAAGGAGATTCAAAGTGCTTGAACTGTCACAACACAAAACTTCCCGGTAGACTCCAGAGCTTTTTAGTTACCTTGTGTGGCTCATGCATGGCCACAAGGAAGGAGGAGCTCTTGCCATTTAGAGGAAGATCAGTGCTGTGCTCATCAGCTGACTTAGCTTTACACATAATAGACCATCCCTGAATGATGAGTTGCAAATGAGAAACTGGTCAGAAAGTCTGAGGAACTGGTCAGGAGGTCCAGCATTAGATTATGCTGTTGACCACTTGTTGTACTTGGGGAATGTGAGTTTTGAGGTAAACACTGAATTTACCTTAATTCATGCCAGCTGTGGGCACTCTGAAGGGAGGCCTTAAAAGGTCCCTTTTCCCCTGAATGAAACAGCAAATCTTTGCTTCTTTTCTTGGTCTAAGCAGAGTTGACATCCATCTTGTTTCCCATCCTCTGGATCTCAGATCTGCTCACATTCCAGTGCTTGGGGTTCTTTGCCGTGTTAGCCTCTGAGATTATGACAGGAAGAAATAACCACAAAGTCACAGCCAAACTCACAGTCCAGGCCTTGATCCAGGATCAGTCACCTTCAAAAGCTCATCCTGATTTTCTCCACCTCAGTGAGCAGGGGGAGACACCCACATAAACTCAGTATGTCACAAAGGCCTTGCTGTATCTGAGTTCTTATTTCAATTAGCAAAACCTACCCAAAATTGCCATGAATTCAAAACAGCTTAAGCCAAACTTTATTTAACTATTCTATGTCTTGTGAATTAAGAGAGATTTCCAAAAATGATCACCAAACTGGCTTTCTTTTATCATGTTCTTTCCTCATTCACCTTAAAAAAAAAGAGAAAAAAAAAAAAGAAAGAAAAAAAAAAGGAGGAGCTTGGACTTTATTTTAGGTTTCAACTGAAAGCTTGATTTTTTCCCCCTCACTGCAAAATTAACCAAATACGGGGGAAAATCCCACTTTTTTCTTAGTTTAAATTGAGTGTGTGAAAACTGAAGACAATTAAGTGAGTATTTCTTGAATTTCAGATCTTAGTAATAACTACTTTCTATGGCAAATTCTCTGACTTTACTGGTTTTATTTTTCTACCATCAGACAAATTTCCTACTTTTATGTTACTAACTTTTTTGGTTCATGGACCAATAGCAAACAGATTTAGGCCACAAAAAAAATTTAAATTTCCATGTCTTCCAAAATGACATGACTTTTCTCCAATATTCAGACATGGAAGACAGCAGGCAAACAGTGTAAGAGAAAATAATTGGAAAAGCACTCAAACTATAGTCTTTTCATGGCTTCAAACATAAATGGCAACAGTTGATTGTGATTGTATCTAAAAGGTTGAGGGGTCCATGGATTATTCTAAAAACCTTAAGGGCTTTTATTGATTTAAAATGGTCCTTAAATACTTCCTATATAAAGATTTAATAAAAAAGCAAAGTCAAGCAATCCTAACTGATGCATTCAGGGTTCAGTATTTGAATATTGTTTGGAGATGTGCCAGGGGTGGCTCCTTTTTCATTCATGACTGTTGTGTAGCTCTGAGCCAGAATGCTTCTGCTTCTAAACTTTTAAAACTGATATTTAAGAGAGAAATTAAAAGAGGATATATTTTCACTTGTGAGTCCATGGTGCTGGGTTTTTAGAAGACAATTCAAACAACTGGAGTAAGCTCAAATCAGTGCATGTCCATATGGGACAGATAAGTAAATTATCTGCTGTTGGAATAGACACCAATCATGGGTGGGCAGGGTTGGAAACAATGTTCTTATGCTCTGAAAATTTTTCATATTTTGAAAAAAAGTCTCAAATAAAATGGAGATGAAAAACATTAAAATATTGTATTTGGTCACCCAAAATGTTCAAACTAGTACAATTTTACAGTGAAAGCACAACATCATTAAAACAGTATTTTGATATCTTCAAAATGTTTTCCCAAATTTTGTCAAAATGAGAAATGTTCAGAACAGATTTTTTTTTCATGCAACACTGATTTTTTATTAATGAATGTGCATTTGAAAAAAAACCAAACCACAAAAAAACCCCAACAGCAACAACAACAAAAAACCACCAAAAAACAAAAACAAAACCAAATTTTCCCAAATTCCTACTAGCCAGTGCTTTTTTAAATTCTCATTTTGAGGATCCTTAGGATGCTAATATAAAGAGACAGCTCATCCAAATTTAACTTTTCTTTCTTGGCATTCTCATTGGCTTTCTCAATAAAAGCAAAGGTTTACAATAAAGACTATATCTTTCTCTTGAATTTTATGCATACCTACTGTTCTTGTCCCATTTTCAAACAGAACTCCAAACAAAGACTTTTTCTGTTAAGTGATACAGCAGTCACTGAACAGATATACAACTTTACCTGTGTGAACCCCTACATTTCAAGACACAATGAACCTTTAACTCCCATAAGCTAAATCAGGATATGACATAGCTTGTATGGGTGAGATTTCTGTCTTCTCCAATCTTCCCTTGGTTCTCTCTGTCATCCTTTTTCACTTCAGTCAAGTTGTGTGTTGGATCTCACTGCTTCCTGGGTTCCCAGGCTTTGAAGCCTTACTGTCCTCCAGTTCCTGGCTCCACGGTACTCATCCTCAAACCTTTGCTGATCATACTCTCTGTATGACACTTCCCTGGGGCTTCAGACTGCCTATTGATATTTTCTCTTTCAGATCCTCGCCTCAGCTTCTACTGTATTTCTCTCAAGCTTGAATTCATTCACGGCTAAATTGCTCCAACTCAAAGATTTTAGAGTTGTGAGGAACTAGAATCTTCTTAGATTAGACTAGTCATGTAAAACATAATACTCAAAGTGTAAGGAAAGCAAATCATGGCAAAAAAATTACATTCCTTCCCACCTTCCTTCCAACAGAAGCATGACAGCTTTGCAGTGTCATCTAGCTAAGGAATATATATGAGAACTAGGCTTCCAAAAAATAGTAAGACTCAGATCAGCAAATGACATTAGACATGGGAAATAAGAGGGAAGATGAAGCATATGCTTCCGAAATGCAAACACCTCTTTCATGGTGATGCTAACAGGCAAATAATCCTGGAGAGAGTGTGCTGTAAGCATAATGCAAAGTCCATGTAGGACTAATGCAGTAAAATGTTAGCTTCCTATCCCCAGAACTGCACAAGGCAAGCACTGTGCTTATCGCCTCTGTAACTCCTAGAAGTTTGTGAGATTGCCAGCACAAACAGCAACACAGGAAAAGCTAGGTGTACACAAGGAGCTCTTGGTGTACATCCAAACAAAAGAAAGAATCCAGGGCAAAGAAGCATGAATGTTAATAATCTTGCCAGAGATCCTTTCTTCAAGGCTAATAGTTCAGTAACCTCCTTTGATGTATGACTTGAATATATCACAGTATCTGTGTGCCTCCAGCACCTCCCTTAATGCACGACTACAGCCAGAATTAATTAGTAAGCAGGAGCAGGAAGGAGCAAATGACCCCGTGTGATGCCGATCAGTTTGTTCTTACTGCTAGTGCAGCACCACCAATAATTTAAGCAGAATTTTAATAAAGCACACATAGTGGCTGGTTCCCAGTAGCCAAGAGTCTGTGGTAGACTTCACACCCTATAGCTTTTAATTATTCATCTCTGTGAACAACAAAAACCAGAGATGCCTAAGGTACTGCACAAGTCCCTTGACCTGCTCAGACAAGAGATGAATGTCCATTTGATTCATTCTTCTATTTACCTATCAGTTTCATTACTCCAAATCTAATTAATTTTGTTTGCACTGAGGGATAACACTACCTTTCAAGTGAGCACATCAGCAAAACAGGGAATTCAGCTGGGCTTAATCTAAGAGGTTTCAAGGGAGAAGTTGGATTCCACTTGGGCTGCTAGAATTAGTGAAAGCCAAAGTGTAACAACCTTTGCCCATGCTTGGTTGTAAGGTCTGTAACCATGAACTGGGATCTGAAATCAATCCAAATTCTCAGCTTCTGTTGTGTTTTTTGCCTGTGAATGGAATATAACAGGCAATTTGGCTGACTTTGTGTGAGACAAAAAAAAATCCTCTTCGCACTTTTACGATTTTCCTATTCTGAGGACCACAGAAAGTTACCTAACACAGAGAAAATATAGTTGGAAGGAAAAAGCAAGTTTTCTGTATGTACAGTTTTGCCATTAAAATTCTTTGTGACAGCCTCTGATGTCTTTTATGAGGACATCAAGCATTTTCTTCAACACAGTTCCTTTTACATTAAAAACTTTTGTTTCTTCATTCATGCTACCCCATTGCCCCTATTAAGAAGAAGCATGAAACTTCTCTTTCTTCACTCCCTTTCTAGTGGCTTAGGCTTGTGATGATCTTAGCTAGAGATAGCCTGTGGCCATAGAAAGGCCAGTGGTGGTTCTTCTTCCCTTTTTTACTCATTTTCTGCACATATTCCCCTTGATTATAACCTTAATTAAAGCCAAAGAATGCTTGAATTCTAGGAAGCATGTAGCTATCGTACTCCACTCCTATTTGTCACAGTATATTGTTATCTACTGTTTGCCTCTATTTCTTTGAAGAGAAAGATTTCCTATTCTGACATTATAATAAATACAAAGAAACCCCAGTCCAGCTGCAGCCTTTGAACAGTATTGCAAATAACAACAACAATTACTCCTAACAATTATAAAAATATCACTTTCATGCCTAGTAAAAAGTTCCAAATCTTCTATTCTGCCTTATGTGATCAGCATGATTGCTGTGCACCACATTTATATTTATAGAAGTGGAATCACCACCATGCAAAGATGAGAGAGAGAACAATTAAATAGTCTTAAACTCAGTTTTCCAAGTCTAAAGCAGACTAAGGAAAAACCATTTGAGGTCAAAACTATCGTTGAAGCAATAAAACTAATTCCCCAGGCTAAGCTCAGTGACTTATTTCAGTGGGGTTATATCAGGGTTGAGTTTGGCCCATTATTTTTTAATTGCTTCCAAATGTGTCTCTGCCTAGTGAACTATCCTGACAAAAATAATGGTCTCTCATGAACTCCTCAGTCAGTAGCAACACCAAGGTACCTCTCAGAAGTGTCTACTGGTGAAGCCTCATCTCTCATCTCCATGCACACAAAAACATACAGGCAAAATGTTGATATTCCCGCAGAGTGAATATCAGACAAGAGAGAAGAGACTGTCCAGGGAGCAGTATTGCAATCCCAGGGCCGATCTCACTATTGCCCTGGAGCAGCTGTGGTGCACAGCCAGGTTAGTTGTGTCACCAAGATGGACTTTCCTTCCCACTTTCCTTGTCCAACACCCTCCAGAGCTGGAGTCACATACTAGTGTTTTCTGGCATTGTAGACATACAATGACATCCTCACCTCAGCTCTCTTTGGAGCTCAAACCAGTCTCCACATTGCACCAGCCCCACTGGATGCAAAGTGGGAGAATGCTTATAAGGGAATCTCACCAACACCTGGTGCTCACAAGGCACCTCGTGGATTAGTTCTCTCAAAATCTGTTTGTGGGCTACAATGAGAAAGGCTTGGAGCTGCAAACAGCAAGGCTTAGGAAAACATCAACCCTAGTCAGAACCCGAACACTATCATTTCTGAGATCTCTGGGTTTTCTTTTGGCTTCTCTTGTTTTGGGTCTCTTGGCCAAGGCATGGCTGATCATTACACTTAGTATTTTGTTGCATTTTGCAATGAAATCTTCTCTAGACCTGTCAGAACACAAAACAGTCTCCCTTCTTTGTCTCCTACAAATCACAGGAGAAAAAGCAAGTTGGTGTTTTCATCGAGGATTGCAGCAAAAGGGATGCAGTAGAATATGACTGTAGGGATGGACCTTATTGGAATTTCTCTTGGGAAAAAAAAGAGAAAATGTCTTGCTGTACACATGCCATAGATGCTAGACATATGAAATCAAAACAGGAATGGTTATTTTGTTCTACCTAAACAAAATTCCTGATCCCTCATGTCTCTGGAATACTCTTCTGATGGTGCAAGCTTTCAAAATTTGAAATCCTGTATGCCCAAGCAAGACTGGACATTTTTTTCCCTGTATGTGAAGTTCCATACTGGTAAAAAGGAGAAATATAGATATGATTTTAGTGTTAAGAAGATTAAAGAGATTTAATATGTGGGTCTTTTAAATTATGTTCTTTACAATATTTTATGAGAGAATAATATGCTTCTAGAGAAAACAGTCCAAAATCCTACTTCTTGGGTTTTGCCTCACAAACTCTAATGACAGAAACTCCACCTTGATGTCAGTTTGGTTCCCTAAATGCTTGGGAGTATCTGCAACACAAAGATAGCTGAATCTCAACTCAAATAGAAATGAATGTCGGTGGGTGCAGCGAAGTCACCAAACATCGGTGAAGGGATTTAAGAGACAGGTCAGTGACACACATGTTACTGCTGCCACTGCCCTGAAAATGCCAGCTGTGTTTAGATAACCATGACAACAGATGTTTTCACCTCCAAGGTAGGGTGCTATTGCAATGGTGAAATATGGATGGGCATTTGTCTTTGTAAACAGAGCGGTGTATTCAACAGCTTCTTTCCTCTAGTACCAGTCTAGGTGATTGCTGAGATGAATTTAATGAAATCTCTGTAGCACCTTGGTCAGGCAGGAGCTGAGCACTGGGATCAGCCACCTCCAGTTTCTGTTCAAGTTTCCATCTGAATTCAGTACTGCCCTGACACACAGTGCTGTGAAATGAGGATGCCAAGCCTCCCCAGCCAGGCTGCTGTAGGGACACACTAGCCAGCAGGGAGACCATATGTGTGGCTGGAGGTATAGGGGATTCCAAACTTGGTTAAGGAGCACACTGAGAGCAGTTCCAATGTTATCTGCATCATTCCAGCCTTACAGCAGCTAATGCAGGTGTACTGCATGTGTATGCATCCAGGTCATCCCTGGGTTAGCTGGGCTGCAGGGCCATTGCTGTTGGCAAATCCTATTTTAGAGGGTCACCCTTGGAAACATCCTTTAGAGATACTCTTCCCCATTATTCAGATTCACACTTCTCACATGTTTTCTGTTTCTGTTCTCTGTTTCCATTGCTGATGGAGGGACTGAATCTCTTCATGTTGGTAATTTTGGCCCCCTTCAAGTTCATCAGTAATGTAATTATACTGTGGCTAGGGTTACAGAAGCCAGTGAATGATCTTACATGATTATAATACACAGAGTTACCAGCATCTAACTGAATGTATTTTAAAATGCTTTTTAATGTATTAGCACAAAATCTGGGAGACAGAAGTGATATATTTGCTATCAGCGTCCCTCCCTCTTGTCAGTGGTGTGGAATGAATGTAAAACTGAACAAGGGAAAGTGTAGTAGCTGATACCTATTCCAGATGTTCTGCTAAAAGGTGCTATTTATGAGAGGATATGATTTGGAGCAGTCCTGACCTAATACCAAAAGGATTACACTAACTGTACATTACACACAAAGACACACACACTCACATATATGCAGACATATTCCCACCAGCAATGTGAGAATTCTACAAGTCTGGAGGGGAAAATGTGAAAAACACTGGATCAGTGAAAATGGAATAATAAAAATATCTCTCCTCAAATTTAAAGCAGAAATGTAAAGGGTTGGGCTCTCTTTCTAAATGCCTCAAATAACCAAAAGAACACTTGGCAATCTTTAATTCTGTGATTCTTACATATTACCAGAATTCATGGAGAAAAGATCTGAACCTCAGCTTCAGTTTGGTTCAGCCTAAAGGTCAGAAAAAAACATAGTTTATCTGAAAATTTCTATCCAATCTGCAAAACCATATTGGATATTGCAAATCTTCCAAGCTTGATGCTTTGCTGGTGATTGGACACCTTCATTTCTAATCTCAAGTAGAAAAAAAGACCAAAAACTGTCAGAAAAAATGGAAGTGAAGATAAACATTGTCTGTCCTTGAGTGATATTTGCTCAACTTCTAGGTGAGTTCAGGACTGAGTGGAATCTGAAGAATTCAAACACAATTAAAATTTCATTGTAAATTTTTTTAACAAACGCTTTTTTCAACAAATGAAACTATTTAAAGATTCCAGTGAAAAATGTAAAGAAAACTCTGATAAAACCCTGACAAAACAGCCAGGGGCAGGTGGCCTCTTCACTTTCATTTGCCACACTTCCATCCCCTCATTAGATATATGAGAACAAAAGTGTGCCTGATGCTTTACAGCCACGTAGGAAGATGCTGTCGCTCACTGAAATTTCACTTAGACTCCTGAGGGTAATGGGACTCAATGTGTGTCTGGGCTGCCTGCACTGCACTCATTAAAGATTGCATTCTTTCCTGAACAGCTTGTACCTATTCACATGTCATAGGATAATCTTCCAATTACCCTGGAATGGAGCAGGGAAACAATGTTGGGAGATGAACAGTTTCAAACCAAGGGTTTGGAGATTAGATAGGGATATGTGTTTCAGATAAATCCTCATGTATTAAGCAGCGTGTTTGTTTTAATGACAACTTGAATACTGCATCACCTTCCCTAATAGGGAAGCAATTAAACCTTCAGATATGTCAATTAGCTACTGATGGGCTGATTTCCTGTTTGTTAGTGTATCATTAGAGAGTCATATGGCTCTGGAAAGTTTCAAGAATGCTGTCTGGGGCTTTTTGCACTTCAGGGACATTTCTTGCAGACATTAAATCCCTGCTTGATTCCTCATCATTAAATATCAGCTAAAGTCCGGGAGCAGAGGAGAACTTGAGGCTTGAAACCAGCAGAACTGCAGAAAGTGAGCTGCTACCTCATTATGATCATAGAGTCAATAAAGTCACCTGATGGCAGATTTAGAGGAACTCATTAGGAGATGGAATTTGGTTGTGCAGACAAGCTGCTGTGATTCTGGAACCAGGCCCTTTCATTAAGGTCTTCAAATAGGATACAACGCAGAGGGAGGGAGAGCCTGCAGGGCATTGCAGCTTTCAAGCACGGCAATAAGAATTCTATATGCATAGAGCACTCTACATTGCAAGGCAAAGGAGTTAAGCTCTTAGGTGAAATTTAAAAGAAAAGAAATGAGAAAGGAATTTAAGACACCTATATCTCCTTAAAAGTGATATTTCGTAATTCTGACTTAGATTGAAAGCCATGACATCCAATGAGAACACAGTGCAACAGACCTTTTATTACCTAATCTCTATGTAAATTTACTGATTTCTTATTCTTGGAACTTAACTTTTTCTTTTAAAGGTAATTGAATTAATCTAAGTCAAAACAAACCCAAAGCTTTTCATGTGGCCAATACATTTTTCCTTTGTTTCTCCAACCTGATTGCTGCTAAAGGAATTGTTGATTTAGCATGCAGCTTCTAATCAGTGAGATCTGTTCCTCCAGCACTTGGCCTTAGCTCAGAAAGGTGAAAAGATGAAGCTCCTAAAAAGTACCAGTCTAAGATGCATAAGTCATAGACGTGTCCTGTAAAGCCAGCCCAGAGCAGGAGAAGCTCTGTCTCGTAAGCAGCAGGCACCCTAGTGAGCTACTGAGCTGTGCGTGCAGAAGTAGAAATAGGTGCTATAATTTTGAGCCAGAGAGAAAACCACTACTAACAATTCCCCTTTTGAGAATCACCCATGTAGTAAAGTCCAGCTATAATGAAAGAGAATAAAGGTCCTGAATTCTTTCACTGCAATTTTGGTTACGGCGAACTTAGAAAGAAAGTGAATGGAGTGGAGCAGCTTAATTATAAGAGGGCTTGCTGTGGTTGCTTTAAAATCTTGGATAGGGTGTAGGGTACTTTTTCTCCCAGCCATCTCTTTAAAATTAAGGAAGGTCAGGAGTGTTCTGGACAGTCCCCCAGAAAGCACACAGTCAGTGCAGTGTGTACTTGTGCTCCTGTTTTTCACCATCCTACATCTGCCTTCAAAACATTTAGCATAAAACTTTGCAGCATTGCAATGGAAGGAAACATTGAACGATTTAGCCCTGCTGGTGAGGTGTGTGTATGAAAATAGTAGACAAATAATAGATCATTACTGTACCACTGAATAGCTAGAAAAAAAAATAAATTAGGAACCTGGAGAAAGTAAGTATACATCTTTTTCTGTGCTGGAAGCTCAAACCAACTTAAACTGTCTGATACTCTGTTTGCTGTAACTGACTTGGCTCTGTCAGCAGTTCCAAAGCCATGTTTCTAAAAAATACAGTCTGTGTTTAGCTTATAGGCATGAATATGTAAAGGTCTTTACTGGTGTGTTATTTGTCTGCCATGTTCCTGTTCCTGTGCCTGGCTATCCAAACCTGAACAGGCTGTCTAGTCTTCCTTTCTGCACCGACTAAAACCAGCAGGAAGATTCTTGCAGATGTTCATACAAAATGTTAAGAAAAATCGCTCTGCCCTGCTTGCTCATTTGCTTCTCTCTCTGTTGCTTTTCTTTATGCTTTCTTTTTTTTTTTTTTTTTTCTCATTTGTGTTACCACAGCACCTTACAGGACAAATTGTGGTCTAGAACCACTGCACACCGAGTGCTGGAGAAACATGAAACACCCAGGCTCTGTCCCAAATGGCTTTAAATAATGTAATATAGTGACCACAGATGGATAAGAACAAGGGAATAACAAGATCATACTAGGGGGTGCTTTCCATGCGCCTGTAAGCTAGCCATGTTCAAATTTTTGGCAAAGGAGAATTTTAATAACGGATTCAAAGGAGGATAACAGTTGGTTTTATGAATGCACATGCAGGCTCTTCTCAAGCCTGAGGGGCAGCAAGGGAGAAAGCACAAAAGATGCTTGTTGGAAAATTTAACAAATTGATCAATTGAAGCTGGCATCTGGGGCCGACTGATGCTGGGCATTTATATTTTGATAGTGAATAAAAAGTGACAAGTTGGGAGTAAGCCATGAAGGGCTTTGAAAGTTAAGAGAGTCACAATAAGCTTGATGTCCCAGAGGAAAAAGGAATCATTGAAAGGGTTCAAAGATAATGGGTGTAGTCAGAACAACAGGCCAGGAAAATGATTTATATTGCTGGGGCCTGAAATGAGCAGGGCAAGAGTGCTTTTGTGAGGGCCAGAGAAAAGGGCATTGCGCTAATCGAGATGAGCGTCGGACAAGAACTTCAGCAGTGAGAAGAGACAATAAAGACTATTGTTCAGAGATAGCGTGTGGAAACTGGTGTGGGCTGGACCAGGAGCACAGATGGGAGACCCAGTGAGAAGACAGGATCTCATGCTTCTGCATGTGGACATCCAAGGCTGAACTCAGTGCTGCTCACCACGATCAAAGATGAAGACAAGAGAAAGGATTTGTGAACATTCAGGGCTTTTAGTCACCCTGTGCGATACCCAGAGACTTATCAAGACTCTCATTGGGATAGAAAGATGTGTGTCTGGAATAAAGTGCTATGGAACAGAGCTCTGATTCTGTATTATGGAAACTGACTTGTTTGCATGAGTTTGCAGGAAATTATCCACAATGGATAGAAGAGGAAAAGAAGGGAATCTTGTGGAATACTTAGAGAAGGCAAGAGAAGGGAAGATACTTTGAGGAGAAAAGAAGAGGAAATAGTAGGAATAAAGAAAGGAAAGGTGGCCAAGAGGAGACTATTTGATAGTGTTAGTAATACTTACAGGGCCAGGAACTTGAAGATATAAAAGGACTACAGAGATTCAGCTAATGATTTGCCATTTATGGTTTCTGCAAGGTAAAAGGAGAAGAGAACATATGGGGAATATAAGGTAGCACTAGAAGCAAGGAATTCAGGGAGTTATTGTAAAGGGAATCTTCAGCCTGCTTACAAGGAAAAGAGATGGGTGGAAATTATAGATGTAAATGAAGTGAAAGGTAGAAGATTTTAACCAGGAGAAGAAACCAGGTATTTTTGTACTATGGGGAGAGAAAAGAGCCAAATGAAAATGAGAGGTGAAGAAAAAAGGAAGGGAGCAGATAACAGCAAACACTGAGACTGGAAGAAAGGGTAGGATGAGGTCACTGTGACAAGCGAAAGGTCATCTAGAAAGAATGTTAAACAAAATATCTGATTTTTAAATATATCTTACAGGCTATTTGTGGGAAATGCATTTGGGAATAGATATCCACAAGAATTTGCCCTGAAGATCTGCTTTGAAGACCTAAGCACATGAAGTCAAGAAACAGAAACACAGACAAATAAGACATGCTAATTGAAGCAGCTCAGTTTTCAGTTCAGGTTTCCTAAGCAGGACATTTGTAAAGAGAAACACATCTTTTGATTATGGAAGACTACAGAAAAATAAAAAAGAAGTTATGAAAGCATATGAGCTTATGTGTTGGTATTGACCTATTTCAAATGCAGAAAGCCATTGGGGTGTTCAGAGTGAGGGGCTCATTTTTCATCAGAATAATACTGAAGGCTACATTGTGTTCACAGCAATATTCTGCACTAACACATGTCTTTGTGGTTTGGATTTTAAAATGACTAGGACATCATGGTCTCATCCTTGCTTAAAGTGACATCCCATTGAATCACTTCTAAAACTTAGCTCAACAGAAAATTCCTTAAAAAGATGATGTTTTAGAAGTTTTCCAGAAGCCTACCCATTTCAAAACCCTTCTCACAAAGCACTAATGACATCCTCATGAAATCTTGCCTGCTTTCCAAATATCTTCCCTGGATGTCTGCTCTGGAAGCCCGGCCTCCAGGACTTCTTGCTCTTTGAGAGCAATTCTTAGCTGAAAGAGGGAGGCAGGAAGCTCAGAGTTTAACCTTCCAAGTTTTACACATTTTCATCACTTTGAAAGCAATGATTTTCAATGCCTTCAAATAGTTCTATTTCCTTCTTTATGACACTTCTGATGTTTATACAAAAGTGAAGTTATTTTTCCTCAGCACTTCTGAGCATGTAGCAGAACAAAAATGCCAGTTTCAAACACCATAAATGCTAAACAACAAATGAAAAATTGACACATGCTTTTCAGCCAATAAGAAACAGTATGAAACAAGACGTCTTTTTTGCACATTGTCAAGTGTGTGCATTTTGGGGGAAATTCTGGTAAATTAATGAAACTTCTGATGAATGGTGCCTGTATTGCTATACTTAGCAAATGTTGCTTGTGTTATATGGAGCAGAAGAAAATTAGCTGCAGTTTGGGAAGAGGGAAATGTATAATTTGGTATCGGTAGTGCTTTTCAGGAAATGGCACAGACATCTGACTTGATTTTATAGCTGAATTTGTGGATGAATCAATTGATCAGGGCAAGTAACCCTATTAAAATAGCAACCTAATATTTTATCTTTGAAGATAACATTTTGCTACATGGTCTTATAAAAACATGATATTTTTAGGATGATGCTGTCTAATCTGCATGAGCTAGGCTATAGAAAGGTATGGACTTAGTGACAACAAAGTACACTACACTGGAGTAGGTGAATTAGGGAAATTTTGAGAACAGGGATTGAACTCAATCCTATAAACACAGGTAGGTCAGGCTGCTGTGCTCGAGCTCTAAAACAGAGTAACAGTTTCATGTGGCAGTCACTCTGAGCGAGTTGATCTGTATTTTAAGGGACAAAAGTGCTGTAAGAATAAGCTACTGGGACAACATCATACTGGTACTCTGGTAAATGTATCCTACACTATATGAAACCATAATATTGCATGGTTGCTTATGAGTTAAGTGCATACAGGACAAATAGGCGGAGTGATCACAGTAACTTCTAGTCTAGAAACTTGATAGGAACAGACAATTATCACTGTACAAATTTATATTAATTGTATTTATTTTAAGGTAAGCTGATCCTCAAGAAAAGTAATTTCAAAGTAGCCTGAAAAGCATATTTTAGTTTTGAAATGAATTCTGAAGAAAGCAGGTCACTGGAAGGGCAACATCATGGAGACAGAAACAGCTTGAGAACCCCTGAGAGCATACAGCATCTCTTCCCAGCACCCCATTTGCTGCATGGAAATCACAGTGTACTACCTATTATCCATCTGCAACCAGCTTTGAATGAGTCAGCACCCAACATGATAGGGCCTTGCCCCAAACACCCACTTCTGCTTCCTTCATGATAGTCTGTGCCATGGCTGAACCTCTCTTCTAAGTTCCCTCATAAAATCAGTGTAAGTATTTACAAGGGGGTATATTCCCTAATGTTGAAACAAATTGGAAAGGGAATTAGGAAATTCCTCTTGTTTGTAGATGATTAGAATACTGTGATGTTTAGCATGGCATGTGTGTATCATTGTGAAAAATCTCAGCTTTTATTATAGTGTGTGATAATTATTATGCTTTACTGCAGATTGATGGCCCTGTGCAACAAAGGTCTTTTTATTCCTTGCACAATGACAAACCTTCCAAAGTTGCAGTCATAACAGTTTTCTTAGTATACTTTGCTTCCTTTCACAGAAATCACAGCATTTTAGTCTTTGAGAAATGTAGACAGAGCACTTTCCTCAAACATACACACTGGGATACTATTTGCTTATCTGTATCTTTTCAGGTTGGGGATATTTTTCCTGTATATTTGACATAATTAACTAACTGATTTTATTTCTCTGAATGGGATTGCAGTTTGTAAATGAATTCCGATAAGAAGCTAAAAAAAGATGAAAAAATGAAGTGGTGGGAAAAAATAAGATGGGGGAAAAAAGGATCTTTCTGAAACCAAAATTCCATCAGCTGATATACTTTTTTTGGGGAAAATGGTAGGACTAATATACATACATATAATCTTAGAGGAAAAGTAAATCATATGTAAGTTAAATGAATCCAAAATGTAGTAGGTGAAACTGTACTAAATTGTGCTATCTAGCTATTCCCAGGGATCTCAAAATAATCTCTGAAGCATGAGTGAAGCTTATTTTTGTTTCTAAGAAGTTTGTGCTAACCATGAAAACTGGTAGATACTTCAAACAGTGTAAGGACCAAGACAAAATAGGATATTTGCATTTTGTAGTTGCTGCAAGCTTTAGTGTAACTACAGGAAAAGAGGAAGTGCCCACTTGTTGCAAAGTGATGCAGATTCTACAGAGGTCTTGGTGAAATGCAATGATACCTATAATAATACCTGAATAGCATAGTCATAACTACGTATTACATTATATGTGCACATTTTTTGCTTTACAGAAAAACTTCCATAATGTCAACAGTGTTAAGCTGCTTTCTGAAGGAATAAAATGTAGCTACGTAGTATGAGCAACTCTGACACTACGGAAAGGTATGTTGGTAAGAAAAGATCCATGTCTTTTACAGACCTAAAGATTCCTTTGGGATAGAAGGAAATCCAGAATTAAAATCTCTCTGGACATCACTATAACTATCTCCTCTGTTCGTTAATCTTCACCTTTTACTACTGACTGTGACAAATTGTTCTCTCTTCAACAGAAATGTCATTGTTGTACTCTAATTATGCAAAAACTTTCAGTGCTTTCTAAGATGTAGCTAGGCTGAAGCCAGCAGTAGCCAGTGCAGGACCTTATTTAAAATGTTTGTTAATGAATGCTACAATTAAATTTATACTAACAAAGTTTCCTAGACCATACAAATTGGAAGACACTGCCAATATTCTGTAGAGTATTGTATAGAATACTCTACAAAAACTGTTGCTCAAATGATTCTGAGAAGTGAGGTAGTAGTAATGCAATGATAGTTAACAGCATTTAGCAGCAAAAAATGTTCACTTAGGATCTAATATCTCGCATTCTGCCCTAGGCCAGGAGCTTTTGTTTTGCCAACACCTGTGGAAAAAGACTGATGGATACATGGCCACAAGCAGAAACACGCTATCCTGACTGCACTGGTGAGGTATTTCCAGCAGAGACAGGAAAGTTAGAACAGTGTTGTGCTAGGCATGAGAAAGAGACAGCTAGAGCGACTGTGTGTGTAGGTGCATCCTTCCAGATTAAATGACTGGATCTGAAGGAAACACAAGAAAGAACTAGTAAGATGATCCAGAAGCTGCAACTTGAATGGATCAGATGAAAGCAGGAAGCCTGGCAAAGCAAAGTCTGGGAGAAGTATATAATTCTACAGTGGTAAGAAGGATAAAGAGCGGGTAGGGAAAGCAGTGTTTCAGCATTATTCAGGTCAGTGTTGATACAAACACAAAGGAAAACCACTAGCCACAAATATATCTATAATTAAAACAACCATTAGAGTGGTGAAGATCTGGAAAGGCTCTCCTGCAAGACACCCTAGAAAGCAACTCAGCTAGTTTTACAGTAAGTTCAGGGCAAGTTCTGAGAATTCTGGAAATAGGGCTTAGGGAAATATTCCCTTGGTTTTGTTTCGGCAGTGATTAAATGTTCTTAATGTATTGCTGATTGAGATAATCAATTCTTGGACTTGAATCAACAGGAGATTTCTGATACACTATATTTCTACATAAAGTGATGTTAGTTTTACATTTATGTAATTTGGTGACACAACAGGGAGGAATTCTCTCTTCATTGTAAAAGATGTGGTCCTGGAAATCTAGTCAGAACTGAAAGAAAACACCATCAACAGTGCAAGGTTTTTAAACCACTTTTATGTTGGTTTTAAAATTAGTTAACTGTTTCAAACAATTTGATTGGGTAAAATTTGCCTCTCCAAGCACACATAAATCAATGGGTACTTAATTTTTTTCCTTATTTTTGTTCTTATGCAGAAGACACCAAGTATCTCTCAAGGAGTGCGACAGCAGAAAACGAAACACTAAATTTAGGTGGTGGCATTTTGATCACTCTCTTTCCTGAAGTATTGCTGGCAGGCTAGGTCATTGGATTATCCTGAAGGGCACAAGGCATCCTTTCCAGGGTGCTTCCCCACACACTGCTCCCTGGTGCATCCATTTTGGAGAGACACAGGCCTCTTCCACTGGTGTAATGTGTAAGGAAAGCCAATATAGCCAGGTAGGTAAAGGATAGTCCCTGGTGTGGGAATTGCAACAAGGTGACTGAAGTTGTTCATTCTCTCTTTTTCCTCCCTTGCTTAGTGGTCACTGAAATGTGCTTAAAATTTTTAAGGCTGTTGCTGTTATGATAGAGTCTTATGAAATCTCTTCCCTTTTTCTTTTCTCTAAACCTAGATTTTGGGCCTATTCTAAATGAACAGTGTCCCTTTGACATTCATGGGATTTATGGGCATGCATGGAGGGAAAATACATCCCTTTGCTGGATTTGAGTCAGGAGGATCCCAGAGGCATATACTGTACTTCTGAATTTCCTTCTGCTTTTCATGACTGTAATTCTTGTGTCCTCTTTTGCATACATAATTGATTAATCTGTATTTTTAAAGGTTTAATACGTTTCCTCTTTTTAATCTGGAGGCACATGATTTCATTTTCATTATACTCCCAAGGTCTCTGACTTCTGTTTTCTATTTCCCTACCCTGCCGTCTGTGGGAACAAATTAGAGAGAAAATAACACTTTTGGATTATTGGGATAAGGAGAGCATAATACAAGCAGCAAAGGAAAAAAGAGAATTAAATGCAAATTCAAACATTCCCTTAAACATGAACAGGGAAATTAAAATTACACTTTGTTGTGCCAGTGCCTCTCTTGAGATGTGAGGGAAGAGTGCCCATATTATTGGTTGGTTTCCTATTGCCACACTTCCCAGACTTCAGTGTCCAGGATCCCCCAAAATTCTATGGTTGAAGTCACTTAACTGACAAATTCTTCTGGTCCTCTCTACCTTTTTAAAGCTTAAGAGAGGATCTGCTAAAAGATTTAGGAGCTTTTTAGATGCCTAAATGTTGCTGGGCCTGTTCTAATCTGCAGAGATGTTGTGGTGTCCTAAGCATCCTCCACTTTCACCCCTGGGATGTGTTTTCCAGGGAAGCATGAAAAGTGGATACTGTCTGAGTTTTGTATTGCATGGCTGGTAGCAAAACCCAAATCTCTTTGTGGAATATGCCCCTGGCCACTGCTGGTACTCTTGGTAAGGAGAAAAGCCTATCTTTGTACCTTGACATGGGAGAACACTTTTCTGGTGAGTTCTCAGCCCTCTTCTACTTTTGCAAATCATCATGAAACCAGAGTGAGTCTGGCCCATTCAACAAATCTGAGTTTGTATTCCTTCAGGTTTCAGCCCCCACTATTCAAATGAAAATAAATGGAATGAAGTGCGAGGTAGCTGAGAGTGGGGAGTTTTCATTTCTCACTGTGTATATCGTGCATTAAATTGATAAGAATCAACTTTGTCCCTAGCCAAGATGCATTTTTATTTGTAACTCAAGGTAAGAATTAAACCCATAGATTTACAGTAATGCAAAATTAAAAAAAAAAAAAAAAAAAAAAAAAAGAAAATAACAAAAATACATTTAGCAAGAGCCTTAACAAGCACCTAACAACCACAATGACAACTGATTTGTATGGCTGGCTGTATGGAGTCCACAACCCATTCATCTTCTAGCCTTTCTCAGACAGTCCTTCAGCCTACATCTTTTTTCACCTCTTAAAGATAAGTGCAGCAGCTGCTTCAGACAACTACCACAAGAAGCTTCTCTAGCCAAAGGTGTAATGACCTCCTCCTTCCTCTCTTTTCCTGTTTACCTGCCCT
The DNA here is from genome assembly GCF_029582105.1 of Oenanthe melanoleuca. Taxonomy (NCBI): domain Eukaryota; kingdom Metazoa; phylum Chordata; class Aves; order Passeriformes; family Muscicapidae; genus Oenanthe; species Oenanthe melanoleuca. The sequence goes on along the minus strand of NC_079335.1, from coordinate 96,848,940 downwards.
TGGTCTCCATGACTGGGCACTGAGCATTTGGAAATTAGCTCATTTCCTTCCCCCACTGCTCAAGTTTGCTTGAGTATTATTTCTATTGTGTTTGCACCTTTTTTCTACCTTCTGAAAACATGCTGGTAATGGCTTTACATGGAACATCATGAGGCATATTGAAAGTACAATCTTCTTGCCAGAACTGTAGCTATCCTCATTCCATGAATGTCACATAAAAGCCCTAAATGATACAAGAATCTTGATGGTGGGATCAGGACCCTTGGGCATCTGTTCCCAGTGGGAATTCAGGACAGGGGCCAGGGTGGGAAGGAGGGTGACTGTGTACTTGCCTGGTTTGTTAATGTGATGATGGAGTAAATTTTTTTTGCAAGACTGATTTGTAAAGCTCTCTTGTGGTTGATTTCTTGAATCTGATTAGTTTTCAGGGCTGAGAGCAAAGGGGTTTGCTGGAGTGGGCTTCCCTTAACACAGGAGGAGTTAATCCTGCTTCCTGCCCCAAGTAAGAATTAAATGTTTTTCATTTGGATCATGATCATGTGTCTACACAGGGATGGGAGCAGGAAAAGTCCCCATTTTTCTAACTCAGGGGGGAAAAGTCTTTTGTTTTACCTTGTTCCTCTTCCCATCCAACTCATATTCCTCCACTTCCATGGCCCAGTCTCACCAGGAGAGAAGAGTACACCACGTTTCACTGTCCATCCTCTGAGCAGTATTGCTGTGTGTGAGAATGGTCATTGCCCCCTCTTGTCCCCCAGTGACTTCTCCTTGGCAGATGAATAGAGAGTAGGACATGGTACCAGAGATACCAAGGTGTCACACCAGTGTAAACACTCCTATTGAGTCTGGGCTTATCTTATCTCCTTAACAAGGTGTGTGAAAGGAATTAGTCAGTAATTTGTATTGTCAACAATGCTGCTTGGTCTGTTAGCCAAAGTGCTGAGCTTGAGAGGAGAGATGGGCTTTGTGCTACCCATCAAGCCCAACTAGTGAAGAAGTTGGTGTTTTCCTAACACGGATTTATTTTAACTGTTCAGCTGCAAGTACACAAGGAGGCTCCAATGCAGATCAAAATAGTTCTAGAAACTTCTTCATCACATTTCTCAAGCAGATTATCAAGTTACAGATATTGCATCATCAACACAAAGTCCTGTTGGCTGACCACCCTGCAGAATTCAGTTTGCTACACAGGCATTTCTGAGTGTCCTGCATGCTCTGCTGGCTCATGTTTTCAGAGACTTTGTAATTCTCCATTGCACAACTTGGGGAGGGGAGAAGTAGTGTGTGAATTCTGTTGTTTGTCTACCTAAGTGAGCCTCCTTCAGTGCTGCCATCTGTCTGACTTCCATGGTCTGCTGGAGGATAGTTAGCATATTTTGCTGGATATGTTCCATTTCTCTTATCTAAATTTAAAAGGAATATGATTCCTGTTTTATAAGAGAGACAAATGATTACCTAGTAACTTCAGGGGTGAAAGCAGGAGGCCATTTCTCCATAATCTTTTAGCTGACTTGAGTTGTTCTCACCAGAAGCAGATGTCATTCCTGATGATTGAGAAAATGATTTTTTAAAGGAAGTGCCATAACCTCCATTCATGAGATAAGGCAATATACCCTGCATTTCCTACATGCCTCTCTTCAGTAGCATCAGTGGACTGTCTGGGCACAAATAATGAGAGGCAGTACCTGCATTTTAAGGCATTTACAGCTTGAGGTTGAAATATATCCACTGGAGAAATACAGCATGAAAGGGGCTACACGCTGGTTTCCAAAGCCTTAATGAAGAACAGATTCTCCTGGGTTTTGGGGATCCAGTAGGAACTGCACAAACCTGTACTTTAAAACTATCTGGTTTTGAATATGGCAAGTAGAATTACTGTTTTTTTCTGGTTTCAGGGTAACATTATCTCACCCCTAGTGGTAAAGGGAGGAGGATGAGTTTTGGGTCTCACAAAACAGTGTTGCTGCTCTTATGAGCTATTAAAGTGGGCAGGGACCTTTAGTGGTGCTAGTCACAGATTTTTTCAGACCTCAGAGTCCTCAGATTGCACTGCCTGAGCTGGCTGGCTGTCCTTATGCATGTCCTTCTTTTGTGAAGTCCATCCTCACACAGGCTGAAAAGAGCAGTCCCTTTCCTGGTGCTGGCAGAGCACGGGGGAGAAGATGGATGTGAAAGGAGTGTTGGCTTCACTGCCCTGTGGCTGGCCCAAGCAGGTCACCTTCCATGGATGCCACCTGTCTCTAATGGTTTCTGGCACATCATCAGTGTGCAATTGTCCACCTACCACAAAGGAGGTGCTGAGGAACAAAACTTCCTAGGAGGAAGGTGTGACATTGTTTTCTATTCAAGACATGATGCAGACCTAAACATTTTATTCTCCACTCACACACATTATCTATTGCAAGATTCTATCTTCATTTTGCAACCTTAAAGAGTTCACTAGATTTTTTTTTTTTTTTTTTTTGCAAGAGTGTTTTGTTTGCTGTTTTTGGCTTAATGAGGCTGGCTATTGGTGGGGGGGAGGTGGCAGGGGGGAGAAAAGCATCCTTATAATAAGCTTCCCAGTTTTTTGACATTAGTGTGGGAAATAAAATGTTTTTTGTTTTTGTTTTTGGTTTTTTTGCAAGCAGCTGAGCTCCAGAGTGATTCCACTAGGCCCCATTCTCCTTTTATTGATGAAGCTCAGTTGATTTCAAGTTGGCTGCTTTCCTCTCACAGGGAAGTCACACAAGATCCTTCAACTAACTTAAGAAAAGCTTTTTTCTGCATCTATTTCCATTGAAAAGTTATCCTAATTGAATCAGTTTACTTTTTGAAACATTAATACAATAAAAAAGATTTGGTTTTGCCAACAAAACAGAATAAAGTTTTTCTAATGTACAGAGGAAATCAATTATCCTTTATCTGTGGATGTAACTGAAAGAATATTATTGTAGTTCCATTTTGTTTTCTTGGGGGGAAGAAAGTATAATTGTTCTTTAAATGAAATGTTAAGTAGCATAGTTTACCAAGAAGTGCAACCACAGTCTGGTTTGATGTGTGTTGCACAGCTGGAATTAGAAATACACACAAAAAGAGAGAAAAAAAATAGAAACCACAGAGCTATTAAGCTGAGACAGTAAAGAAGCAACAAAATTGGCTTGGTTTTTATTTTTCCACTTAAAGATACTATTCACTTGGATAAACAGTATAGTCTTTGCAAATAAATAAACTTACATTTTTTAACAACAACAAAACAAAAAAGAAAAGAAACAGAAGAAGGAAATAGGAAAAACCAAACAAAACAGTGAGAACATAGGGATCATTAAGTATGTGATTTCAAACAAAAATGCTGTTAATTAAGGGCAACGCCCAGCTGAAGGAATCTGGGAAAGAGGTTGAAACAAGAAACAAATATCATGTCCTTCAAGTTTAATTAATTTCTTTGGAGAATTTCCAAACACATAAGGGGGGGTGGGGGGAAGAAGAAAAGGAACACAAAACAACCAAAGGAAAAAAAAAAAAGAGAAGGGAGAGAAATTTGAAATAATAGCATTTGTAGAAATTTAGAAGACAGTATGTTTTCTTCCCAAAAATCTGTAACCAGAACCTGAGAGGTTGGGAAAATGAAGTTTCATATGTGTAAACAAACAGGGTCTTTCAAAGTGTTTGTAGCAGCTGGATGCCACAGCAGCCTCCTCATGATGCACAAAGTCTCTTGTGGCAGAACACTCAGAAAAGTGACTCCTGCTTGTAGAAAATACATGCTGCTTCCATGCATTCTTACTGCCTGGGTCATCACTGTCTGCAGCCCTGACCATACCCCCAGCAAAGCTCTTCCCACTGGTTTTGCAGTGCCCTCAAGTCCATCTGTCGCTGGAAATGGGACCAGTGCAGCCACAGAAGGATGTGCCCCGGTAGAGCAAATCCCTGCCAGGTCTTACTGAAAAAAAACCCCAAAGCCAAAATAAATGAGTCAAAGCAAAAGAATATATATTTCTTTTCTACTTCATTTGCTTGTTTTTTTTTTTTTTGTTTTTGTTTTTGTTTTGTTTTGTTTTGTTTTGTTTTGTTTCTTAATATATGAAAACCATCCTTTTCTTCCCCAGTATTAACCAGCTCCTTCATCTTGAATTCAGCTCCTGCTGCTGTAATGAACTTGAGAAAGTGCCAGTTGTAGGTTGATGTATTTCTAGCTTCTCTCTCTCTCTCTCTCTTTTTTTTCTTTTCTTTAATATTTCCTGAGTTTTCCAGTCAGATATCTGACTCTCTTCCATTCTTATGTCTTCTCTCTTCCTTTCATCCCTAACACTTTCCATCACTGTGTCATGAAAACCTTTCATTGCCAGCCACTTCCCTAACTCTGCACTTGGAGCTGAATTTCCTTGTCTGGCCCCAACAGCCCTGTTATTTCCCACAAGGTTTTAAGAGCTTTTCCCAATGTGAGTGATGGGGCAAAGCCTGCCAGGGCAGTAAGTAGCCAGAGGGCGGAAAACAAATGGATTGGAAGCTCCAGTTGTGCTGCAGATTGCAGGAGGAAGGAAAGAGATAGGCACTGTGGACATATATGGTGAACTTGTTTATGGTGAGCACTCACAGGACTGACAAAGATCAGTTGCTTAATGGAAGCGGGTCCCTATAAACACTGAATAGATTCCTACTCAGTTTCCTGTGTGAATATTTTTGGCAGAATTATTTTCTATCTATCAAAGCATTCATAGATAAGAAAAATTAATTTCAAAAGACCAATTTTTTTTTTTTAAGATGTAGAAAAAGTGACTTCAACAGTCGAAGGGCTCTCTGAATCCTGTGGGATTTGTGGGCACTCAGCTTTGAGCATCATTAGACCAAAAATATTAGGTGTGTGGTAGTGAAGAAGCAGGAATGCAAGCAGAATTTCCTGGACTTGAAAAAAGAATAGTTTGATAAGTTACTCTAAAGAATGCTAACCAGAGTTTTTAAAGTGTTTGTATTTATTATTGTGCAGTCGAAGAGGGGAATTAAACATCTGGGTAATGATGTGTTTACAGTTTAAAAAACATCCTAATGGTCATACTCCTTCCCCTGCAGAAACACTTGCACACTCCTAAACAAGATACTTGTTTCTCTGTGTTGTTTATTGATCTACTGTCGGGCTAATACACCACTTGAGAGGATTCTGATTCAAACATCTCTAATGTAAGCAGATTTGCAAGTCTTGCCCTCTGAGTTTGCTCGTGTCATTTACTTGACAATGACTGGTCAAAAACATCTATTTGTTCTAGTTCAAGTCTGCCTCATTGAAACTAGATTTACACCGAGATAAGTTCAGTGAGATCAGCAGAATTGCTCTGAATGTGCTCTAGGATGATGAAAAACAAGCATACTTGTTTTTAAAGAATCCCTTCCCAAAATCAACACTTAAGAAAATTAAAAATGTTGTTCTTTTAATATGTCACTCACATTGGAAAGCTAAATGAGAGCAACCTATTTACACTAGGAGAACCACATTCTCATGGATTGTATGAAGTAACAACTATAACAAGGAGAAGTTTCAAGCACTATAAAGGAAATTTTAGCCTTTTTCAGTCAGAAGAGAAAGGAAATCTAGAAACTTATTCACTAAGAGATTAAGACTGACATTCCCAATGCCAGCTTGGGTATTTGAATATTTACCTTCCACTAAAATTAGCACGATTTTTTTGTCTAAAACTTTTTAGGCACTTTCCCCCTCAATCGGATTTGGGCTCTGGCCCAGCCACAAATGTATTTGAACCTTCCCAAGATTAGATGAGAAATCCTGTGTTACTGCCTGTGCACAAATGTGAGTCCAGATGCAGCTGCACATTTGAATCTTCAGTAACAGATGAAACATTTCTGTACAATAAGGAAAACCTCAGCAGATGATGTAGGAAGGTGGGTAAATTTGGTGATTTACTCTGCCTGCATTTCAAAGGCAATCCATTTGAGATATGGTGAAAGGTGGACCATGTCCAGCCTGACATTGTTTGGAAAACGTGTCTGTGCCACATTTTAATATAGTATGAGGGAAATGACACTTTCAAAGCAATCCCTCTCTCACAGGTAAGGCAGGGAAGGGTAACACTGTTTCAGAAAAACAAGTATTTATTTTATTTTTCTTGGCAGCCCATTGGTTGTTATCAGGGTTGCCCCGGTGGAAATACATATATTTTTTTTACGTTATGAGAAATATTGTGAAACCTTCAGCTTTTTGAAAAGTAAGACAAAGTAAGATTGGCACTGAAATAGGGTAGACGGCTTCATGAGTATTGCATCTAACAGAGTGGTACTCTGGTCTCGGTTGTACACTAATAAAAAAAAAAGTAACAGAGATTGAGATTTGTATCAAACCCAAAATTCTATGTTTGGGCACGGGAAGGGAAGTTTCAGGGAAGTTTCAGGGAAGTTTCAGAGAAATTTCAGGGAAGTTTCAGGGAAGGGAAGTTTCAGGGAAGGGAAGTTTCAGGGACAGGGAAGTTTCAGGGAAGTTTCAGGGAAGTTTCAGGGAAGTTTCAGGGAAGGGAAGGGAAGTTTCAGGGAAGGGAAGTTTCAGGGAAGGGAAGGGAAGTTTCAGGGAAGTTTCAGGGAAGGGAAGGGAAGGGAAGTTTCAGTGAAGTTTCAGGGAAGGGAAGTTTCAGGGAAGGGAAGTTTCAGGGAAGTTTCAGGGAAGTTTCAGTGAAGTTTCAGGGAAGTTTCAGGGAAGGGAAGGGAAGTTTCAGGGAAGGGAAGTTTCAGGGAAGGGAAGTTTCAGGGAAGGGAAGGGAAGGGAAGTTTCAGGGAAGGGAAGTTTCAGGGAAGGGAAGTTTCAGGGAAGGGAAGGGAAGTTTCAGGGAAGGGAAGTTTCAGGGAAGGGAAGTTTCAGGGAAGTTTCAGGGAAGTTTCAGGGAAGTTTCAGGGAAGTTTCAGGGAAGTTTCAGGGAAGTTTCAGGGAAGTTTCAGGGAAGTTTCAGGGAAGTTTCAGGGAAGGGAAGGGAAGGGAAGGGAAGGGAAGGGAAGGGAAGGGAAGGGAAGGGAAGGGAAGGGAAGGGAAGGAACATTGTGTTGTTGGTTTTCCAGACAATGTGCAGTGCTGGTTTTGTCTGTACTGATTTGGTTGGAAGGGCTGGTTGTCTCCCCTGACACATGAGGTTGGGGCACTGGTGCCATCCAGATTAGACTGTGTTGCTGTTAATTATCAGGGAAAACAATTAGGAGCTATGGTAGGGGTAATATCCATCCCTTTCTTAGGGTGTGTACCTGCCACTTATTACTCATATTCCCAGTTGTGGTTAGCTTTCTGCATAACTGGAATCCAAGACTAATTGAGAAGGACATTTTTCTTCACATTTCTCCCTGGTTACCTTTCCTCCAAAGCATACCTTGTTCTGTGATTCATGCCTTTATCACTTGCAGATTCACCACTGCCCCATGATCCCCACCAAGGCCCCATCTCAGGCACAGCTGGAGACTCTTCCAGCTGGGCTGCCTCACTCTGAGCACAGCATGCTGGCATTGGCTTTCATTTGTTAAGCTTCATGCTGTCCTGAAGCTGGCCTACCTGCAAGGATGGCTCTTTCCCTCTGCCAAGCATCTTCACAACATCAGCAGCATTCCTCCAGTTCCAGCAGAGCCCTGGGAAACAGGGAATCTTAGTAAGCCCCTGAGTTTCTTCCAGCCTGAGGGCGTCATGTTTGCTGCTAAAAGGCCCTGTAGCAGAGTTCACCTCTTTGTCATGCTTGGGAAGAGGCAAGGAGTTCTTGTCCTTCTCTGCAGAATAGGCTTTTTTTGGTGTTTTTGCTATTCAGTGTCTTGAGAGGCTGCAGCCTCATTTTGTTACCATTAGTCCTAACAGATTTTTCAAAAGGTAGCAGACCAAATACAGGACCAATTTTTGAAGTTTTTATTCAGCTGTTTGTGCTGAAGGCAGCTTTCTCACTGATGTCTACCAGACTTAACCAGTAACAAACAATGAAGAGGCAACTGGATAAGGACTGCAGAGTATAACCCACTGACCTGAACCCAGGCCGAGCACACAAATCAATCACCAGCTTCTGGAATAGTATGTGTAAGTGTATAATGCATCTGTGACTCTGAAGCCAACACATTTTCTCCCTGTGCCATAGAAATTTCCTGATTTAGATCATGAAGATATGCTGACCTTTGTAAGGTATATAAAGAATATCAATATGAAAAGAATTTATGTGTGATCCAAGAGTTTTTTTAATGAAGTCCATATTCTCTGGACATTGCTTCTATACTTTCTGAACAGATAGAGAGAGTAATATAATTGCATCAAAGATCATACAGCACAGGTAGATTGCTGGCTGTCTGTAACCTCCTCAAGTAGGTAGAACTCTGGATAAAGGAACTTTTAAAGGTTTGATACATTCTGTGAAATTAGACCGCTCATATATCAGTGTTCAGCACATCCTCTTACACAACCCAATGTGGTAGAACAAATTAATCACACTTTGGCCTGCTAAATGGGATTTGGAGGGCATAACTATAAATTAAGCTTTCCTCAACTCCACCTCAGAATGTTTTGTCCTCCATATTGCTCATGAGTCATACCTTCTCCAAACTCTGCAGAGCTGAGTAAACCCTGCTCATTGTCTTCCTGCACACAAATGTTGAAGGTCTGCCTTGACAGCTGGTGGTTTTCTGTTTGTTTTTAATTGTTTGAGCTTCTCTTCCCTGTATGGAGATGGCAGGTAGAAGCTCGCAGCTATGTGGTTGGAACAGAAGACAGTAAAGATTTTGCCTCACTGTTGCCTTAGCCCAGTTTCCTATACAAACAAGATTCTCTCTGGTAGGCTCCAGTGTGTCTGAGGAATGATGTTATTATGTGGTTATCACCTCGAAGCATTAGGCATATTTTTTAGATACAGTAAGATGATGAATGTCATCTTCTTTGGGATTCTTTGGGAAACAAGTATAGAGGACAAAGGACAGGCTTGATTTGCTTGCAGCAGTCTGTGCTTCTGAGGAAGCTTCATGAGAAAATTTTTTTCATGTGTTAATAGCAGAAGTATTGTATGGGATACTTCTATCAGGCAAAGGTGAAGAAGGCAAAGGCAGAAGTCAGAGGTGAGGTCACTGGCTGCCAGGAAGGAACCACAGATGGAAGGAAGCACTGCTCAGGGAGCTGGCAGGTCAGAGCCCAGGTGGGATTTGTCTCACCAGACAGTGCTGGGGCAGCCAGATGCATACCTCCTTCCATCACTTCCTTGCAGTTGGCAAGATTAATTGGGCCTGGATTTCCAAAGACTGATTCATCCTGTCTCAGTCACCTGTTTTAGAAGAGATGAATTGCAGCACAGGGACTGTCAAGGGCATCCAGATGAGAAGTTCAAACTGGACAGTGAGCTTTTAGGTCATTAAAGTACAGTTGACATGATGTCTGCTCACAAGTATGAGTGAAGATTAGGTTCTTTTGAACAGCAGAATGCATTGCCCAAATGCTTTTATATATTTAGAGGGACACAGTATCACAGCTACAAGTTCTCCATAAAACTCCTATTGCTCACCAGCATAATTTTTATGTTGTTACTTTGCTTTTCTGTTTTTCATCCATAAGCTGATCTTAATCTATATCTGGGTCATAGTATGAGTAGTCACAAAGTTGTATATGGTGAAGGATGAGTAAAGCTCTCTGTCATCTTTTGATCATATTACCGTATTCTGCTTATGAGTTTCCATCAGTTTAGGAATTCAGGAAAATAAAAAGTACCTTCCTTCTTTCTCTTTCAGCCTTGTAAAACTTTTCCCTGTGCAGTGTCCTCAGATTTCCAACTCTTAACTCAGGTATCCCACTGTGTCATGTGGGGTTTTGCAAGTGCTTATTTACCTTTGTTTAAACTCCAGATCCCAGAATCCTGCGAGTATCAGCTGTCATAGTGCTATATACTGTGTATTCCCTGCCTTCACAGGTGCAAAGCAAAATTTTAAGTCTAGTGCAGTTTCAATTTCTATAGCATTCTTTTCACTATCTGAGTAACCAGAAGGATCTTTCAGAGAATTTTCAGTAGTATTTCAGTTGAACACTTTGATGTCTCTATTTTTTATTATGTGCTGTGTAGCATCATGTGCATCGTTCAGCAAATACAGAAAAATTCAGAAAGCTACATAAAAATAGAAGTGGTTTGGTCCTGTTTGTGTTCCTAGTAACTAATATTTTGAAAGGTAGGAAGAATCTGATTTCTAAGTCTAGTTTAATAGTTCAATAAAGTAAACAAATAAATGCAAGGGCAGAATAAAATTGAAAGAGTAAAATAATAGATCAAGCAAAAGGGTAAGAACTCATCCATCCACCATAGCTAAGCCTTTGGAAAGGGAAAAGTTGCACACTTACAATGTACACAGGATAGAAGCACATTTATGGTATTTGGTATTCTTCTTTTGGATTGTGCTTCACCCTAAATCATGTAAAACTTTTGTCTCATTTTTAATAGCTTAATTTTTGACTTTGAGGTATTCTGCAAGCTTGCTTTTTCTCCACAGCTATTTGTGGTGGTTACTTGAACTGATGACGATAATCATAAAACCGTGGTTGGTCTCCATTGTAAAATATTCTACTGCCTTTGATGGAGCATGGTCTTACTGTGCTGGGTAAATGTACAGGCTGTGAAGAGATATTTCCTGCCTAAAAACTCTGGTGGATTGTTTTCTAAACTTGTGTTTGGCTTTGTCTTACTTGTTCAAAACTCAGGACTATATATTATAGTATGTCTCATATTGTTTTCCTTGTCTGCTGTTTTCTTACTTGGCTGGTCTGTGTCAGCACCAATGACAAGTTAGCACCAGCCTGCAGTGTTTATTCAAGTAAAATTCACAGACTTTTTGTTTGCCTGAGCACTACAGAACAGAAATTTTTAAGGTTCAAGCAAAACAACATAAAGCTCTTACAATTTGTCACATATACCTAAGATATTCTCGAAATCTGTTGACAAATTTGAGGCATGTTGACAAAGTATCATAATTTCCTAAGGAAAGTGCTCTTCTATCTCTTATTTTCCACATAGTTTCCTTGGGATGAGATCCTGCAAACATAGAAAGGATTACTATTCTCTATCAGTGTGTGGGTAGCTCCAGTAAAATTTAGAATTTGCTGTTGAAATAACATCCCTCATGCCCACCAAAGCCTATGGCAAAAATTGCATCCACTTCAATGAAACCTGGGAGCTGATACTGAATTGGGAGGCAAGATTAATATTTGATATGATTGATGAAAATGTGACATCTGCTTTCACTTGCATATCCCTGGATGCTGCCTTGCTAAAGAACCCTGAAAAGAGTCAAAAAGTTCAATTACTGTTATCCACCACCTGGCATTGTATTCCACTCTGGACTGCTAGTGGTGAGCACTACAGGCAGACCAATGCCAAGGATGTCTGGTTTTGATCCATGGGGCTCCTCTCCAAACTTCCAATTTGCGTAACTAGCAAGGTGTACTTTTGAGATCTAGCTACTTAATCTTGCAGTCCAAGACCTCAAATCTGGAGAGAAATAGCTCAGCTTTATGGTATGTTATCTTCTTCATTTTTGTGACTGAGAAATATAAGAAGTAGTACCAAAGAACTAAATATGATGATAGTTTCAAGGAAGGGGGCATATTGTGGGATTGGTTGTTATCCTGAAATCCCATGTTTGGTTGTCTTGTCTTGCTAAAGGTGTTTAGGCAAGGATGTGTCATCAAGCGTATCAGTGTATTTTTATTTTTATTTTTTTTCTTCTGAAGTAGCAGGGCCTTGCTTCCCTTAGAACAAGACTGTGTGACCTTAAGCTGCAGATTCCTTCTTGTCTCCAACTGAGGTGCTACCCAGACTTCAAGTTTGGGGAACAGAGAGGTGTAATTTGTGTTAGTCCCTTGAGGAAAAGTGCAAATCTCCTGCTGATCAGTTCTTCCCAGGCTTTTGTGGATGTTCTTCATTACAAAAGAGGGAATGAGAGAACTCAAATAGTCTGACATAAATGAGATGCAAGGAAAAATAACTGCAGGAAAAATGAAAGGCTCTGGCGGCATTTTTGTACGTGTATGTTTACATGGGACTGTTGTTCTCTGCTGTTAATGAGAGCTGTGAACGCTGCTGGGTCACACACCAGCAAGAACTTCATCTTCTGTGAGTACCTGACCACCTTTCTGCCAAATTAACCAGACAGAGCTTGTACTTTTTTTTGTTAACTGCAGAGGAATAGAAAAGATCTCATCTGTTATAAATCTTGACTGTGCAAGCTCCTTAGTACTTCTTGATGTGCTGACTTTTTACCTATAGAATAGCTTTATACTGAAGTGGTATGGCATTTTTTATTCAGTACTAGAGGTTTAATGTCTATCATCTGAACTGAAGCCTGATATGGAGCACGATGACAGGAGTAAGGCTGGGAGCACAGTCACCAACAGTCCCTTCAAAGTATTGCCTGATGCAGTATAAGCATTTTATTTGATCCACTGTGTGAGTCCACAGTTCAATGTCCCAGTCAGAATGAGACTAAGCAACTGGTATAGACAGATAGATGTGAAACAGAGATTGAGAGAGGTAGATATATATAGATATTTACCATGAGATCTTGATGGATGAGAAATTCATGCTTTAGATTCACTAATCTCAGATGTCTCCTGTCTAGATATCATCAAATATGTTGCACTGTATCTTTCAGTAGGGACAAATACACACCAAGGATAGATTAAGGCCAGGAGATTGGCTGGATTCCTGACTAGATTGGAATCTCCACCCAGGTGGCCAAGAGGATAAACTAACACTCCTCAGGAGCCCCTTAATGCCCATGGGATGCTACTTGATTTACAAATGCTATTGTCACACCTTACCTGGGACAACTCTAGCTGGGGATGATCTGTTGGAAGTTTAGCAGTAGTAGAGCATTAACATACTATGAAAAATACATTTGCAAATGTCCACTAAGCAGTGTCTCTATAACTATGCAAGTCCAGGATGAAATAGAAGTTTTAATCTATTTTTTTCCATTGCCATTAAAAAAACCAAAACAAACAAAGCCATTGTAGGTGAATTTGGACAAGAACAATGGACATCCACCAGCTACTGAAATAATTATTTAAGAGGCTGACAAAAAGTCTGAAAACTACAAGCCTTCATGGTATTTGAGCAAGCTTTAAAATGTTGGCTAGTAGATTTGACTTAGGGGAAAACCTAGTTATTTCCTAGGGGAGTGTCTGAATTCACCACAGAATGTGTCTGTCCAATTCACTGCATCCACAACTGGCAAAAAAAGACACTTTGATGGATCCTTTATATATCTGTGATATTCTCCCCATTCCCCCATCCCGACTGACACAACTACAATAGGCAATGTTAACATAGGGTTGGACATGCTAGAAAAAACTGTCCTTTTTTCATTCAAGTAACTGATTTAAATTCTATCAGAACAGTCTTTATAAACTACATCTCCTGGAGAAGGGCTTGTGAGTATACCCTACAAAATACTGCTAAATCTGTTCACGTGTAGTTCAATGGCTCAGTTGGGAGAGAAGCTGAGACAACTCCCTAGAGAGAGGTTGAAAGTATCCCAGATCATTTAAAGGGGATGTTAATGATGATCTAGCTAATTATAACAACCTAAATATCACCACAGTTAGCAATTTCATTTCTTATTATAGCATGGCAAAAAGGAGATAAACAGATTATTTGTGCCAATTCGGCATGAAATGTTATGATTTTTGTGTCTTTATTAGATGCAGCCTGCTAGAGACACTCTGCTTTTTCCCCATATGCTACCTGCCTGATAATTAACATGTATAAGATGTTTTTAAGAGCAAACAAAGGAAACTCACTCTGCTTGTTTGTTTGGTGTGTGTTTATGCTCATATATCAAAATATCTCAAGCAGAACAACACCATTTTAATTTCCTGTAAAAAGAAAATATTCTTCTGAAGAATGTTCATCGTAATGAAGAGTTTTAATGCAAGCATTCATCTAAACTCAAGGAGGGTAAAAGTATTTTGAAAAAAGTTTGCATTTAAGAGATGGAGAGCTCAGACTTTCTATGAACATCCCAAAAGTACAGAATTTTCTGCATAAAATTGTCCTTTTTGTCTGTGTGTAAAACTCAGCTCTTAGCCTTAATTTTTCTTCAGTAATCACAACAGAATTTGAAAAAGAAATATGTAATTTTACATATTTATAAGATAGAAGGGGCTAAAAAAATTACTGTGTTTTGATCTGTTTAATTTCATTATAGAGCTTTCAAAAAAAACTAGTGATGAATATGTTATAAATAGCTAGGTTAGATTAGACATTCGGAGAAATTGGATGGTGTACAAGAGAGGATCTGCTGGAGTAGAATGATAAATCTGATCACTAGGGATCAGTCCTTTTTCCACTGAAATCTAGTGATATCCCCAGTGTAAGCAGAAGAAGGAGAAAGACACAGAGATCCTTTGCTATGGACTGCCAGAAGGAATTATATATATTGAATCTGTGAAAGGCTGCAACAAGCATCCTTAGAAAACTCAGACTCTTGAATGAGGGTTGCTACTTTGACACATCTGCATATTTGCTAATAAATTTCCATTTTTTTTTTCAATGGCAATAATAAAAATCATAAACCAAAACAATGAAAGAATCCAAAGTTACTAATTGACACTAGTGTGCAGAAGTACAAGAGCGGTACAGTTTATAATTTCTTTCAAAACCAATAGATTCTAAACAACTGGTTCTTTCTCTACTCAGGCCCCCCACCATTTACCTTTCCTAAACCAATTCCCTGACAGTAATAGCAGATAAGGTTTTTGCCCTGACTTTTTACCCTTCCCAAATGTGGTCAACTCCCTACACCAGTTCTGAAACCCACCTTACGTGTTGGCTCTTTCCTTGTGCTCCCATCTGCAAACTCTGAGGATTTTGACATGGCACCATTTCATACTCCTCTTTTCCTTCAACTAGGCACCTCTTGAGACCTCTCTGCTGTACAAGGCAGCCATACAACAAGGGAGATGCTTAGGTCAAGTTCTCTTGTGACGGATATTGCATAAAGGAGCAGAAATCAGTGCCATTGCTCCATAGTCTGGTGCTTTACCTGAGGCTGCCCCTGTGAAAGCACAGCAGACCTGTCTATTTAATAGAATTTATTCCTGCAAGGTATTTGCCTACTGGCAAGAAAATGACTGTCTTAAAAGCTTTGTCTTCTAGTGGATGTTGCCTGGATAAATGGCAACAGTTAAGGTCCTTGAATATGTCCTGTAGAACATTCACTGGGATTGGAGAGGAAGTGGAGGGTGGTGCAACTGGGAGTGGTGAGGAGACTGGCTCTTGATGCCACTGAGTATCAGGGCTTTTGAATGCAGCTTATGTGAGCAGAGTCCCTGCTCCTTCTGACTGTGCTTTCCTGTAACAACAGGTGCAGCAAGAAGGGAAGACAAGCACACAGCCTGGAGACCTGTAATTTTGAAGTCAGAGGCCGAGGAGAAGCGGAGGCACAAGGTAGGCTGAAGAAATGCAAAAGTATTGTGCATGATATAACTTATGGCAGAAATGCCCCATGGGTGTGGCATATTGAGTCGGAGAAATGAGTTTTGGCACGGGACAACAGGTCTTCTGCAGGAGTCAATTTCTACTTGCAGGGAAACATCACAGACAAATCTCAGAGGTCAGCTCCTCTTAGAAGGACAATCCAGACATGTGGAAAAATCATTATGTTTTATTTATGTGTAGCTTTTGTCTTCCCATTACATCTTTCAAGTATGATTCCTGTGAATCAGACATGAAAGATGATAAGAAAGGCACCTCCCTGAACAGACCTGCCCATTTTCATTTTGTTTAGCTGAAGGGTCTTGGATGCTCTAAGCTTCTTTTGCACTCTTCATTGTCAAGGTGTTGAAATATTTACAATACATTTCAAATAGCAAATGTCACCCACTCACCATCGGTTTTTATTTTTGGCTTGGACTGAGCAGACACAGGCACAGGCAGAAACTTCAGTTTTTGTTTCTGTGTTTCTCTTCTCTTCTCTCAATACTTTCCCTGCTCAGAAATGCATCAGAAGGCATTTTTTCATAAGCAGATCTTAAAGCATTCTATCACCTCTTTAGTTTATATTTTTTTTTCTGTCTTAATGCCGGTGTGATTTGAGTGTAGAGAAATGTTTGGGGTTATTTATCTCAAATTAGAAATATGTGTCTTGAGCAGAGTTGATATGAATGATATTAAAAACAAACCAAAAAAACCCCAAAACTTAAAAAAAAAATGTTGTTTAATGATGTAACAAGATGTCCAAGCTCTGAGGGAATAACTTCTTTTTAAAAACGTCTATGATGAATACCGATTTGAAGGCCTAGTCTCAACTTAAAATCATGCCCCAGTTTGAATGTCTTTTAAGCTATTTTTAAAAGCACTATCTTAACATCAGCAATACTGAATTATAAATGGTCAGGCAAACAGGATTTTCCACATTAATTTGTTTCTTTCACAAAGTATCATTTTGGATGTTGGTTAATTTCCCCTGCTACTTTTAAGGATTTTCATTATACAAAGAGGAAAAAAGAGTTTAAGAAAATTGATTGCACGAAATAGAAAGGAATATGAAATAGGCAGAAAATGAGAGAAGGGTACAATGGGCTGAAGGAATCATATTGCTCTTAAACAGATCTGTAAAGGGACCTGTGGTTTGCCTAATCATTCTATACACCAGCACTCCCCCACCACATATATATGTATCAGGGGATGGTATACATGTTAGATAAAATACATACACATGGTGTATATCTAGTACATACAGCTGAAACAAAACATCCGCAGTACTGCACCACTATTATCATGTATCATGAAACAGCTAACATTTTCCCGGGAACACGAGACTGGAAAAGGAAGTCATATAAGATAAAAAAGTTGGAAGAATATCAGCTTTCCATGTTGGTATTCAGATCCTGGTGTTGCACATGCCTCTTCCCTGTGCAGCCTGTCAGCAGCATTGGGCTGCTCCCTCCGAGCAGGGGCAGATTTGTCTCTTGGGGTGCTGGTAAATCCCTGGCTACGGAGGCACGGCACCAGGGCTTTCATCATTTTCCTCAGGCTTTCATCCCGGGCCCCTCTGCCCAGCTCCAACAGTGGCAGCTTGGGCGATGTGCACCTCTCACTCAGTGTGAAAGCACCAGAGCGCCGTGTCTGTCCTGAAAGTCTGACTTGGTGCTGCAAAACCTGCATGAAAAGGCATCCCTGGGACTGCCAGGACGATCAGCCTGACCGAACCAGGGGGATCCAGGCATCTCTCTAAAGCTACTTCTTGCACTCAGAAAAGATTTCCAGGTGAAAAACAACTCCGAAATAGTTAGCCTGAGGAAATTAGGGTTGAAGTGGCCCTTTGAGTCAGGTAAGATTGTTTTCTCTTTGTTTCTTAAAAAACTCGTGGACCAAGTCAGCTCGAACCACAAATACCTGCAGCTTTGTTTTGTAATAAAATTAACATTTTCAATGGTGAGACTAAGGGAAGCTTAATGAAATGCACAGCATCAAAAGCCAGTCTTTCACTTCCACCAGCAAACATACCTTTTTTTTTCCAAGAACCATAATTTTTTGGGGACTTCCCAAACGCAGCTCAAGCTCGGGTACCTTGCTGAATGGTATGTATCAGTAACAGATCTTCACTTGGCTGTGTTGTGAGCCAGGTTATGAACAAAGGTGCACATGAAGTATTCTGACACTGTGATGGCAACTTAAAAAAAAAAAACAAAACCAAAAAGACAACAACAAAAAACCCCCATACTTTTCCAGAGAGCCAGTCCCACCTTGTGACTTGATGGAAAATGGTTGTGGTAATGCTCATTTATGGTTTCTCACACTTTTTTAATATCAGGGGAGCGATCTGCAGAACTAGAAAAAGGCAAGGTGTCTTGTCAGGACACATCATTTCCCGAAGGATGGAGATATTGTAACAAATGGCATCCTAGTTCCTGCTATTTCTGAACGGCAGCATGATGCTGTGGGAAACCTGCTCGCAAGGAGCCCGGGGGAAGAAGGGAGATGAGGGCCAAAGAGGGAGGCAGCCGAGAGCCATGTTTTGTAGGGTGAAGGCCAGAGGAGCCTGGCAGGGTGCTGGGGAGCCTGGCAGGTGGGCTGGGAAAGGAGGAGCAGGCGCAGGCATCACCGCCACCCTTCCCCTCACCCAAGCACTTGCATTTTTTCCCCAAAAAAGCTATTTTTCGGGGTCACATGGCTTAGGTGAAACTTTCCTTGAAGTCCTCCCGTCAAGTCAGCCGAAGCAAACGCGAGCCCAAAGCCGCAGCACGCAGAGCAAACGCACCCGGAGGGCGCGTTTCCCCCAAAAGCCCCGAGTTTCTGGCGGGCGGCAGGAAGGGGTGTCCGAGGCACGGGTGCGCGGGAAAGGCGCTGCAGGAGGATGGAGCGGGAGAGGAGGGAGCGGGAGGAGGCAGAGGCAGGCGGAGGGGCCGCTCCGGGGGGGCCCGCGGTCGCCCCCGCCGCCGCCCGGCTGTGGGCGGGCTGTCGCCGCCGGGGCGGGCCGGCCCGGGCCGGGGGATGGCGGGGGAGGAGGAGGAGGAGGAGGAGGAAGGGGGGAGCGGGGGTGTCATGCCGAGAGCTCGCGTCGCAGCCCGGCAGGCCGCGGCCCGACCCGCACCCCGGGGCGCAGCCCTCCGCCGCTCCCCCAGGCCAGCGGCAGCCAGCCCGAGCGGGCGGAGGGAACGGGGGACGGCGCGCCGAGCTCTCTCCGCCGCGCAGAGGAAGGGGAGGGAAGGGGGAAAGTTTAGCGGAGGGTGTTTGAGTCGGGAGTTATCCCTAAAGAGCCTTTCCCCTGATCTGATCCAGAGGGCAGCGCTGGGAGGAGGGGGCGGCGACGACGAGCAGCCCTGCAACATCTGTAAAACTTGAAGGAGGCGGCGGAGAGGAGCGCGCGAGACGGAGAAAAGCGAGAGGGACAACTTTTCCGACACGTGAGTACCTCGGCGCGATGTGTTTGTTCCCCTCCTTCGGTGCCTGCGCCGAGCCAAAACAATGCGGGGCGGCGGCGGGCTGGAGGGGACGGGCGGCACGGCACGGCACGGGACGGGACGGAGGGGTCCCCCCTTCCCTTCCGAAACTGTTTGGGACCAGGCGCTGGATTTGGGGATACTTTTTTTTTTTTTTTTTTTTTTTTTCTTTCGCTCCCTCTCTTCTTTTTCTTCTATTTCTCCTCCCCCCGCTCTTTTGTTGAACCAAATCAGAAATGTCAGTCAGTGCGAGTGAGTCAGAAGGGATCAGATTACAAGATCACTGAAACTGATGTCGGACCCGCGCACACACACCCCCACACGGAGGCAGAGGCGCGGGCTGCTCCCCGCGGGAGGCGGGCAGGGATAAAACAACCACCAACAACACCCGCCGGCCCTCCCGTGCCGCCCCCGTCCCGCAGTGTCCCGTCCGTGCCCTGCCCGCGGGATGCCCGGCGGGGGCCGGCCCCGCTAGCGCGCCGGGGAGCGCCGGGGGACGAGCCGGGGCCCCGGCCCTCGCCCATGGGCAGCGCGGGGGCTCGGCGGCAGCGGCGGCAGGTACGTACCCACTTGGGCGAGAAGTTCTTTGTTCCCCCGGCTCTGCTCCGGGCCGCTTCTCTCGTCTCCCGGCGCTCCGGCCCCGCTCCCGGCTCCCTTCCCGCTTCCCTAAGTTGGAGGCGGGGGGCAGGGGGGTGTCTAACCCCAAAATGGCTGTCACGGAGCGCGGGGGCGCGGGTCGGGGCCAGGCGGGGCAGCCCCGCTCCGGGCCGCGCCGCCGATGTGCGGGCGGCAGCCGCTGTTTCATTCCCACCCCGCTCTTTCTGCTCGCCCCTGCTCCCCGAGCGACCGCCGGGGGTTTTCACGCTCAAACTTGGCAGGGGGAAAGGCGAGAGGAGCGGGAGAGCCCGCTGTCACGTCTGGCGGGCGGAGGGCGCCCGGGGCCGTCGCTCCTTGCGCGGAAGGGCACGGTCGGTGCCGGTCGGTGCCGGTCCGGGGGAGCGGGGCAGCGCTCGGCCCGCTCCGCTCCGCGGGTCGGGCGGGACGGGCCCGGCCGGGCGGGACGAGCGCGGCCGCTGCCCCTCGCAGCTGCTGGGAGCCGCTCCGCGGCCCGGCCGTGCTCCGCCCGGCTCCCGAGGGTGGGAGCGGCGCCGCTCCGCCCGGTTCCGACTGTCCCGGGGAGCCGGGGGCGCTGGCGCGGCTCCCGCGCCTTCGGACGGGCCCGCGGCTCGCAGC
The DNA here is from genome assembly GCF_029582105.1 of Oenanthe melanoleuca. Taxonomy (NCBI): domain Eukaryota; kingdom Metazoa; phylum Chordata; class Aves; order Passeriformes; family Muscicapidae; genus Oenanthe; species Oenanthe melanoleuca. Next base: position 96,828,797 of record NC_079335.1, on the reverse strand, counting down.
TGGCAGCGCCCGCTGCACCCGCACCACGTGAAGAGAGAAGGTACGAGGAAACACACGCCCCCCGCTCCCCACATCTCACTCCCCAGTTTGGTTTTTAACCCTCTGGTGCGGAGTTTTTATCCGGTCCTGCGGGCACGGTATCCGTGGCCTTCTGCCAGTTTGTATGTAGATATATTTATGTAAAACATTTTCTCCCAGCTCCTTGCCAGCTGTTCCACATTTTCCAGCTGCCACTTCAGTTTGAAATGATGGACTGTACGGATCTCAAAGAGCCTTTTAGTCGGAGGTACGGATAGCTGTCTGTTTGATACAGAGTGTCACGTTTTAGGGGCTACTTCACTAAAGGAGCATTAAGTAGCAACCCACTGCAAAATGCTCCTCTTCGTCGCGCCCCTGCTACTTCCCGCTTCATTTCCAAGGCTCAATAAACATGATTTTTTAAGCTTCAGCGTGCAGACTTTGTTTCTTTTGTGTTCGTGCTACAGAAAAACTTGGAAGCGAAATTTTCCAGAGGCCCTGAGACATGTGGCTGATTAAACCAACAAACATTTTTAGGAGGGCACGGCTGCCTCTCTGTCTCTCTGTGCTGTAGGTATCTGTTTTGAAATCGTTTAAGTCATTGGAATAGTGAGAAATCTCTGTGTTTCTCAGTCTTCCAAAATTGTTTTTGGTGTGGTGTTCAACGAGATTATGGATTGAAATGTGCCAGAACTGGCCTTAAGTAGTTTGAATATTTGTGCAATTGCATTGTAATTTGCAAAGGTGCCTCACTGATTGATTCCTATAATTATTTCATTTAGGTCCTTTATTAAAAATTGATAATGATCTGACAGTTTCTTAATTATATATGTCATGATTATTTTGAAGGAAGACGAATGCAGTGTTTTAAAAGTAAAGTAACCTTAAAATGTAAAAATTGCCATGTGCACACCACTGTATTTCAGTCGTGGAAATATATATTAAAAGTAATGGTGAATGAGTTTAGCAATGTAAACTGTAGGCAGCCTCTTGAGAGTTTGTTTATATAATGAAGCTTTGGGTATAACTAGCTAGTATGTAAATACTTTCAGTTTTGTGTATAGCCCAATTCTAAAAGCATAAATAATAGTAACTATGAGAGAAGGCTATTTTAAGGACGGGGGATTATTTCTTTAAAAGCAGGATTATGTGATTTTGAATGAGTAGGAAGAATGAGTAAGAAAAGGACTCTCTCAGTGTATGTGTACTCTTTTAAGCAGCAGTGGAAGCAAAACTATGGCTTAAGGTGCCCAAATGAATGCATTCTTGCATTCTGATTATAGCATATGGTTTTCAGCAGGACATGCTGTTTCCCAGAGCTTTTCTGTAGAAGTACTGCAAACAAAGACACCACCTGCATTTTCCTGCATAAGTGGAGTAACATTTTTGGCTTGAGAAGGTGTGCAGTGGCCAAGAAAGCGTTTTGCTGCTATACGTAATCATCAGTTGTGAAAGATTGTTCTGTTTCAAACACAAAACCAGTTTGTAGCTAAGAAATTAAAATATCAGTGATTACAAATGATTTTTTTTTTTTCCTGAATGGTGTTGGAAAAAACCAAAATACTCAAGTTTGGAGATATCATTATAATTTGTTCATCTTGCAGATTACTTGAATTTTTAACAAGATAAATGTATACACTGATATTGACCCATGAAAGTTTCAGTTACACTTCCTGCCTCGTTTTGGGGAAAACTATTGAATTACCTGCACTCCTGTAGTGCTTTTGAATTTTTTTTCTGCATATTAGAAGAAGGAATGTCATATTTTTATGTTGCAGAGTGTTAGTGAAAAGTTAGTTGTCTTTGCCTGATAAATAAGGAATTTAAAGGCTATTAAAGGAGGGTTTATTTGGAGTTATGGAAGGAGGCATTTTAATGATCAGCATTGCATGTGTCCAACTATATGGAGAGAGAAATGTGCAAAGAAAAAAGCAGACTTGAAGGAAAAGTGAATCAACGAGTCATGAAATCCTCAGGAAAACCTTAGTAATGGAATGTTAATGCTTTTAGACTATAGTAGATTACCTTAAAAGTCAGGCTTTTCTTCTTGATGCAATTGTTGTAAATCCCTAGCTAAAGAACACTTTGAAGAAAGCTTTACTTTTTCTGGCACTCATATTCTGTAGTAATTCTGGATGTTTTGGAAGATTCAAGATATTTTCTGCCAACTTGCAGTTAGGCAATTAAAATGCTAAAATGGCTTTTTAATTCAACAAAAGGTTCAGCTGTAATAATGATTTCAAGTTGTCTTTTAACCACAGGTTTTATAGACATCCTCCCTTTAGACTTTGTCATTTTTATAAGGGAATTGATTTGTTATACTTTAAAATCAAATAAAATGAGGCAGAATAAACAAAAATAGGGCATGGGTGCTGCTGCAAACTTTTCAAGTTCTTTCAGTGCATTTTTCATCTTTACTTTTATTTGATAGGTCTGTGAAATAGAGCTGTAGACTGGCAGACTTTAAATGAAATTTCACACTTTGATGATTTTTTTTTAAACTTTGATATATTGACAGCAAAAGAGCTGCAAAGCTTTATATAACTTGAGCAGTAACGCCAAGCAGCAGTCAAACGTCTCTATGCATTTGTGTTTAACTGCAGAAGAAAAACATGTCCATGGGCAGTAGAGGGTTCTTATCAACTCCCTAATCCCAGATCCCAGCAAACCTTGAGGGCATGCCTCAGATCTTGCTGAAATCATTGTAGACTCTCACAGTTTGCAGATTAAATATGCTATGTGTTCCTGGCTCCAACAACAGTTTTATGAGCTCACTAAGCTTCCTGTTTTAAGATCATTTTCTGAAGTTTTTAGGAGCTGCTAAGGGCGATGCTGTCTATGGCAAGTGGTACTTGTTAATTTAGGGACACTTTAGGTATTTCATTCTGTCTGTAAAAAGAGCCAAAATTGCTATTTTCAAATTAGAAGTCGAGTTGTACCAAAAAAAGGGAGCTCCTTTAAAGAGGGATTCTGTTGTTTTAATGTGTTTGTCAGTACACAAGGTGACAAAGTTTATACGAGGCTTGATTTGTTTTATGGGGCTTGACTTTGACCAGGCTTTTTAAAACAAGACTTTTCCAGTTGTAATTCTAAGCACAATGCAGCTTTTAGTACATAATTTCTGAGCCTCTTTTAACCAATTGTGTTTGTAGCAGCTCATTAAACATACCTTTGAAGTTCTTGTTCTCCTTTTCCTCCAAGAAGGGAAAATATATTCTGCCAAGAATGAATTTCAGTGAATCAGGTGGTTAACCTGAGATGTGTTGACCCTTCTGAACGTATGGCATTGCCCCTCACATTCAGAGTCTGGTCTTTTCTAGGCGCTAAATAGTTAACTCTTATATTTTATTCACTGTAATCATGTTTATGTATTCGGTGTAATAGTTTTAATTAAAAAGGAAAATACTTATTGTCCGACAACATGTGTCATATTATTCCCGAGAGAACTTGAGCCAATTTTGTGCTTAAAGGTTATTCAGTGAATGAAATTTTGAAAGCCCATTTGTCAAGGTACTGCATGGTTTCTGTTAGTTTTCAGCCCCCAAATTCATTGTCCTCATGGCCCAGTCATTAGTCAGCAGTGTATTAGTGCTGCCTTCAGGCAATGCTGCCCAGCACTTCTTCGCACCATTATAGCTCTAAAAGTGTTCTCTGCCGACTGCTGGAATTACTGCTCTGATTTCCGCTTGGCTGCTTTTGAGGTAAGTCCCCTCCCTACCTTCCAGCTCAGTCTAATCCCTGCTTTCTTTTAAGGCTGCTTTCTGCAGAGATTTAGGCGAAAACTTTCTTAAAGATTGTGCTGGCATCATACTGTGGTTTTGTTGTGGTGTACTCTGCACATGTAAATTGTACCTGCCTTACCTTGAAAGTGTATTAAATTGGCTGCTGATCTGAGGAGTTGGTTTCTCTCTCTTTAAGAACAAAATAAGAAACGAGACAATACACTGATGTTAAAAACCCCTGCAAGGTTATTTAGATTACAACAAGGGACAAAGTAATTGGGGTAGAATGTGTTTGTCTCTAAATAGTTGCTGGGTGTTAGAACTGATAATATCAGAATCCACTACAAGGAGATCTGATTGAATAATTTTATTAGCTGAAGTTGCCACTCAAATGTCAAGTTATTTTTTTCACTGATTATCAAGATGATTAGGCCTTTTAAAAAATTTATTCTTTCTTTATTTTTATTGATGCTCAAAATGTTGCTGTATTTTTTTGATATCTGATATTTAGTTCAGGCTAATGTATCCAACTGACCTTTTGGTGGTTTAGAGCTGGACCTTCCACAGTAGTGTTTGCTGCTTTTGTATGAGACTCTGTTTTCTCTGCATACAAATCTGTTAACGTCAAGAAAATCAACTGCATGTTGAATACATCATCCAGCTGCCCAGAGAATGAAGCCTTCATTAGATAAGATGTATGAATACCTGAAACTGAAGAGTCAGAAACACAGATCAAGTTAGTGTCAGTTCAGTACGCTGATCTGAGCCGTAGACATTAAAATGAAATCCTAGCACTACCGATGCTTAACTATCAGGATGTAGTTTGGTGGGGTTTTGCTTGGCTCTTCAGTTCACTATGGATGTTTTTTCTAGGAAAATAGTACAGCTGTGTAATTCTGTGATTACACTATTTTTACAAGGATAGTGGATTGTGCATTTGTAATGCACAGTTAGGAGTTGTGCCGTTGTGTTTTGTCATGTCACAAAAACACGAAGGAATCATGATGCAGTTTTCCTGCTGTTATGAGACAGGTGTAAAACCTAAAGTAAACTGTAAAAGTTGAAGATAGAGTTTTATAAAGTGCCTTTCACACTTGAAGTTCTTCCTGGGTATATGGAGATTTCCTAGCTCTTTTACGTGTTAAAACATCTGTGTTGGGTTAGGACGTGAAATTCTGGATGAAGGCATCCCTTAACCTGAGAGTATGCTGAGGAGATAAACAGCAGTTCAGGAATGGGACTGTGATCAAAACATGGCCCTTTCAAAAACATTCTACTTGATTCCTTTCATCTTGTTTTAAAATGCTAATTGTAAAATATGGAATACAGTCTTTTCTTCCTTCATTTGCATATCATAAGTTGGGAACAGAAGGCACATCTTTGCAATAGATGTACATTAAATACGTTCTTCCTTGAGCTCAGTTCCTGTATAGATTGACATTGATATATAGATCTAGTTTTGTTTCTAAGGAATCTTTCATCTGTTGGGATTGATGAGATAAAACAAAATGTGTGAAGAAAGTGGTCATTTCACTGGAATGTTGAGCTCCAGTACTTGAAATTAGAGTATTTCTGCATTTTTCTGTTGAAGTTATAGTGACTTCTTACTTGACTAAATAAGTGGTACAAAGCACATCCATTACAGATGTTTGTAATTTGCTTTACCAAGACAAGAAGGCAAAGAAAAAACCAGCCTGTATTGTCACCATAAGTATCTTATGAACAGCATCAGCAGAGGAAGTCATAGAGTTATCCACACAGCAAGCCTTGTTCTTGTCCCCCTCACTGTTCTCTCAGAATATTCCTGGCCTTCCAGATCTTGAGCAAATGAATGAACCAAAATCCAGCTCTCATAAAACAAATGTGTTGCCAAAGGAAGTCACTGCACTGTTACTTCAGTTTGTTTTGGATTTATTTTAGCTGCTGAATTCCTGAAGAAAGACAGAGGCAAAAACAGAGCATAGACTTGGTAGGGAAGTTTGAAGTGTGCCTCTCATTGTAACCTATTCCTACAAACAGTGCAGTCCACAGGAGATTTTTTTCCTACCCCCCCGTGCTAATTCTTTTACAGCTAATCTTACTTTGACATAATTATTAGAGTTTTTCCTGCTGCAGAATTTGAAGCTCAAGAACAAGCAGGATTGCAAAATAAGCAGTAACAGCTTATTCTAAATTTCTGAGCAATATTAGGCAGTTTAATTGGAAGGAGTTCTGATTTCTTCAGGGTAACTGCATTACTAGTTTTAGACACACCCCTCTCCCCAAATATGTTAAAGTGTTTGGAGACTTGAAAGATATGTAGCACCTTTACTTTTAAGAAATAAATTTCATTATTTCTGTTGTATTTAGACAGTTTGTCAGAGAGTCAAAAAAAGAATAAGGAAACCCAAAACCATGTGATTAAAATAGCAAATAATTAAATTCAGAGTTAATGACCTGATTTGTTTTGTTTTTGTTGTGGGGTTGTTTGTTTTTCTTAAAGTTCAGTTTTTGTTGTAAGGACTCTCAGACAGTGAATTGATTATGAAATTTTACCTCAGAAGATGTATCATATCTGAATTGTAAAACCACTAAGTCTGAGCTCTGTCTCCCTCAGCTTTGTGTTTGTTCCCAAACAGCAGCTTCTGTGAGGGATGGACTGGAGATGGACAGTTGACCTGAGTCCTTCAGTGTTGTTATCCATTAAGTTCTGTTTACTGAGTATGAAAATGAATCATCTCCTTCCTGCCAGAGATCTGTTTTATTTAGATACAGAGTTTAATCTGTTGAAGTAATAGTAAAAACATTTAATTGGGGTTATACTTATCAGCTTTTTAAATCCAAAAACAAAAGCAGATATAATCTACTTGCAAGACTGTGTGGTTGATGTGTATTTAATGCAACTGAGGTGCTGCCTCAGTAGAAAGTGCCACTTATTGATACTATTCTATGTGTATGTTTAAAATATTTTCAGAACTTTTAGGTAGCTGAGTTTATCTGTAGCAGAAATACATAAGCAAATATATAATTCCCCTGGAGTCAAGTAAATATTACAATCAATCAGTAGTTCAGTGTATGCCACAGAATATTTTCTCACTTAGAATCTTAATCACGAGGATGCTAATAGCACTGGTTTGCCTTGCTGATTGCCTTTGTGTTTGTGATCCTCCCTTATTGTTGCCACAAGCTATTTAACCTATCAGGAACAGATCAGATCATCATTAACCAGGCTTTAGGTCTAGTTGTTTTTCATTCTTTGTGGGGGCAAAGAAATCAAAGGAGAGTAACAAGGAAAAGACAGCAGATAGTAATGAGTTTGGAAAGATTGTATTAATACATGTTGTGTCTCTTAACTTGGGATATTTTCAATTTCAAACTACAAATCCATCTATCTGATTCTGTCAAGCTTTTCTTTCTCTCTCTCTCTTTTTTTCTCTCTCTCTCTCTCTTTCTCTCTCTTTCTCTTCTCTCTCTTTCTCTTTCTGTCTCTCTCTCTTCTCTCTTTCTCTCTCTCTCTTTCTCTCTCTCTTTTCTCTTTTTCTCTTTTCTCTTTCTCTTTTTCTCTTTTTCTCTCTTTTTCTCTCTTTCTCTCTCTTTCTTTCTCTTCTTTCTTTCTTTCTTTCTTTCTTCTTTCTTTCTTTCTCTCTCTTTCTCTCTTTTCTCTTCTCTTTCTCTCTTTCTCTCTTTCTCTCTTTCTCTTTTCTCTTCTCTCTTTCTCTCTTTCTCTCTTTCTTCTTTTTCTTCTCTCTTTTCTCTTTCTCTCTTTCTTTTTTCTTTCTTTTCTTTCTTTTCTTTCTTTTCTTTCTTTTCTTTCTTTTCTTTCTTTTCTTTCTTTTCTTTCTTTTCTTTCTTTTCTTTCTTTCTCTTTCCCTCTCTCTCTCTCTCAGACAGGTTTATACATATGCAGATAGCAACTAGTGCATTTATGGATCATGCATGTAATTGAAATGGAGATAGGAATTTTGAAATATAAGATACATTGCCCTCCACCCCCAACTTATTGCTTATTGTGGTTTTATATAAAGTGGATATAAGACTCTTTGTGCTGTTTATACTGGTCTTAGTCTTACTGTGAGTAGTTGTCTCAACAGGGAGGAACCCAAATAAAGTTTATGCTGGAGTAGTTAATGAGGGTTGCAGAATTCTGCTTTATCTTACTAAGAGTTGGGAAAGGAGAAAACTATTCTAAAAATATACAGGTTAGTTCCTATAGCCTTACAAAAACGGTGAGATATACCAAGAGGTTAATGCTTCGTTTGGGAGATATTTCTTACAATGTCTGAGCTCTTGAAGGTTTTCCATCAGGTTCTGTCAGGGGTAACTTTGTCAGTGCAGCTTTGCCAGCAGGTTTGATCGAAAGCCATGCTGAAATCTAGGTGGGTTTTGGAAGTTAAATGTACCTGAATCAAGCCTGTATAAATCAGTGTGAAATAGCTCCCATGTAATAGCTTAAGATTGTCTCATATAAATTTTGCATTTGAATGTAGCTGAGCAAGATGCATTTTTTTTTTATCCTTAAATAATCCCAAGGAACAGCGTAACCCATGTTGATAAAATTGATAAAGGGTCCTTTATGGTTGAGAGAGACTGTAATTTCCTGATTGTTCTTCATGCCTCCCCTTGTGTTTTTCACTTTCATACAGTTGTGCTGCTCAGGATGCATTGTATCCCCAAAGACTGCTTCCAGTAGTGTGGATCAAAGTAGTACCTATGAACACCCTAACTACCCAGAGTGATTTCTGAAAAATTAAACATGCTATGTTTGCTTGCACGCTGATTGGGGCACTCTGGTTGCTGATAGCAATCAGTATGAACTTCCCTACTGCTGATGTAATGATGATGAATGCTGTGACACTGCTATTTCAGACAGCTCTTCTCAGCGGATGCAAACCACTTGTTAATGAATTGAATACAACTATAGCAGCATCAAGTAAAACAGGGAAAGGTTTTACTTGCTTATTTTTTATTTCTTTGATTCAACATGTTAAAAGATACTCATAAAAAACAACAACAACAACAACAACAACAACAACAAAAAAACAAAACAAAAAAACAAACCAAACAAAGGCAGAAGGTTTAAATTCACAGGAAATATAAACCGGTCTTAATGTGCAAATAGAAAATTTTAAATGCTTACACTTCAACACTTTGACCAAAGTGAACAGTCTTGTTGAAGTCAGTGAGCTTACTCCTAGCAATAAATATCTGCATGATCTGGTCTTTAAAGCTAATGTGTGCAATATAAATAAAATTATTTAAAAAGCAGTTTGGAGAGAAGAAGTGATACAGAGTGAAGATTTATTGGAAAATTGAAATGTATGTTCAGAAAGAATCAAGTTTCTTGTTCTTACAAGCACAGGGCTGCTCCACTGGTTTTGGTTAGTTTGGACTGCGAGTAAATGAACAAAAAGATATGGGTTTTTTCCTCCCTAGTATATTAATATGATAATTTTTACTACTGTAAGGCACAGTTTTATAACCAACATACATAAGGACTAGAATTACATAATACTAAGTTACTTGATAGAATTTTTTTGTTTGAAATGAGTTTCCAACATATTGTGATTTGTTGACACTCCTTTTAAAAAAGAGACAGTTTTCCTCACTTAACTAGCTCACTCCAGTAGTTTGTTCCTAAAATTCCTCCAATGTAATATGCAATTGGGGAAGGTTTTCATTTATATCTTAAAAAGAAGAGACACACCTGCAGGCAGGTTACTGTTTTGAAAGGGATTAGGTTTAAAATGGGGATCTGGAATTAATTGTGCAGTGGGTTCAGGCTTCAGGGAAATTACAAAAGGTTCAAGCATGGTTGAATGGGAAAAAGCCATGAATGTTTGCTTTCAGGAAGGAATGTTTATCCCTCTATTTACCTATGGAAGTTCAGGATTTTGCCTGTATACTGTTAGAGCCTTTCCTTGCCATTCATATTCACATGGAGCTGCTTTCAGGTTTTTTGAAAGTGGAACTCCTTGCTGCAAATACATACAGATTGTCTCAGGCCTGGAGACAGGAAAAGGAAACCCACATGCTGGAGAAAGACACATACACCCTAATATAAGCCACTTTATATTTTAGTCTGGGGATGATGGGGATGGGGATAATTGCTTCTTTTCATGACTTTAGGTCAAAATCAACATGCTTGTGATCCAAGGACCAAACAAAAATGGGGATGAGTTCTGCAGCTTCCATACTCTTTGATATAAATGAAGATGCCACCTCAATAGAAGACAATGGAAGAAAAATAACCACAACTGAAGATGTGTAGTTTTTTAGCTCCTTCAGAGAAGGATAGGAAATCATTAATTTGAGAGAATTAACTCTAAGGTGGTTAGTCAGATGATAGGAGGGTACATTGAAGGATTCACTCATGCAGTGGTTGGAGGCAGGTTTTGGTGTTTGTGTGGCCAAGGTTGTAGACAGAAAACAAACACTTTCCTCTCAGAGTGGGGTGAACAGCTTGGCAGCAGTGCCAGCCTTCCCCCTCTCTACTAGTGCAAGAGACTGAAAAGCAAGATATTCAAGTTCACTGACTAAACTGAGGATGCCCTTGCACAAGGTGTGCAAAGGGAAAGAGAGGGAAGCCATATGAGAAAGGTGCTGTTTAAAAAGCTCATGTGAGATTTCTCCTCAAGGAGATTTGTGCATTGCTGGGTAAAAATCAGGGCTGTTGCAAGTAGAGTATTGTTATATCTCCTACTCTATTTGAAAACACCTGACATTCCCCTTAGTGTTCTGGTAGGAAGTTGTTTCACAGATCACAATAATATTTATAACACTTTTACAGCTAGATCTTGAGAGTAGCCTTAGAAGTCTTCTGTGGCAGGCAGAGCTTTGTTATTCCTGCTTTTAGCAAGCAAGAAATGCAAGGGAAGAAAAATGCCTTGCCAAACCTTAGATTGTAGGTCAGTGGCAGAGCATCTCTGATATCTAGCCCAGTTCCTTGGCTGTGCTGCCTAGCTAAATAATGATTCATTTAGTGATTGGGCTCTACTTTGATCCCTACTGTATAACAATGAGGCTTTGGAGTGTTTTATTGTACTATTAAGAAGAACTCCTACTAGGAAGGTGGGAAGGGGAAGGTTTACTAGACAGCTTTGTTTGTGATGAATTGACTTTGTAGCCTTTTTTTTGGTTTGTTTGGTGTTGTTTTTCTTTTTTTTTTTTCTATTTTTTTGACTGTCAGAATTTGGGAAACCAGTTGCTAATATAATTACACTTTATTATACTTTGTGGCTTTTTGAAGCCTTTTTAAAATTTTATTTAAATGCTATCCCAGAAGAGTATGACTTCCTTCCATTTTAGACCCATTTGACTACCAGACAGTGTTGCTCAGAGCAGAATTTTTTTTTGTTGTTGTTGTTTTGTTGTTGTTGTTTTTGCTGTTGTTGTTGCATAGATTCATGTTCAAACTACAAAAGTACCAAGGTATTTGGTTCTAAGCATGATGTGTGCAGATGTTGATGATTTGTGTAAAGCTTACTTGGACAGATAGGTGTGCATCAAGTTAAGCTGCAGACTAGTGCTTAATGTTTGTGTCCCTCATAGCCTAACATCCCTGCAGTCTTGGGGCCTGGTGTGCCTGCACTGCTGCACCAGCAGCAATACCCTTTTGGAAGTTTTTGGGCTTCTTGTGTTTCCATCAGGAATGTAAAATATCTGAGAATAATGAGAAATTATTTGTGGGGTATAAAATGAATGTATTGTTGGAGATGGCACTGAGAACATCCAGGAAAGGCAAAATATCCAGATACACACCTCTACAGAGCTTTCTATTTCCAGTGTTTTCATGCAAAGGAAAGTGATCTCATTATCTGCCACCAGCAATAATATTTGTCTTTCCCTGTGGTTTTTGGGGTGTTTCGCCAATATAATTTTGTTTGAGTTAGATTTCTGAACAAACAAAGTGAGAGATGTTTACATGAGTAACAAGGTGTAGAGATAGACAGGATAATTCCTGCTGCAGTGTATTCCAACACCATGAATGTTGAAATTTAAATATTTGGCTTCTAGAGTCAATATGAAGGTCTGCCTTGATTTTTTTTTTTTTTTTTTTGCCTTGTTCCAAAGTGCTCTAGGCATAAGAGAAAAATACTGGCCTTTTTTCCCTGCAATCCATTAAAACCCCACAGAACTGAAAAAAATGGACCTACCTATCAAACAGCATAATGGTTTGTGATGCTGATTCTCTTTAAGGGCAATGCCTAGTTTTGGTGTTAGTATTTCTTTAAATTCCTCAGGAATTCATGCATGCAAACATGATTTGATGAGCTTACAGAACTGTGAACTGCTAATTCAGTTATGCTCCAGGCTCTTCTTCAGGTGAGAGGGGTGAAAAGATTTGGGCTAAGCTTTCAAACAGTCTTTAAAGTTTATGACTCTCTTGTTTCATTCAGGTATTAGTGCAAGGAGAGCTGAAGTAATGAGAAGTCATCATGGAGGCGCAGTCCCACAGCTCTACCACAACTGAGAAGAAAAAAGTGGAGAATTCCATTGTGAAATGCTCCAGTCGAACAGATGTCAGTGAGAAAGCTGTTGCCTCCAGCACAACTTCCAATGGTGAGTAACAGCAGGGATTTACTAGCAGCCAAACCTACAGTAATTTTATGTTCACTGCATTCCTTGTGAATTGAGCATTTGCACCTGGATCAGTGTTTGTTCTACAGAAAGGCTAAAGAAAATGAGGAGGAGGGGTGGTGGTGGAAAGTGGTAGGATACAATAAGGTCTGTTTTGGCATCAGGTAGAGCCTTTTTCTTCCAGATGTTCTAATTTGAGATGTAAACGTGCTAAGTTATTTATTATAGGAAGTTCCTGGTTTTGGAGTTTTGGAAATTGTCTTGATTAGCCTGGCAGGGCCTGCAAGCACTTTGCATTTGGCCACTGAGATCTCTTACACTAGTTAGGTAATTAGCTATTACTATAGAGACAGAAGTAGGTCTGTCAAAATTAATGGCAAAGGGTTTTTTTCTTTTCTTTTACAAAAAAACTTCCTTCTCACAATGGGCTGTTCCACCTCCCCAAAATTCCTTAATGCCCAGAACAAAGCATCAAGCTAAGTACGTATCCTCTGGTGAATTCATTTCAAAATTGTGAATGTACAGCTTGTAGATTTGCAAAACTGGAGTTGTTTGCTTAATTCTCCCCAGAGATTATATCTCAGTTGACAGTTTTACATATTCCCTGCCTCTCAGAAAAATGTGAGCTAATCCCAGCCCTAGACCTTTTCATTGTTTAGTATAAGAGGGCTGAGCATATTCTTCCTACTAGTGCAAAACTCCTGTTGCATTAGGAAAGAAAATGGCTTGAAATGGTATAGGCAGAGTTTAGACCTATGGATTTTGGGTAGTTGCTGATTAACTGCCATTTTTTACAAATCAGTCTAGTAATGGCTAAAATCAGACAATGCTGTTCTGTATATTTTGTGGTCCTGGGGTATTTCTGGCAAATAATTTTCTGTTCACCCTTTCTGCTTCCATCATACTCACTTATCTAGGCTTGTGGTCCAGGTCAGGTTCTCACTTTGATATCCTGAATAAAGGTTTCTGCTTTCTAAAAGAGACAGGTTATGTCCCACTAGACTGCATGAGAAAGCACATGAGTCCTACAGCCATACTAGAGGGGAATCTCCATGGGTCAGTAAAAATTAGATGGCACATGTCCCAGTATCCTTCTGTATGACTGGACTTCAGATTCAAAGCAAACTCAGCACCTGCTGACCTACTAGATGGAATTGATCCCCATGAGAGTATAAAAACCCTTGAGCCACTATGGAAAATGTTGCATCAGTTTTCTAAGGCATTTGAAATTAGATCCTCAGCTGGTGTAAGTCAGCACAGATCCGTTGCTGTCAATAGAATTACAGTGGTTCACATTAGCTGAAGAGGTCCCCATTGTACTTTTTCTTTTAATCGATAATAGGATTTTCCACGTTGGCCCAACTTTCCAAACAGATGCACAGTTAAACACATATGCATATTCTTTGATGTGTCAGGGGTTTGTACTCAAACATTCATCTCTTGACTGTTTGGGCTAGCTTGAATGTTATTGGTAAACATTCAGATTTAGAGGGCTAAAATGAAAGCCTTGAAGATGTTTTTGCCTAATTCTGACACTGATCTACCATGTGGTCAAATAATTTTCTTTCTTTAATGGTGGTATTAGTTCTTAACTACATTATGGGGAGTGTAACTGCATAGCAGGGTCATCAAACTCTCAAGATCTGGAAAGACTTAAAGTCTAATGAATGACTACAAAGTTGTGTCACCAGAATTATCTCCTACTAATGGAAGGAGATGCTAATGTAGTACATGTCCTGGGGCCCAAGGCTTCCTTTTCTTAAAACAATGATGGTTAACTTTGTTTTTAGTGGGTAAGTGTAGGCCTTGTTAGTCTTTGTATTTAAGGAAGTCACTAGGATCTCAAAGATTTGGGTTTCTAATCTACCTTCACGCATAACAGAGACACAACTGGCTTTCCAGAGATGCAGAGCTGGGCTTCAAAGCATAAAAAATTTGATTCCTTCTTTGATATGAAAAGTTTCCTCTTAATCTAGAGACTTCATGGAGCATGTACCAAAACAAATACTAGTACTAAAACTTTAGTAACTTAAATGTAATTTTACTCTTGCAGTGCTTTAAAAGTTTTGCTTCTTGCAGCTGTGATTGTCATGATAATGAATTTTGGTTACAGGGACAATTTGCATGAAAGCTGGAGCTTACATCCCATTTGCATCTTTTGTTCTTTAATGATGGAATGAGTATTACTACAGGAACATCATCAATTGCTATAAGACACCACTCCTACAAAACATGCAGCTTTTGTCCATTCAGTGCCTCTTCTTTTTTTTGTAAAGGGCTGTGGTAATGTTAAATGTTGTGATTTGCATTTGAATGCTCTGTTAAACAAGGTAAGGTACCCTTAAAAATAACAAAAGGACAGAATGATCCCTGCTACTCTTCTCAGAAGTCTGATGTCATTGCAGAGCAGCATCTGCCTATGTCATACCAATGTCACCTCATAATCATGTCTAATATCAGTGCTTCTGTCCTTCTGGACAACTCATGAATTAACAAAGTTTTCAGGGTAAAGTTTTATTGATACCTGTCTGAGGTGTGATGTACAGACTAGTGTGTTCTCAGTAGCTCTGCTGTCTTCTGAAAGAGTCAGAACTTGGGTCATAAACAGATGGAAAGCTGCTAGTTAGAGCTTTTATGCACAGCACACAGTCATGAAGAGACAAAGAAAATGTCATTACTTCTACAGCTCCCAGAAATAAGTGGCACACCCAGGAGTAGGATCTATGTTAATATGGCTGTGGAGTGTGGAAAATCATATATTGTGCAGACTGTGTATTGAGGAGTCTGGTGTAAATCTAGGTGCAAGGGGAAGGAAGTGGGAAAGGTGACCTGGAAGGGGAGCTCACAAGTTAACCTGAACAATGCAGTAGAAGTTCTGAGGCTCAGACTAAGGGTGCCCTTTGGAAGGTACCAGCTGCACTGTACTCTCAAGGACTGAGCAGACATGGGCCACAGATTACACTTCTTCTGAGATCCTGTCATCCCTTAATGCCATAGAGATTTCTGCTGCATTCACCTGACTCTGTATTGCTGAGATGCTTGCAATGTGTTAGATGCAGACCTGCCAGCATTTCCATTATAAACCCCTAAATTTCATGGTTCATGACCAAGCTATTAAAACTTGCTCCAGGACAAAACATGCACTGGAGCAAATTAAAACTTCTTTTAAAATACATATGATCAAAAAATTTAAAAAAAATATTATAATTTGTAATAACTACAATGTAATAAGGAAATGCAATAAGAAAAATCTTTGGTGCACTTTAATTCCCAGTGGAACCATTCTTGCTTTTTTGAATTCATTTTTGCAAGCTTTTGTTTTTTTTCTCTTGTGTTTCATTTTGTGTGTCTCAAACAAACTGCATGCAGTTTACTAGGATACATTCCTTTGCAAGTTGTTCCTTTTCATCCTTTGTTTGACTGCTATATTTACTGCTAGGCTAATATCCAGGGGGACAAAAACTGCTAAAGAAAACTGCTAATGGAGATGTTAATTCACAAAAGGTTGTATGATTAAAAAGTTTTTGCTAGCGCATAAAGTAAGTTTAGTTTTGCTTATGGTGGGATTTGAGAACCTCAGGCTGATCTGCTTTGGCAAAGTAATAACAACAAATAAATCATGTTTATGTCATGGCTGTGCCACTCATATTACACTGGAGTAGAGGCCAGTGCCCTGGACCACATTGCTGACACAGGGCTGTGTTGTCGGGCCTTGTCTTCTCATGTGCACATTCGTGCCACTTTTCTGGAAACAAAGCAGCCTGTTCCTTACCATGTCAGAGCATGGATTTAGGTTGCTCTGAAGGTTGGTGCATGCACACACAGTTTTCTATCAAGTTGTGCGAAGAATGGCTTTCTTGGGGATGGTATCCATTGATAAACTCATTAACATTAGTTCTGTGCTCCTGTTGGAGAGTCTTTGTCTGGTGTTGCAGGTCACAAAACTTGACTTGCCAGACCTCTGGTGGATAATACAGTACCTCCTGTAATTCCAGGGTTAGAAAGAAATCATCAGGTGGGTGCTGTAAGTGTTCCAGGAGTCTGACCAAAGCATACCTGCTTTGTTGGTGAATTGGATTTATTGTTAGGGTGCTTCCTCAGAGGCATTGTTTAAAAAAAACCCATGCTAACTTAACACAGCCGTCAGCTCAATGCCATTTCGTTTTTTTTTTCACTTAATCTGTACCATAAAGATAATTAATTTTTTTGCCTTAATTTCAGAATAGCAGAGAGAATTTCTGTAAGGAGTGAAGTGATGCTTCTACAATGCAAGACTGCACTTCACAACATTGCTTGGAGAACATTAGGAAATTGTGATGCTGTATTCAGACCTGATTTATTTACTGTTTAGTTTGTGAATTTTGTTGGTGGCTTGAATGCTTTCCTCTTTTGAACATTTTGGCTCAAAACTGATGTTTTTAATATTGCATTAAAACAATGCAGTTATTGTATAGGAACTCCTTCAGTGTCTGACAGGCAAGCACTTATTTTCAGTTTGATATGTTTTGTCTAGTTTTTGACCCATGAGCTTGTTCCAGTGTAATCTGATATTTCTTATTAACCTATTACTCTGCCTTAAAAAAAAAAGCTAATTACAAACGTATGTAGGTTGTGGGCTTGACTACCTTTATCAGAATCACATAGTTATTGAGAACATACCTTAAAGTGATAGAAAGCAGAAATTATTATCTTAATGATGATGTAACTTAAAACCAAGCTTGATAGATGAATAAATGAGAGGAAGTTCATGCGTTCACTTTGATTCTTTCAGAAGAGCCAGCTTCATCTAGGTCTTTTTTTTTTTTTTTTTCCTTCTTCCTAGTACTTTCTAGTACTTCCAGCGTTGATTGAGGGAAGTATTCAGCAGTCTGCAACCCTGTAAGAATCACATTTCCTGTTTAAACTTTCAGTTGGTTGCTTGTCCTGCTGCATGCTTTCAAGCCTCACCATAAAATAGGTGTTAATCATAATACCCCTTCTTGGCCCCCTCGTTGGACTGATGTGCTCAGGGTCCTGTTGAGAGGTCAGGGTTCAAAAGAGGTTGTTAGGTATCAAGAAACATTGCCTGTACTATTTTAGTGACTTGCAAATTGAGCCCTGAATTGATTATACGAGACCTGATTCTACAAAGTGATGAGGAGATGCCATCCTCTTCCCCTGAAATCAAAGGGGATGGAGGGGCCCTCTTCACTTCTCATTTTCAGGTCAAGAAGGAAACAACATCCTGTAGTTTTAGGTTCTTGAAATTATAACTTCAGTGTACATGTTTTTCTGACAAATTTATTTTTCAGTAAGGCAAATACTGCAAGTAATCCCTATCTACAAGTGGTATAGAGCAGCATGAAAGTTAAGGGTAGACATAAGGGCAAAGACCTGAACTTGTAAGATTTTTTGTAGCCTTCTGTTCTAATATTTGTGGCCAGGTTGTAAAAGGATAAAATTAAAATAAGGTACTTTTCTTAGGCTACCTTGGTGCTTGGAAGTATTGGAGGCTGTAATTAATGGGGACTGCATGTCTTGGTGTATTGCAATCTGATGTGAGTAGCTGATTAAATACATGTTCTTTTGGAGTAATGCACCCATGGTCCTTTATGCTTACTAATAAAATTTCAGTCATCAAGTTATGGTTTATTGTAGGCTGTAATAAGTCATTCTGCCTGATACTATTTTCTAGTGTTGTTCCTCAGTGAGCCAGCCCTTCACATACCCCACTCTAAACCCAGTGATCTGCAAGTGCAATACAGTATTGCTTCATTAATTCTGCTGAGATTTCCCTCGTTTTTTCCCCCCCTTCTTTCCCCTCCCTGCAGTGGTTAATAGCATAAGGGATATTAAATGTCAATCCTCCTGTATCCCTTTGCAAGTTCCAGAAAGAGATGATTGAGTGGCTTATCCCTGCAATCACTGTAATCAGTAAGTAATGACTTAACATCCTGCTGGATAACACAAGGTGGAATCAGGAGAAAACATTAGTTAGCAGCAGAAGCTTGCCACCTGTTCAAGGTGCAGGCTAAATTTAGGAAATTTTACACTGGGCAGTTTTTTTCCTGAAAAACAAAACAAAAAAAAGACTCAACCCTAAAACTCCCAAGCAGTCAATATTCAATTTTTACCTGGGTTTTGACACAGGAGTGATAATAATAAAAGGGTTTAAACTGTGGTATGGTGATGGTGTATCTTGTGCTTTGCAGGAATTCAGCCATTACTGCCCACAGAACTGGTGAAGAAGAAGCAACCAAGAAATTTGAATTTTAGAATAAAAAGGGCTGCAGGTAGTTGAAACTTCAGTGATATTGTTAGCCTTCCAAAAAAGGCTGGTCTCAGGGGAAGGTAGCCTAAGAGAGAACAGGCCTCCTGAGGACCTTGCACTGCTGTGCCAGCCCATGCCACCGAAATGGGGAGGCTGTAGGGCAGCAGCACTGCTGCTCCAAGTGATGGCACCTTCCTCCCAGCTGCTGGAAATGGGTGCCAACAAACAAATGGGTGCCAGGCTGCTTGGGAGGACTGGAAGGGCACTTTAAAAATTAAGGCAGAAAACTTCTGGATCCTGGGTCCCAAGAAAGAGAATCTGTAAGTGAAGGAGCTATGCAGAGTAGATCATCTTCTTAAAGTAAATAAAAAAGAATTTTTAAAAATCCTTCTAATTGACTTAGAGCTAGGCAACCCTTCTGGCAGGCACAGTATTTGGCTTTATGATCTGAACTGTGTAAATTAAGGCAGTTGAAGTAA